>NC_058419.1:95243418-95575652 GCF_002201575.2 Neomonachus schauinslandi | reverse complement strand
AAAAAAAAAAAAAAAAAAAAAAAAAAAAAAAAAAAAAAAAGAACAGCCAGCCAAGACCAAGTTTACCGATCAATGAGAACAGCAGAACTCCAGCACTAGGAGAATACAGCACATAGAATGCATGGCTTTTCCCCCGTTATTCTTTAGTCTTTCAAAGTTAATTTTTTAAATTTTCCTTATTTTTTCTTTTTCTATTTTTTTAGTTGAATATTTCTTCTTTCCTTTTTCAACGAACATCTTATCAATTCCGATTTAAAAATCTTTTAATTTTCATTTTTACAGTCATATTCTATCCCTTCATTGTATTTAACCTTATTTTTTTGTATATATGTAAGTTTTTCTTTCTTTAAAATTTTGGGATAGAGTTTCTTCTCTCAGACCAAAATATACACTAAATCTAGTGAATGACGTTGTCTTAGTCTCCCGCCTGATCACATTCTCTCTCTTTTTTTTAACGTTTTTTTCACTCTTTTTTCAACCAACTCCTTATCAATTCCTTTTTTAAAATCTTTTTTAATTTTCATCTTTACAGTCATATTCCATACCTTCATCATATTTACCCTTATTTTTGTATATATATAAGTTTTTCTTTCTTTAAAAGTTTGGGAAGCAATTTCTTCCAACAGACCAAAATACACACAAAATCTAGTGTGTGGCTCTGTTATATTCACCATCCTGATCACATTCTTTTTTTTTTTTTTCCTTTCTTTTCCCTCCGGTTTCAGGTCTCTTCTGATTTGTTTGGTGTATATTTTTATGGGGTCGTTGTTACACTTTTAGCATTTTGTTTTCTGATTCATTTATTCTCCTCTGGACAAAATGACAAGATGGAAAAACTCACCTCAAAAAAAAAAGAACAAGAGGCAGTACCAACTGCCAGGGACCTAATCAATACAGACATTAATAAGATGTCAGAACTAGAGTTCAGAGTGACAATTATAAAGATACTACCTGGGCTTGAAAAAAGCATAGAAGATACTAGAGAAATAAAAGAACTAAAATGTAATCAAGTTGAAATCAAAAAGGCTATTAATAAGGTGCAATAAAAAATGGAGGCTCTAACTGCTAGGATAAATTAGGTAGAAGACAGAATTAGTGATATAGAAGACCAAATGATGGAGAATAAAGAAGCTGAGAAAAAGAGAGATAAACAACTACTGGATCACAAGGGGGAGAATTCAAGAGATAAGTGATACCATGAAGCGAAACAACATTAGAATAATTGGGATCCCAGAAGAAGAAAGAGAGAGAGGAGCAGAAGGTATATTGGAGCAAATTATAGCAGAGAACTTCCCTAATTTGGGGAAGGAAACAGGCATCAAAATCCAGGAGGCACAGAGAACCCCCCTCAAAATCAATAAAAATAGGTCAACACCCTGACATCTAATAGTACAACTCACAAGTCTCAGAGACAAAGAGAAAATCCTGAAAGCAGCTCAGGACAAGAGGTCTGTAACCTACAACGGTAGAAACATTAGATTGGCTGCAGACAGATCCACAGAGACCTGGCAGGCCAGAAAGGACTGGCATGATATATTCAGGGCACTAAGCGAGAAAAACATGCAGCCAAGAATACTATATCCAGCTAGGCTGTCATTGAAAATAGAAGGAGAGATAAAAAGCTTCCAGGACAAACAAAAACTAAAAGAATTTGCAAACACCAAACCAGCCCTACAAGAAATATTGAAAGGGGTCCTCTAAGCAAAGACAGAGCCTAAAAGTAACATAGACCAGAAAGGAATGCAGACAATATACAGTAACAGTCACCTTACAGGCAATACAATGGCACTAAATTCATATCTTTCAATAGTTACCCTGCATGTAAATGGGCTAAATGCCCCAATCAAAAGACACAGGCTATCAGACTGGATAAAAAAACAAGACCCACCAATATGCTGTCTGCAAGAGACTCATTTTAGACCCAAAGACACCTCTAGGTTTAAAGTGAGGGGTTGGAAAACCATTTATCATGCTAATGGACATCAAAAGAAAGCTGGGGTAGCAATCCTTATATCAGACAAATTAGATTTTAAACCAAGGACTATAATAAGAGATGAGGAAGGACACTCCATCGTACTTAAAGGATCTATCCAACAAGAAGATCTAACAATTGTAAATATCTATGCCCCTAACATGGGAGCAGCCAATTATATAAGCCAATTAATAACAAAAGCAAAGAAACACATCAACAACAATACAATACCATACAACCCAGCAATTGCACTACTGGGTATTTACCCCAAAGATACATATGTAGTGGCCCAAAGGGGCACATGCACCCCAATGTTTATAGCAGCAATGTCCACAATAGCTAAACTATGGAAAGAGCCAAGATGTCCATCAACAGATAAATGATAAAGAAGATGTGGTATATATATACAATGGAATATTATCCAACCGTCAAAAAATGAAATCTTGCCATTTGCAACAAAATGGATAGAACTAGAGGGTATTATGCTAAGGGAGATGAGTCAATCAGAGAAAGACAGGTATCATATGATCTCACTGATATGTGGAATTTGAGACACAAGACAGAGGATCATAGGGGAAGGGAGGGAAAAATGAAACAAGATGAAACCAGAGAGGGAGACAACTCATAAGAGACTCTTAATCTCAGGAAATAAACTTAGGGTTGTTGGAGTGGAGGGGGGTGGGAGGGATGGGGTGGTTGGGTGATGGACATGGGGAAGGGTATGTGCTAGGGTGAGTGCTGTGAATTGTGTAAGACTGATGAATCACAGACCTATACCCCTGAAACAAATGATATACTATATGTTAATTTAAAAAAAATCTAAAACATTCTTCTAACCCCAGTTCTTTGTCCAAATAAAAGTACAAAGTTTCAATATGAAAAAAAAATTTTTTTTGATTCTCACACCCAACCCCAGCTTGCCTTCCAAAGTTAGAGTCACTAATTAGTAGTAGTTGCAGAAAAGATTTAGAAGGAATTTGCCATTGTTCAGGCCAAAGCTGTCAAGAACTGAAACTGAATACAGGAGGTAACATTAGGAATAGACATAGGAATGGAACCAAGAAAGTCAATGAGGGAAGAAAGGACAGGATTTTCTATTCCAGAAATATTGGTTAGCAGAGCTAACAGATTAGTACTAATCTAATGGAAATATTTCTTCTCTTGATTAGAAAATTTGAAAAGTTTCCCGGAATATTATAACTTTCAAGTGTTAGTCTGTATTCTGGAAATAAAGAGGGTTTACAGCAGTCATATAATGGTAATAAAAGTAGGTATTGTTGAGCTATTGCTCTGCTCCAGGTCTGTGCAATGTCTCTGAATCCTTGTAACAGGTCTAAGATGTGGGCACTACTATTACTCCTTATTACAAATGAGGAAACAAGGCTTGATTTAGAGAGG
Organism: Neomonachus schauinslandi; assembly: GCF_002201575.2. Lineage (NCBI taxonomy): Eukaryota > Metazoa > Chordata > Mammalia > Carnivora > Phocidae > Neomonachus > Neomonachus schauinslandi. The sequence goes on along the minus strand of NC_058419.1, from coordinate 95,572,282 downwards.
TTTATGACTTTTCTTACAGTTACATTTCTGGTAAATATCAGAGCCAGGACTTGATTCTGGGTCAGTCCTACTCCAAAGCCCATGCAATTATTCACTTCCCACATTGCATCAGGTGATTGGCTCAAAGGGATATGGTAATGCCCTACCCCTCATGGTTTTGAGGCCAGATGCTTGGTTGCTGCATCTGTTTTGAAAGCATAAGCAGCACTGTAGTTATATTAGTTGTATTATCAACTTAGTTCCATGTTGTTTTGTTCTCTCAATTATGTTTTATGTACCTCTTAACCTCATGCACGATCAATCATTAACTTTGTCTTTTTTACTCCTACACCCTGTTTACCCACACACTGTAGAAATGTAATGGGGACCAGATGGTAATATTTGTCTTGAAATTATCTGATGTACCTGGTTGTACCAGGTCCCAAACAGTATCTTGTTGTCCAGAAGAATGCATACCTCCAGATTGTTTCAAGCTCCCCACCTCAAGGTTTCAAGAAACCCCTTACCCTCCTCTCATGCATTCACCTCCTTCCCCAAACATATATAAGCTGTCCCTGGACTCAACAGGGCAAGGAAGCTTTGGGAATGATCCCCTGCCTTCTTGTTGGGCTGTCCTTCTGAAAATAATAACCTTTCTTTGCTTCAAAACCAGCATCTCAGATGTTGGCTTACTGTGCTTTGGGTGCACAGGCAAGTCTGAGTTCAGTAACAGTTTCTTCATTTCTTTCAACTTTATCTGTATTTGACTTTAAAGGCTTTACTTTCATGCAAACTTTTCACACAGTGAAAACAACAAAGAATATTTATTGAGAATTACTGTGTGCCAGAGAGAGTTATAGGTGCTTTTTCAGTGTTAGTTTATTTAATCTTCACAGTCATCTTCCAATGTAGGCATTATCCGACATTGCCATTGTCATTAGCATTCACACTTAACAGATGAGGAAACTGATGCACAGAGAGGTGTCATCAGCAAGGACTCATTGCCAGTTTCTGGTGGCACTAGAATTCAAACCCTGGCAGGCTGATCACCAAGCCTATCCTGAAACACAGAAGGCAAGGATTATCTTCCCGGGATTTTGTCTGGTTTTCTGTAGTTTGGTTTTTGTTTTGTTTTTTTAATTAAATTTTGCCTTGTTAGTTTCAGTCCATTATTCCAGTCCATCAGAAGATTTGAATCTTGATTCTCTCATCCAACCATTGTATTAGGTAGCCTGACCAGGTTTCTAGGATCTGAGGTTTGCAGTGGCAAAAAGCAGGCACTAAGATAGGCCACTTTGGCATGAACATTATTTTGAGTTAAAAGCCATCCAAACCACCGAGATTCAGAAAAAGCTCTTTACCTCCCTCTTGATTGCCTGCTTGTATCAGGAAGAGAGCTATTAACAGAGATTCCTCTTTTTTTTTTTTTAAAGATTTTATTTATTTATTCATGAGAGATAGAGAGAGAGAGGCAGAGGCAGAGGGAGAAGCAGGCCCCCCACTGAGCAGGGAGCCCGATGAGGGACTCGATCCCAGGACCCTGGGATCATGACCTGAGCCGAAGGCAGATGCTTAACCGACTGAGCCACCCAGGCGTCCCCAGAGATTCATCTTTACCTGAGAAACTTATCTACATACTAGGGCAACTTTTGTTTTCCAAATATCTCCCTTGACCTTCTTGCTAATGATCTTTCTCCCCTTTGTATCTTCACACCCCTTTCTCTCTCCTTAGCTCATATAAGTATCATATTACCTGACTGTTTTTAGAATTTCTATGTTTGTGTGGATTCTCTGTACATATGCTGTTAAAGTTGATTTTCTCCTGTTAATGTCTCATGCCAGTTTGATTCATAGTCTAGCTAAAAGGATGTTGAAAGATATGGTAAATTCTTCTTCCTCAACAGGTTAAAATTCTACTTCTTTTTGTTCTGCATTTATTGAGGTATAATTGGCAGTTTAAAATTGTATATTTTTAAGGTGTAAATTCTGATGATTTCAAATACATATGTAGACTGGCTGGCTGGCTCCGCTGTTAGAGCATACAACTCTTGATCTTGGAGTCCTGAGTTCAAGCCCCACGTTGGGCGTAGTTTACTTAAAAAAAAATTAAAAACCACCTCCAAGTAAAATGCTCCATAGATTTTTTTAAAAAGTATATGGGATTCATGCTTTTTACCAAATAAAATAAAATAAAATATGTGTTATAAAGCAACTACCACAATTAGGTTAATTAACTCATCCTTCACCTCACATAATTACCATTTTCGTGTGTGTGTGTGTGGTAAGAACACTTAAGATTTACTCTTTTAGGAAATTTCAAGTATATAACACAGTATTATTAGCTATAGTCATCATACCCCACTGCCCCGGTCATTTCCCCTTCCCTGTAGTCCCTGGTAACTACCATTCTACTCTTTCCTTCTAGGAGTTTGACTTTTTTAGATGCTACATATAAATGAAATCAAACCACATTTGTCTTTCTGTGACTGCCTTGTTTCACTTAGTGTCATGTCCTCCAGATTTATCCATGTTGTCACAAGTGGCAGGATTTCCTTCTTTTTATGGCTGTATAATATTTCCCTGCATATATTTAATACATACCAATGTTTTCTTTATTCATTCATCCATAGATGAACACTTAGGTTGAATTGTATTTTCTCTGCCTTCTAACAGAAATGAATTATGAACATTATTAAAGTCAAGATAAAATTCTCTCCTTCCTCCCTCTTTCTCTACAGACCAACCCCCTCCACACATACACACACAGACACACACACACACACCACTCAGACACTCATAGAAGTATACACGTAAACTAAACAAGTTCCTGGGACACTATATGGTAAAAGTGACTAAGATCTTGGATGATTTATCATTCACAATAATCACAAATTATTTGTATTGTATATTTATATCTGAAAAAAATCTGTATTGGAATCTAACAAACTAGTTTGCTAATAGGTTCCAAAATTATTCAGGTGTCAAGCTACTATGACACCTTGTTTCCTAAAGCTATAAATATATATCATATTTGACTTTTTCAGACCTAAAGCACCTTCATTGCATCTCCACATATGTCATTAGAATATTTCTAGTATCTCTCTGATTTAGGAATTTGCTAAAGTATCTTAGAATCAAAATTGGTAATGTTTAGTTTTGAACATATAATGATATTCAAGTGGGAATTGCTATGACCTGAATATGTGAACAAGTAGTATGTTTATATTTTTTAAATCTTTATTTTGAAATAATTATCAGTACACAGGAAGTTGCAAAAATAATGCAAAGATTTGTGTACACTTCCTCCAGCTCAACACAATATATCTTACATAATTAAAACATAATATCAAAACCAAAAAGTTGACATTGGTACAGTGCAATTAATGACACTACAGATTTATTAAGATTTCACCAGTTTTTACATGCATTGCTTTGTGGTGTGTGTGAGCGTGTGTGTAGTTCTATGCATTTTTCCAAATGTATGGATTCATGTAATCACCTTAACAGTCAAGATACACAACAGCTCTATCATCACAAAGAAATTCCTTTGTACTACCCCTTCAGAGCCCTATTCCTGCATATGCCCCTAACCCCTGGAAACCATTAATAAGGTCTTCATCTGTATAACTTTGTCATTTCAAGAATGTTATATAACTGTAGTCACACAGTATTTAACATTTCTCTGTGCCTGATGGCATTTCTGATCTGTGAACTTCTCTAGCATCCAATTTGGGATACATAGGAGGCAAAAATAAAACCTAAACCCAAAGAACTCACTGCCATGCTGTCATTCAAGTCCCAGGGACCCTAGCAAATTTACTTCATTCTCCCCAACATTTTGGAAGGTCTTTGTTTTATGTATTATGTTTGGGGGTTTACTTGTATTTAGTAGGAATAACAGAGTAAAATCTATCCATTTTAACTTTTCCAGAATTGGAAGTCCCAATATGCTTTTAAAAAACAAAATTATGGGGGTGCCTGGGTGGCTCAGTTGGTTAAGCGACTGCCTTCGGCTCAGGTCATGATCCTGGAGTCCCAGGATCGAGTCCCGCATCGGGCTCCCTGCTCGGCAGGGAGTCTGCTTCTTCCTCTGATCCTCCTCCCTCTCATGCTCTCTGTCTCTCATTCTCTCTCTCTCAAATAAATAAATAAAATCTTAAAAAAAAAAGATTTAAAAGAAAAACAAAAAACAAAAACAAAATTATGTTTGCCCTTTACTGACAGCTCACACACATTCACAGATGCACACAGGGAGAGCTGTTAACAGAGCTTGTGTTACAGTGGTAAGATCATTCTTCTATTTTATCAATATGCTGCCATGTCATTTATATTACTCTTTGAAGACACAATTAAGTTTCTTTTTTAACTGCTTTATTGAAGTATAATTAATGTACAGAATATTGCACATATTTAGTGTATACAGTGCAATGAGTTTGGACATATGCATAATATGCTTTTAAAGTGTGTTTTATTGTTTTTATTTATCTAAGTAATTTTTTGCTAGACACAGATTTGTTTACTTTCCTACCTCTGTAAGTGCCAACTTCTTTATTTAGCAGCTCACAGCTGACTTTTCTTTTGAGAAAGTAGACATTTTTACAGAAGTAAAACATTCTGTCTTTGGCTGTGTGTATCAGTCAAGGTCTGATTAGAGAGATAACTCCTACCTAATTAGGTAGGAGTTAATGTTAAGAGATTTATTGCAAGGAATTGGCTTACATGATTACGGGGGGCTGGTTGAACAAGTTCAAAATCAATAGGGCTGGCCATCAGGAAGGGCAGACTGGAATTCTGGGGTGTGAACTGAAGTTGCTGTACATAGGCAGGATCTGTTTTTTGTTTTGTTTTAAGATTTATTTATTTATTTTAGAGAGAAAGAGAGAGAATGTGTGAGTGGAGGGGGAGGGGAAGAGGGAGAGAGAGTATCTCCAGCAGACTCCCTGCTGAGCAGGGAGCCCAAAACAAGGCTCCATCTCACAATCCTGAGATCATGACCTGAGCTGAAACCAAGAGTCGGACGCTTAACAGACTGAGCCACCCAGGTGTCCCATGGATCTCCTTTTCTTTTTTTTTTTTAAGATTTTATTTATTTATTTGACAGAGATACAGCGAGAGAAGGAACACAAGCAAGGGGAGTTGGAGAAGGAGAAGCAGGCTTCCCGCTGAGCAGGGAGCCTGATGTGGGGCTCGATCCCAAGACCCTGGGATCATGACCCAACCCAAAGGTAGACACTTAACCAACTAAGCCACCCAGGTACCCCATGGATCTCCTTTTCAAGGAAGCCTCAGCTATGCTTTTCTGGTCATTGAGCTGACTGAGTCAGGCCCACCCCGATTGTCTTTGATAATCTACTTTATTTTAAAGCCAATTGATTATCGACTTAAACCACATCTACAAAATACCCTTATAAGGATACCCAGATTAATGTTTAAATAACCGAGAACATTACCCCAGCCAAGCTGACATATCCAAAAGACAACACACTGAGTAATCGAATATAAAATTTTATGCTATGACTAATAATATATTTCAAAGCAAAATATCAACATTGTATCAGAGAATAAATTATGTTCAAATTGTTAGTAGATAACAGTGTTATTTAATCATTATGAGAGCATAGGATAGGACAAGAATCAAACAGAATTCTGGGGTGACGTATTACCTTACAGTTTTGAGATATCTCTTAAAAACAGGAAAATGGTGTGAAAAATCACTACAAAATTATCTTTGTAATAAATAATAGTCTTAGCTATCTTTTTATCAAAATTAATGTAGATATATCAGATAATCTATAAAATTCAACGTATTTTTAAAAATTAATTTTAAAGGAGTGCCTGGGTGGCTCAGTCAGTTAAGCATCTGCCTTCGGCTCAGGTCATGATCCCAAGGTCATGGGATGGAGCCCTACATCGGGCTCCCTGCTCAGCAGGGAGTCTGCTTCTCCCTCTCCCTCTGCCTGCCACTGTGCCTACTTACACTCCCACACTCTCTCTTTCTGTCAAGTGAATAAATAAAATCTTCAAAAAATTAATTTTAAAAACTAAATGAAACATTAAGTTGAGGAAACATTTTTATAATAACATGTAATTTTGAGTGAAAAATACAAGATGCAAAAATATGTACATATGTTATAAATTCAATGATGATAATAATGTTAACAATTGCTATAAAACAATAATCAGTACTATATACTAGTTCCCTAATATGTGCCAAGTACTCTAATAAGTGTTTTAGATAAAATATATCTGATCCTCATAAAAACTCTCTTAGGTAAGTATTATCATTCTGCTATTGGAGATGAGGAAATTAAAACTCCAAGAGTATAAATAGCTTGCTGAGGTTAAATCTAATATGTGTAGGATAACAAGTATCACTATAATTAGGCTTAAAATGCAGAGAAAGGAGTTTGGAGAATAATTTTATAATCTTTAGGTGAGATAAACCGTTTTTAAACATTAAAACTTTCCACAAATCATAAAGAAAAAGCACATAATTCTGACAGTCGAAATTTAACTTTTTCAAGGTGAAAAATCCTCTAAACAATGTTGTAGAACATGAAAAGCACTGGAAGAAACTCTTTGCATTGTTAATCCTTGTGTTATATATTCTGGTACTGAGTAACAATTTATTACCTCTCAGCTCCAAATGCACCATTTTAGATTGCTCTGTGAAAATGAATCTAGGCTCTTCAAATAGTATTCCTTTGCCCCCGACACACAGTCTTTGTCAATAGAGGGCACGGAGATAGATTGCAGGTGGAAGCGTTTGGCGCCCTGGTCCAAGTGTGCTTGATGGACTGACTCCCACAATTCACATGGCTTTCTCCCACATCAGACACAGGTGGTGCAGGCAGTTCCTCCAGTGCCCAGGTCTTGCAGTATGTGGTGGCCAACAGCGGCCAGCAGTAACTCCCCCTCTTACGCATTCTCAAGCAGTTTTGTAGTGGAGTGTCTCTGATGAGACCCTTTTCCATGAACTATTTTTCTCCTCACACCAGAGGGAAGATTTCCAGCCAGTTCTGCTGGTGTGGTATCACAGCAGATTCTCTGCCACTCACTGAACCATGCCTTTGCCCTCCCCAAGAAGTCTGGATTGCAGCCCGGTGGGTAGAGGCAGCTGACTTGTGTGCTCTACCTTAGCCTTAGCATAGTGGCTACTCCTTGTATCAGTTATTTCTATGTTCTTTAGTTATCTTTCCTTCTTTTTTTTTATTATGTTATGTTAATCACCATACATTACATCATTAGTTTTTGATGTAGTGTTCCATGATTCATTGTTTGCGTATAACACCCAGTGCTCCATGCAGAACGTGCCCTCCTCAATACCCATCACCAGGCTAACCCATCCTCCCACCCCCCTCCCCTCTAGAACCCTCAGTTTGTTTTTCAGAGTCCATCGTCTCTCATGGTTCATCTCCCCCTCTGATTCCCCCCCTTCATTCTTCCGCTCCTGCTATCTTCTTCTTCTTTTTTTTTTTTAACATATAATGTATTATTTGTTTCAGAGGTACAGATCTGTGATTCAACAGTCTTGCACAATTCACAGCGCTCACCATAGCACATGCCCTCCCCAATGTCTATCACCCAGCCACCCCATCCCTCCCACCCCACCCCCCACTCCAGCAACCCTCACTTTGTTTCCTGAGATTAAGAATTCCTCATATCAGTGAGGTCATATGATACATGTCTTTCTCTATATATACAATGAAATATTATGCAGTTATCTTTCCTTCTTGCTAGCCAATCCATCATCATGCCTATCTCATTATTGTTAATGATTCTTTATATTAATCTTTCCCTGTTCAAATTACCATGTTGTTCCTCTCTCTTGGTTGGATCCAGACTGGTACACAACTGGTATTAATAGAGGTTCCAGGAGATAGACTCTCAAAGATAGAATTTTGGTCTGGACATGCCTTTGGGCTTGGGAATAGCACTGAGCTCCTTGCCAGTGGGAAATGGGATGCTAGTAAAACAGCATGTGATGACTTCATAATTAATCAGTTTGATTGTGATGAAGTGCAAAATGAAACTTGTGCTTTGGGAGCCCAGGTGACTGTTGCACTTGATTATTATGGCAGTAATGATAACTGAAAGGACCGTGATAATGGGACAGATTCTTTCCAATTCAGTTGAGTGCTTACAAAGAGAAAATGACACGCTGAAGATTGTTAAATCCCATCTCAAATTATACTCCAAGAATCAAAGAGTTTCCCTGTCAGTCCTAAAAGGAATTCTTATTTCTTGAGTCAGAGGGCTGATGCTGCCGAAAAACAAATGCAAAATTTAAATGTGTGGGTTACTGAATTACAATGACAGTTAAAGTCACAGCCTTGCCCGGTTTCTCATGTTAAAGTTTGGGCACTGATTAGAAAAGCATGAGATCCTGAAACTTGGAATGAAACCAATTGTTTGAATCCATATGAAACAGACCATTTCAAACCCCAGTCTTGGGCTTTCTAAAGCATTCATCACAAAAGCTGTGGACAAGAGCCAACAAGCCAGGCTTAGAGATGCTTGTGATGAAAGGGAGCACGAGCTGTAGACTTTGTTTACCTGTAGTGCTCTTGAACACATTCAGAGGTGTAAACGATCACCTTATAAGGTCAGTTCTGGAAACCTGTCAGTGGATAAGAAAACTCTGAGAGAGAATATCTCTTATGAAGAGAAAGGAGGCCTGTCCTCTGTAGGATGAATGGAGGAAGAGCCTTGAGGAGAATGGAAAAATGGGAGGAAGGAGTATTGGAGAAGCCCAGGTAGGAGGGTATTTATAAATCACAGAAAGGGTCAGTGGTGTCAAATAATGCAGTAAATTCCATTGGCAAAAAAGACTGAAAAGTGTCTACTGGATTTGCGCTTGGTGACCTTGCAAGAGGGTTTGAATAGTGGAGTAGAGGGTGGAATGGGAGATGAGTAGATAAGGATACAGACTGTAGTAAATTAACTCAGCTGTAATAAATTACTCCCAGTGTGTTTGCAAAGTATTTCCTCAACTGCCACAGAAACACTAAACATTTACTTACAGGTGGGAATAAGGTCAGGATACCTAACATCAACACAAGGATTCAACATAATTCTGATGTTCTTCTTTTTTTTTTAGATTTTTATTTATTTATTTATTTGACAGAGAGAGACACAGCGAGAGAGGGAACACAAGCAGGGGGAGTGGGAGAGGGAGAAGCAGGCTTCCGGCTGAGCAGGGAGCCCGATGCGGGGCTCGATCCCAGGACCCTGGGATCATGACCTGAGCCAAAGGCAGCCGCTTAATGACTGAGCCACCCAGGCGCCCTGGAGGACATTTTTCTTAAAGATTTTATTTATTTGACAGAGAGAGAGACAGCGAGAGAGGGAACACAAGCAGGGGGAGCGGGAGAGGGAGAAGCAGGCTCCCTGCTGAGCGGGGAGCCTGATGCGGGGCTCGATGCCAGGACCCTGGGACCATGACCTGAGCTGAAGGCAGACGCCCAATGACTGAGCCACCCAGTCATCCCTAATTCTGATGTTCTAACCATAAAAAAGGAGATGATGATGTATATATAAATGCTTGACATGAAGGTAAACATTTATCAGTTACCATTATATGAGACTGATAAACTATTTAGAAAACCTTGAAGAACAAATGAAAATATGCTAGAACCAATCAGAGAAGTTGAGTAAAGGAACCAAATGCAAGACGAAATGGAAATAAATAATATTAGGCTATCTTTTATACCATAATAACAATTGTTTAAAAATTTATTTTAGAGAGAGAGAGCAAGGGGAGGAGCAGAGGGAGAGGGACAAGCAGACTCTATGCAGAGCGTGGAGCCCAGTGTGGGGCTCCATCCTATGACCCTAAGATTATGACCTGAGCCAAAATCAAGAGTCAGATGCCCAACTGACTGAGCTACCCAGGTGCCCCTTAAAAGAATAATGGAAAAATATTCTCATAGTACTTATGTATAAGGTAAACTTAAATAAATGGAAAAAGATTGTATTTCTTGAATCAAAAAGCTCAGTATCTTAAATATATCAGTTTTCCCAAAATTATAAATATAAGGTCATCTTAGTTCAGAATCATAGAGACCTTTTCTTTTTTTTAAGATTTTAATTTATTTATTTGACAGAGAGTGAGAGCACAAGCAGGGGGAGTGGGAGAGGGAGAAACAGGCTTCCTGCTGAGCGGGGAGCCTGATGTGGGGCTCGATCCCAGGACCCTGGGATCATGACCTGAGCTGAAGGCAGACACTCAACTGACTGAGCCACCCAGGTGCCCTGAGACTTTTTCTTGAAGCAGGAAGAATTATTCTATAATTTATCTGTTTCACCTAGACCAGTAAATGGGTGAGAAGAGTTAAGAGATCTGTGTGATGGATGTCTTTGAAGTAAGACCTTTCTACCAAATAGCAGTGAGTGTTATAAAGCTGTTGTAATTCAAAATGAAAAAAATTGAAACACCAGGATTTAAATGGAGTGATAGATCAAAAGCTCATAGTTAATTCAGATAAAGGAGTCATTTTAAATCACTGCAGACAATGAATATTATTCAATACATAGTGCTGGAGTATCAGGGAAAATTGAAGGAGCAAATATTGCTAGATCCCCACCCCACAGCCTCCATAAGAATAGATTTCAGTATTTCTCACCAGTATAAACGTATATGCATATGATTTCCTGTAAGCCCTAAGAAATTAATTAGAAGAAAAACACATAGACAAGTATGAAAATAAATGTCAATAAAAAGCTACTGACTGTGGTGCTGGTGTAACAGTAAATAGATGGAAACGACCTAAATGTCCGAAGAGAGAATTGGTAAAATATATTAGGGTTTATCTATAAAACTGAATAATACAGAACCATCAAAAATGATGATTTAGATATATATGTATAGTCCAAAGATGACCACTATGTATTGTTAAGGAAAAATATTTAAAAACAGTATTAGAGTATGTTCACATTTTTATAAAAGTGTGCATATTTATGTCTTTTTAGAAAAAATTCAGAATGCTGATAGTGATTTTATTTGCATCTGATATATAATGTCTGTGATATTTGTTTGCTTTCTCTCTTATTTTTTTCGACTTAACTTGGCACTCAGATGAAGTTATATCTATTTTATAGGTGACAGTAATATATTGTATAGAAACCACTTTTGTCCATGAACAAAAGCTGCACTTCAGATGATCTATAATTGAAATAATTATATTAGGATTGCTGCATAACAAATTATCCTAACACTTAATGGCTTAAAAAACAATCACTTACTGTCTGTCACAGTTGCTACAGGTCAAATACTTGGGAGTGGTCTAAATGGTGGCTTCTGGCTTTGGGTCTCCTATGAGGTCTCATTCAGGACTCTGACTGCAGAGCGGCAGTCATCTGAAGGCTTGACCTGGACTGAAATATCAGATTCTCAAGTGATTCACCCACAGGGCTGGGCAGATGGTGCTGGGTCCTGGAAAGATACCTTAGTTCCTCTCCTCATGGGGATCTTCACAGGGTTGCTTGCATGTTCTTGGTATGTGACTGCTAGCCTTTTATGAAAAGAATAATGAATGTAGTTCTGTAAAATATAAGGATTCATTTCTAAATGACAAATAATATATGTAAAATATGAGGTGCTCTCAGTCCACAGATTCTTTTTTTTTTTAAGATTTTTTTTTTTTAATTAGAGAGAGAGAGAGTACAAGCAGGGGGAGCGGCAGGCAGAGGGAGAGGGAGAAGCAGGCTCCCTGCTCAGCAGGGAGCCTGATGCGGGGCTCGATCCCAGGACCCCAGGATCATGACCTGAGCCGAAGTCAGACGCTTAACCGTCTGAGCCACCCAGGCGCCCCTTAGTCCACAGATTCTAACTGGAAATTTCCTCCCTCACTCCGGGATCCTTAGAAGAATTAATAAATAATTGAAGAATTGGGCAGAGTTAAAAAAAATAAATAAAAAGGGGCACCTGGGTGGCTCAGTCGTTGGGCGTCTGCCTTCGGCTCAGGTCATGATCCCAGGGTCCTGGGATCGAGCCCCACATCGGGCTCCCTGCTCCACAGGAAGCCTGCTTCTCCCTCTCCCACTCCCCCTGCTTGTGTTCCTTCTCTCGCTTTGTCTCTCTCTGTCAAATAAATAAATAAAATCTTTAAAATAAATAAATAAATAAAAAGCCTATTAGTCTGCCTTGACACTGGGGACGAAGGTAAATGTTTTTTTTTTTAAAGATTTTATTTATTTATTTGAGACAGAGAGAATGAGAGGGAGGAGGATCAGAGGGAGAAGCAGGCTCCCTGCCGAGCAGGGAGCCCGATGCGGGACTCGATCCCGGGACTCCAGGATCATGACCTGAGCCGAAGGCAGTCGCTTAACCAAATGAGCCACCCAGGCGCCCCAAAGGTAAATATTCTTTCCTCTTCTCCCACTCCTATGTGATGACACCATAGGATGACAGAGGGGTTCTAGCACCAAATCTCAACTTTGGAAAGTAAATATTTCCTAGACCCAGTATTCTAATGACCCACTTAATTATGCACATTCTTATTTTATTTAAATGTAACAGTGTTAGATTATTTTAAAAATAAGTTTAAAAAAATCAATTCTGTAACTTCTCCTCTGTGGTCCCTTGGTCAGTGTGTAAAAGTAAGAGGAGACAAATAAGAAAAGATGACAAATATTTCAAGAGCAGAAAAAGGAAGCATAAAAGTATATGTGACACCCCTCAGCCTCCAAGATTTTGATAAGCACTGATGGTTTCAGAGATACATGTACCTAGTGTTATGCTACACTCATGAATTCCATACTAACAGTCTGAAAGTTTTTAAAATAAAATAAAGAGCCAAATGATATGAAAGGAAGACTTACAGCTCCAGTCGGGTATATTGCCTTCCTGGACCAAACCCTTGAATTTTCCTTTTGTTTTTATTTTACATAAACTGTCACACCACTGTCAGTTCTTCCTTCTCTTGTCATAGAATCTTTTGGAAAAAGCTTGTTCTCATAACAATCATAGAAACATAAATTATCAGAGCATTTATTACTGGTCATGTGGATCGTCAAATGTGGCTATTGTGATGGCAGAACTACATTTTTAATTTCACTTACTTGTGATGAATTTCAGCTTTAATTTAAATAGTCCCCTGTAGCTAGTGGCTTCCATATAGGAAAGCACAATTGCTACACTGGCCTGGAAGACAGATGAGGGGCCCACAACGGAAGAGGGGCTCGAGTGACTCAGTGTAAACCAACTAGTCCAACCAGGATACCAAATACGACTGCAGGTGCCCACAAGCACTTTTGATTGTTCCCAAACCTGATACAGCACAGGAATGGAAGGGTTACAGCTTGAAATAAATCAAGCCCTTTATTGCTGATTTCACATTTTCCTGCTACACAGGTCAACCGAAAGGGCACCCACTGGCTATTTACATTTCCACAGAAAAACAACAGACAACTTACAGCTAGCTATAAATATAGTGGAGGACATTTGAAACGACTAGAAACCAGATAATCAATCTGCCTCGCTGGCACAGATTTAGTGAGCAAATTCTCACAGGGTGCGCTGTCTCTGCAGGATTTTATATGTTCTTCTCAGTGTCTGGCTGAATTACACTCCTACACACGAAGTGAATCTCACTTTAAGTGCACAAGAAAAATGGAATGATTTACGAGTTTGAGTAAAAGTATGACACGCGCCATATAGAGTATTGTGAACAAATACAGCGAGTTTTTGTTGTCGTCGTTGTTGTTTTTTTATTCATAGATTTCATGTATACTTTGTCCAGATAGCCCAATGGTAACATTTTGGGGAATAGGGAATTCCATAAAAATTTTATTTACTTGAATTTTTAGTAATTTCATTTTATTTACATTTTATTTAAAATTTAAATTTTGTATTAAGATCATTGTAGATTTACGTGCGATTGTAAGAAATAATACAGAGCTATCTCATGTGATATTTTCCCAGTTTTCCTAAATGGTACCATTTCACAAAACCATAGTGAGTATCATAATCAGCATGTTGGCATTGATATAATGCACTGATATTATTCAGATTGCCAGTTTTACTGATACTCGCGTGTGTGTGTGTGTGTGTGTGTGTGTGTGTGTGTGTGTGTTCAGTTCTGTGTTATTCTATCACCTGTGTAGGTTCATGTATCTATCACTACAGTCAAGATCTTGAACAGTTCCTGGGGCTCCTGGGTGGCTCAGTCAGTTAAGCATCTGACTTCGTCTCAGGTCATGATTTCAGGGTCCTGGGATAGAGCCCTGCACCAGGGTCCGTGCTCAGTGGGGAGTCTGCTTGTCCCTCTCCCTCTGTCCCTTGCCCTGCTCATGCTCTCTCTCTCTCAAATAAATAAATAATCCCTTTTTTTTAAAGATGTTATTTATTTATTTGACACAGAGAGAGAGAGAGAGCACACAAGCTGGGAGAGTAGCAGGCAGATGGAGAGGGAGAAGCAGACTTCTCGCTGAGCAGTGAGCCCGATGAGGGGCTCAATCCCAGGACCCTGGGATCATGACCTGAGCCAAAGGCAGACACTTAACCAACTGGGCCACCCAGGCGCCCCATTAAAAAAAAATTTTTTTTAACAATTCCAACACCACAAGGATCCCTCCTCCTGCCCTTTTAGAACCACACCCAGCTCCCTTCTGCCTCAACCTATACTTAACCACTGATATGTCCTCCATTTCTAAAATGTTATCACTTTAAATCTGTTATATAAAGGAATCATATACTATATAACCTTTTAGGATAAGCTTATTTCACTCACCATTATCCTCTGGATATTTGCCCAAGTTGCGCACATCGAGAGTCTGTTCCTTTCATTGCTGAGTGGTATTCCATGGTATGGATGTATCACAGTTTAACTGCCTGTTGAAAGGCATCTACAGTGTTTCCAGTTTTTGGCTACTATGAATAAAACTGCCATGAATGTTTATTTTTTGTGTAAACATAATTTGCATTTCTCTAGGATGAATGTCCATGAGTACAATTGTTTAGTCATATGGTAGTTACGAATTTAGTTTAATAAGAAAATGCCAGGCACCTGGGTGGCTCAGTTGGTTAAGTGGCTGACTCTTGGTTTCGGCTCAAGTCATGATATGAGGGTCGTGAAATCCAGCCCCGCATCAGACTCCATACTCAGCGTGGAGTCTGGTTGTCCTTCTCCCTCCCCCTCTGCCCCTCTCCCTGCTCACTCTCTCTCTAAAATAAATAAATAAAATCTTTAAAAAGAAAGAAAAGAAAATGCCAAACTGTTTTCCACAGTGACTGTACTATTTTACATTCCCACCAGAAATTTATGAATTTCCAGTTGCTCCACATCCTCACCAGCATTTTGTGTTGTCATTGTTTATTTTAGAAGGTGATGCTTTAATGACCTGTCACCAGCAGCTCACCACCACATATATACACTATCTTCTTGTTACAGTTATATCATAATTTTGTTTAGATCAATATTCTGCATTTACATTATTATATGTCTATAAATGATATTCACTTTTAAGCCAAGTAATAATTTATATTTTCATGCATAGCTTGTCATTTTTTCAAGTTAATATTTTTTTTTGCTTTTAGTTTTTTATGTTTTTAGTTTGTTTCTATGTGTTTATCACTAATGTATTCTTCCTAAACCTCCCCCAATTGTTTAAATCTTTTCTCAACATGTTCAAACTCATCAAGCACTCCATCCATTCAACCTTCTCGGAGAGCTCTCTCCAGTAGCCCTCTGACCTGCTCCAGTCTTCACTGGTTGCTTGCCAAGTCTGTTACATACCTCTCATCTCTTCACCATCATCCTGGAGTTTTCCATCACCACTCTCTTGAGTTGGGTGCCCTGTTTCCTGAATACTATTTTCCTTTCTCTTGGCCTCATTTAAGTGGAACACATTCTCACAGGTAGTTTCCTGGGAAAGGGCTTGTGAGTTAAAGTTTTCAGGCCTTGATTATCAGAAAATGCCATTAATTTACCCATACAAAAAAATCAGTAGTTTAACTTGACTGGGTTAAATAATTTTCTCTTAAATCTTGAAGCCATTGCTGCAACATTTTCTACCATCCAATATTCTCTTGAAGAAGACCAAAGCCATTTTGACTTCTTGTGTTCTGCATGTGTACTTTTCATTTTATTTTTTTCCTCTTTGGAAGCTCTTGGAATTTTCTCTTTACCCCTTCTCTTTGACATTTCCATATTTTTACCTTATCATAGACAGTATTGAGAAGTAATGGGACCTTTAAATCAGGAAAATCATATCCTGAAATTGTATAAAATTGTCTTAAATATTTATTTCCTTTATTATTTTGTTTTTCTCTTTCTGGAACACTTATTATTTATCAGTTGGACACCTGGATATCTTCTAATCTTTTTATGTTTTTTGCCTGTTTTCTATCCCCTAAACTTTTAAGAGTATCTTCTAGGTTGGGGATTAGCAAACTATGGCCCATGGAATTGCCACCCATTTTTCTAAATAAAGTTTTATGGGGTGACACCTGAGTGGCTCAGTCACTTAAGTGTCTGCCTTTGGCTTAGGTTGTGATCCCAGTGTCCTGGGATTGAGTCCCACCTCAGGCTCATTGCTCAGCGGGGAGCCTGCTTTGCCTTCTGCCTGCCACTCCCCCTGCTTGTGCTCACTCACTCTCTCCCTCTCTCTGACCAATATATAAATAAAACCTTTAAAAAAAAATGTTTTATGGAAACACAGTCACATCCATTCTGTTACAACTGGAGTTGAATAGTTATAACAAAGACCATATGCCCCGTGGGCCTAAAATATTTAGTATTTGGTCATTTAATCACAAGTTTGTGGGCATCTCTTCTAAGAGATTTTTTTCAATTTTGTCTTCTAAATTCTCTCTTGAATTTCTCATATCTGTGTTCATAGTTTCAACTTCCATTAGTTCCATTTACAGTGTCCTGTTCTTAATTTATGGCCATAATATTGCTGTTATATTTCTGAAGATATCTTTTTTCTGCTTTTGAGATTTTATCATCCAGTATGATTTCTCTTTTAAGTTTTTTTTTACTTATTTCTTTGGTCTTTGTAATGTTAGCATTTTTAATAAAATGATAGGAGAGCCTTGACCACCTGCTCATACTTGAGAGTGAGTCACTAAAATGCTGAAAGTTCTGTATACACAGATGAATGTTGTAAATTGTGGGCTTTCCAGAATGGTGCTCTAGTAAGAGTATTTTCTTCAGGAAATGCTAAGAATCCTAAACCAATCTTGTTCAGTAGGAGAATATCACACATTGACTTTCCCTGGGATACCTGAATCAGTCACTTTGACAAGAAAGTAGGATAATCCTAATTGGCTTAGACCAATTGCTGTCTACCCCTAGTTTTGGGGATGGGATCAATCCCTTCTAAATCATGTAATTTGTACACAGTGGCATAATGGGGTAGAAGGAAATGTATATGTGGGAATAATAATATTCACTTCATTTCTCATCTTTCTCTGAATCAACAATTATAGATGGACATTTTTATATTTCTTTGCCAATAACTGATAGAATAGGTAGGCAGACAATTAGTAAGGATATAGAAGACCTAGAGAAGGCTATCAACCAGTTTGTACTAATTGACATTCATAGAGCACTGCACCCCACAACAGCAGACAGTTTTTTCACATGCACATGGAATATTTACCAAGATAGGTCACATTATGAATCATAAAACACATCTAATTCAGTTTAAAGGATTCCATTCATATAAAATATGTCTTCTGACCACAATGAAATTCAACTAGAAATCAATAACAAAAAAAGTCTTGAAAAATCTCCAAATATTTGAAAACTAAGTAATATACTTCTACATAATCCATGTGTCAAAGAAGAAATTATAAAGTATTTAGACTTTCATGCAAAAAAAAATGTATTATACTTGTGTAATGCAGCTAAAGCAGAATTTAGTGAGAAATTTATCATATTAAATTCCTGTATTAGAAAAGATAAAATGTTTCAAATCAATGTCTTCTGGTTCCACTTTAAGAAACTAGAAAAATAAAAGCCAATGAATCACAAAAATAAGCAGAAGAAAAGAAATACTGAATACCAGAACAGAAATAGGTGAAATTTAGGGACAGCTGGGTGGCTCAGTTGGTTAAGTGTCTGCCTTCGGCTTGGGTCATGGTCCCAGGGTCCTGGGATCGAGTTCTGTGTTGGGCTCCTTGCTCAGCGGGGAGCCTGCTTCTCCCTCTGCCTGCTGCTTCCCCAGCTTGTGCACTCTCTCTCTCTCTCTCTGACAAATAAATAAAATCTTTAAAAAAAAAAAAAAAAAGAAAAGTAAAATTTAGAAGAAAAAAATAGAGAAAATCAGTGAAACTAAAAGCTGATTATTTGAGATGCTCAATAAAATAGATAAATTTGTATCCAGGCTGATCAGAAAAATAAAGACACAAATTTCCAATGTCAAGAATGGGAGAGGTGGCATCACTACCAACTCTACAGATATTAAAATAAGGGATTATTATAATCAACTTCATGCTAATAAGTTCAATAACTTATATGATTGTATAAATTTCTGAAAGACAGAAACTACCAAAGCTCATGCAGGAGAAATGTAACCTGAATAAATCTATATCTATTTTAAAAATGGAATTTATAGTTCAAAAACTTCCCACAATGAAAACCCCAAGCTAATGTGCCTTCCCTGGTTAATTCAAACAAACACTTAAAGAAGAAATAAAACTAATATCAATAATACCAATTATATAAAATTTCTTTTAGCAAATTGAAGAGGAGGGAATACTGCTCAACTAATCATGTGAGGTCAGTATTACTCTGATACCAAACATTAGACAAAGGCATTATAAGAAAAGAAAACTACAGACCAATATTTCTTATGAATTTATTCATTCTTTAGCTTTCAGAAAAAACATAAATCACCTCTTTGGGAGAGCCTTTGCTGACTTCCTTGACTAGTTAAATCTTTTTTTTTTATAAACATTTTTTTTAAAAGATTTATTTATTTGAGAGAGTGAGAATGAGAGAGAGAGAGAGAGTACACAAGAGGGGGGAGGGTTAGAGGGAGAAGCAGGCTCCTCGCTGAGCAGGGAGCCCGATGTGAGACTCGATCCAGGGACTCCAGGATCATGACCTGAACTGAAGGCAGTCGCTTAACCAACTGGGCCACCCAGGCGCCCCTTGACTAGTTAAATCTCAATTTATACTCTTCTAGCAACACATACCTCTTCTTCATTAGACTTATATCACATATATTTATCTTATATTTATGTAAGTAGTACCTTCTCCCACACAAGATTATAAATTCTGTTAGGATGAGAATGTTCCTAGCCTGCTTCTGAACATTTTCCCCACAACTCTTTAGCAGGGTATCAGGCACATAGAAAGTGCTCAGTAATAATCAATGTGTATTTTTGAATTAATAAATGGCAAGTTGCTGATGGGATGCTATAGCCTTGTATTATGCATGGTGGTGATCTTGGGATGTGGGTAGAATGGGATGAATGTGGTGAGTAAGCTAGGGACATAGCTGGTTGGTTAACATTTTACTAGTTGGATAATTAAAATCAGTATTTGAGTGCCTGAGATCTCTTTGGTGGTATTGATTGGATATGTTTTCTGATACAAGTAACAGAAATCCATACTAATAGGAGCTTAAACAAGTAAGTGTTGTTTTCTTACATTGCATGAACTCTGAAGGAAGGCCATGCTGGCATGGATGAATCCTCAAAGACTCATGTAATTTCTGCCTTTCTGCTCCCCCACACTTAGGCTATTCATCCATTTTACTCATGCTTGTGGACTCATGGCTGAAAGATGGCTACTGTATCTTTAGCCATTGCATCCCATCTCAAGGTGGGAAGGATGAAGAAGGGTGGTGCCATTCAAATTTGGCCTTTTCATAAGCAAAACTTTCTCTTTTTTTTAAGATTTTATTTATTTATTTGTCAGAGACAGAAAGAGACAGAGTGAGGAAGAAGGAGAAGCAGACTCCCCACTGAGCAAGGAGCCTGGTATGGGACTCGATCCCAGGACCCTGAGATCATGACCTGAGCTGAAGGCAGATGCTTAACCAACTGAGCCCCCCAGGCATCTGTAAGCAAAACTTTCCCAGAGGCCTTTATACTTCTTCCAGACTTAGATGGTATTGACCCAAACTGATTTAACAGGTCAAGCCTAGATGCAAGGTAGTTTGGAAAATTGGTGATCTAAAGAACAAATTTGCCATGCTTCATAACCCATGAGCAATCATTAGTCATTTCACAGGGTTGGGAACTTTATCCCCAAGCAACTGTTCATCTAATTCCAAGGGCTTTCATAACTTTCACCTTGGTTGGGTCATGGTACCTGGCAGACAAATATTTTATTCAAAAGTGGTTAGAGAAGGGAAGATACATTCTTAGTCTGGATTTCTGTGTATAAAACAAAGAAATGGCTTAGGTTACTCATGTTAATAAGTCATTTTGTAAGTATACGGTGTATGTCTATCTTTATTACAATATGATCTTAAGCATCAAGTAAGCCTGTTACATATCATAAATAGTGGTAAAAAATTACATATATTACATTTTATGACCTCTGTCCAACACAAGAAGACATGACATACATAACATGTAATGCAAGACAAGGAAATGTAAAAAAAGGTCAGTAATATTTGAATACTACAAGCCCATGCTTTGATGGGCTTGAGTTTTAATATATTAAAACCTTAAAATACCTGAATAGGAACAAAGACTGTTATAATCATGTTAAATGATCAATAGTATAATATATTTTAATGCAGAAAAAATAGATATTAAGAATTTATATTGATAGATGCATTAAGAATATACTTAAGAACATATATTTGAATGCTTATTAGTGTGTGTGTGTGTGTGTGTGTGTGTGTGTAATGTATAAGACCATATTGACCTTTCCAACTGGTTTTCTTCATATGCTGAATAACTAGCCACCTACATAGCATGATTATGAGATTCTAATAGAGTGCTCTTTCTCTGCTCTGGCATAGTGGTTATCCTATGGTAGGCAGCATAATGCAGTGATTATGGAGAACAAACTTTGGAGCCATACCATCCAGCTACAAATCCTGCCTTTGCTACTTACTAGCAGTGTAACCTGAAGCAATGTATTTAACCTTTTTGTTCTTCAGTTTCCTCTTCTGTAATATAATAACAGTAATTCTATAGGAATTTATGGAAGATTAAAAGGATTATTTTTCATAAAGCATTTAAATAAGTGCCTTACTGTGTAGTAAGCACCATATAAATATTTGTTAAATGAAAAGAAAATTTAAAAGATCATTAACTGTTAACTATTATTAAGGTATACAGTCAGTAATTGGGACCTCTCAGTTGAGTGCTTTTTCCATTACTCACCTGCAATTTGGGGTCAAATTCCAAATGAAAAAGCTAGCTGATAGGGTCCTAGCCTTAGTAAGATATAGTATATATTCCCCATTTATGTAGATTGCTTTTGGAATATATTTATAATTGAATTGCCAAAAGTACTGATTTCATCAACTGATTGCTTCCATCTGCAACATCTCATTAAAGAAGAATTGAAGGAATATAGTGAACTCTTTTCCAGGTCCTTCTAATACAGTCCATTTAAGTGGAAAAACAACTATTTTAGTCCATTGGACTCACACTTAGTAAACTGTTGTAGATAATCACCTTCCTCATTACAAGATGTGAACTTAGAGGGGGCACCTGGGTGGCTCAGTCGGTTAAGCGTCTGCCTTCAGCTCAGGTCATGATGGGATTGAGGCACGCATCAGGCTCCCTGCTCAGTGGAGGGTCTGCTTCTCCCTTTCTCTCTCCCTCTGCCTTTCCCCCTGCTTGTGCTTGCACGTTCTCTCTCTCTCTCTCTCAAATGGATAAATAAAATCTTAAGTAAATTTAAAAAAAAGATGTGAACTTAGGGTCTGAGAAGACCCTTTTAAGTTTATTTTGGGGGCTGAAAAATTCTGTAAGGGAACAGAGTGGGTGAAGGAAGAGAGATCTGGGAATCTCAGCAGAATCATTAGCCAAAGACATATGGCATGATGTATATATTCTTCTTAAAGAATAATGGAACCAATGAAAATTTATATTAAAATTATTATAGCACACATGCATGCATGTGTACACACATACACACACCAAAAAGAACCCAATTCTCAGAACATAGCCACATGTTGGACATAAAGTGAGAACCTAACCTAAAACAATCTCCCATAAAAATACCAGCTCTCTAGCTGTTTGGCAGTACTGTCATGTGTCCTGCCACCGACGCTCCAACACATGCTCTTAGTTTCTTCTCCTAAGGTCTTGTTTGCATTCTTCTTGTCAAGGTTGAGGCTAGTCTTCAAGAGAGAATAGCTGGTCTGTGTTGTCATGCTCTGAAGCCCTTAAGGAAGAACACTGCCATAGCTGATATTTGAAATACTTAACTTTTGGGGCAGCAAGGGTACCGACCAATCAGAATACATGCTAGTTAGAGTGAAACCACCCCTATGGGTACAGGAAGGCTGTCTCCAGATGAATTCATTCCCAGCAGCATAAAGGAGATCTGGGCTGTGGTTTTTAACTAGACTCTACTGAAGACTTACTGTTAGGGGAGATTGCTTTTCTGGTTTCTGGACCAAAAAAAAAAAAAGAAGAAGAAAAAAAAAACACTTTTAGGGCCCAAAAACCCTGTCAGAGAGCAAGAATTCTTGTCCCTTTTAAGCAAGAATTCTTGTCCCAACTTAGTCTAGTTGGACTAAGAATTGAGTTGACATGAGACAGATGAACAGGAGAAAAACAAATTTAATAGTGTATGAATGGGGAATCCATACAGACATGGAAATTCCAAAGACAGCCAGGCAAAATGAGGTATATACATCATCCAGAACTAAGGAGAAGGGGATAGGAGTCTGGGATTTCTGAGGAAAAGAATGCAATTCTCAGGACAAAAAGAAAAGCAAATTTTTGGTAATTAGATGTTTGTCCTGCCATAAGAATGGTTCACTCAGATAAAATTTTATCTCTGCTAATAGCACTTATTCTGGGAAAGATCCCCAATTTAGATTCTTCTGTAGTTATAGGAGGAGCAAAAGGTTTCTTTTGAGCCCACAGGGTCTCTATTGCCTTCAGCTCAGAATAATCTTCATGCCATAGTGGCCATCCTGGAGTGGCCTTCCCTTGGCCCCTACAATTTTCTCCTATGACACTTCCCTGAAGTTTCACATATCAAAAGTTGAGCTTGTAGGTTGTTTCATCTCACTGAATCATCTCTCTCTCTCTCTCTCTTTTAAGATTTATTTATCCATTCTAGAGAGAGAAAGAATGGGGGGGAGGGGCAGAGGGCAAGGGAGAGAGAGAATCTCAAGCAGACTCCCCACTGAGCACAGACCCAAAGTGAGCTTGATCTCATGACCCCGAGATCACCACCTGAGCTGAAATCAGGAGTCAGATGCTTAACCGACTGAGCCACCTAGGTGCCCCTCACTGTGCCATCTCTTAGTCCTGATAATGGGTCAGTCTACTCAAACTCATTTCAGGGGGCAGTGATGCAGGTGTATTCTCAAAGGCTTATGGTTCAAGTAGTCAGGTAGTCAATAAGAGGCATTTCTGTGGAAAAACAAGAAAAACAATGATTAATGATTAGATCAAATATTAAGCGAGTTTCATGGTTCTGAGGGTAGCCAGTTGAGAAGACTTCTAGATGTCAGACTCAAATCATCTTCAGGTAAAGTGAGGGCAGGTAGTGGCAATCTTGCAGATCTTCCTGGTTTGTAGTATAAATGTTTCTGATGATCTTTGAGTGGCCCACTGAGCAACAGGCATGATGATTATCTATGCATGAGCTCTTGTGGCAATTTCTTTACATCAGGTCACTTATATTTAGTCTGCAGGGCTTCAGAAAAAAGGGCAGTTTTAATTCTCAAATTATTCCAAGTCAGAAAGGTGGGAGAAAAAAATCAAAGTGTTAGTTTCGAGAGTTGTAGGCATGGGAGGACACTAGAAGAAATCAGGATCTAGTCCAGTTCATAATGAATAGTATTAAAATGTAATATCTACAAAGGTGTGTTATTGAAACACATTTTCTCTCTATAATCACCCTCAATTTTACCAAAGATAGCCAAATTAACACTAATTTGTAAAATAAGTCTAGTTTCAAAAAACTTAGCCTATTATTTCCATAAGTGCTGTGAGAATAGTAGTTGACCATATAGACTCTTTAAAATCTGCTTTGCTGGAACTTTTCATAAGGAATCTCACATTGAAATTTTAATAGCCTCTTGAGGTCAGAGGCCAAGCCAAATACTTGCATTAAGACTTTGCCTGCAATACTGATAGATTTGAGTGAATTCCTCTCTTCTTGAGGTCCCCAAAATATTCTGAGCTTCTTGCATCTGCCAATTACTCACCTAGTAAGGCTGCTGGGAACCCTGTGAGCAAGGTATCAGGCTGAGATTTCTAAGGGGCTTTATTGGCATCATAAAGTCAATCTTAGTTCTTTAAAGCTGTCTGGTCATATCTGAGCCTATACATGTCTTTCTCAGATATGACATTCCAGTCAAAGCCTTGGTGAAATAACCTGTGTTTCCAACTGTGTCGTCATAAGAAGAGATTCTTACTGAACTTATGCAAATAAATATATTGCCATAAAAATATAAGAGTACTCACTGGGAGTTTTTGAATTCTGGAGGGTTCAAGTAGGAAGAAAAGATAAATGTTCCAATTTGTTCACAAAGGTATGTTCTATCAAATTGCTGTTAAGTCTATTAGCTTAAGAGGAAAAGTTTTATTAAATCTGGGAAAAATAAGACATTTTTAAAAAGTCAGCAATGTTTCAGACAAGAAGTCATAAAAAGTACAATTATCTTCCTCAGCTCATTCAATCCCGTGTTATTAATTCTTGTTCTGCTTGAATCCAATTTTTTTTACTAGTTCCAGAAATTTTTATCTAGTTCAGTTTTATGATCTTAAGGTTATCAGAAACCTGTACTCAGAGTTCTTTCCTTGAGTCTCATTGAAGATAAAGCACATTTGCAGAAAACTTTTAGAGAGGCGTCTGAGTAAAAGTATTAACTGTAAATGATAAAAAACTTAAAAGTGGCCATGGTTACAGATCTGATTAGAGTTCATTGTAATGCAATTGACAAGGAAATTTTGTTATTTTGTTACACGCAACACTTCCAGATAAAAACATACCAGGACATCAGATTGCTAGGAGCTTCATATAACCTTAGAACACTTATTTTCATAACATATCTACACAAATATAATCTAAAGAGTTTAATATCACGTATTGAACAGTGTTTCCTGTATAATTTAACATACCCCATAAGTCTGATTAGTTTAATTTCTCACAAAATGTTTTTCTTGAAATGTTCCAAGGGCCCACTGGAGAATTTCAGGTAGATTATGGTCAAAAGACTTCATGTTAGAATTTGATTTGGGAAGTATGTGAAAAAATATCAAAAAGTTTGAACATTTGATTGAATAGGATCACAGATCATTATGGAACAGTATTTAATTATCCACTTAACCACAGTGACAAAAAGATATCCCAGGCAAATACAAGAGTTTTGGTTAAATTTGGTAGAGTACTCTTTGGTTACTGATCCATTTTCTCCCAGAGGTAGACTTTATTTTCTTTTGTCTGTCTTTTATGTTGTTTGTCATCAGTTGCGAAAGGAAGCCAAAGATGCAGAATTGGTGGGTGCGAGTCAAGCATTTGAAAGCTCTTTGAGTGCTCACCCCCTCAAGAAGATGCCTGTGATAGGGTACGTTGATCATCAAATGGGTTAGAATGACACTAGGCTACCCACTAGAACACTCTGTGCAACAAGGTACACTGTAGAAAAACACAGTCTCCAACCCCATGGCACATACCTCTTTAGTATTAGTTTGGCTCCAAGAGAACCAAGGCTTAACCAGGGCTGTTAATGTGCATATGATTTCCTTTCACCTTTTTCTGTATCCTAAGAGCTTGGCTTTGTGACCAATGAGAACATTCTCTTTTGTCTCCACCACCCAGATGGTGCACTTATTGGGGTGCACATTGCTGGCCAGTCCAACAGACTGGGGATCTGACTCTGACTCTCTCTTTCCCCTGCTCCCCCCATCCCAGCTGTGCCAGCTCTCTGGGGTGTTTGTCATAAGGTTGCAGCCCATGGGAACCTTTGTCATCCCAACCTTCATTGCTTGATTAGTACTGGAAAGTCTCATTCTAATATTGCCTACCCAGTGTCACAGATTAGCACGGCTGTGACTGGAGGTGTCTCACATTTCTGTGGGAGACTGGAAACACTGTTTTCACTACACCATCCTCGCCACATGTACAACAAAGGCTTTTGCTTTCTTAGACTAATTTTGGGCGTAAACTTTTGGATCGGGCGGGGGGCCGCATCATCTATGCCCCCTGCCCCTTTGGATGCCTCTTGTGTCTTCAGTTAAGCCATTAAGGTTTAGATCCTACTTGTCAATGGCCACAGGATGGATCCTTTAAATTGCCTATATGTAAAAGAAAACTATTCTTTATAGAGAGCTCTTAATTATCTTATTAGTGTAATGGCTAGCCTTAGGGACTCCCTTGACAAGATAAAATCACAGAAATTAGACTTAAGACTTAAAAATAAATACCCTAAATAAATAAATAAATACCCAGATCCAATGTAATTCGCCTTAAAATCTGCCTCATCTGGCTGTTTTTTTTTTTTAAGGCACTTTAAAAAAAAATTATTTATTTATTTTAGAGAGGGAGAGAGAGCAGCAGGGGGCAGAGGGCAGAATCCTGAAGCAGACTCCCCACTGAGCAGGGATCCTGACTCTGGGCCTGACATGGGGTTTAACCCTAGGACCTTGAGATCATGACCTGGACCGAAGGCAGACGCTTAACCAGCTGAGCCGCCCAGGTGCCCCTCATCTAACTGTTTTAACTTACCTTTCACTACAAGATTTACAGGGAGCGCTCAGGCCTATTCTCTAGGTGCATAGTATACTGATTGCTCATGTAAATGCTGATAGCCAGGAAATCAAAAGCACTTGAGACTGGCAATAAGGCTTGCTTTGCTCATATTTTGCAGGGATCTATAATCAAGCTCTGCCAGCTTCAGGCATTCTTATGCAATGCCCTTTGCAGCTGTATCCTTGACACCCCCTCCCCAGTGCAAAAGAATTCCAGTCTCCTGGATATTAGCAAAATCTTTTAAATTACAAAGCCCTTTTACCTTCGCTCTGAAAACATCCTAACAAATTGAGAGAGAAATTTGAAAGGTTAATGACTATTCACTACCCCCCCTCACAGACAAAACAGGATCAAAATTTCTTCTAGGTCCTTCGATAGAAGGTCTGCAAAAGGCCAATATTCAGGGAGTAATAGAAGCCAAGGTTGAATTGTGTATCCAGAAAGAAGACTTTTGTTAAAATGCTTTATACTGACTTCACAAAGATAAAAATCTTTTGATTCCCATTTTAGTTAAAAATATCCCTAATATAAAGAAGCAGATTTAGTTAAAAAGGCAGGCCAGTCCCTTGATATTCAGGCTATAATCTAGTTCTTTGGGGAATCAGAAATAACTCTTTGTTTTACAAATCTCTACAAAACCAAAAATACAACTCTAGAAACAAGTGGAGGCCACCTATCTTTACCAATCCCCCAACCATGCCTATTCCTCTTAAATAATGTTTGTGGATATTATGAAAAATCAAAATATTGGAACAAAATTGTCCACACTTAAGTGGGAACATGGTAAATTTTAAATTGCAATTACCCTGAAACTCTAAGGGGAAAAAATGCACTTTGTTCCTTAAAATTATAAATCTAATGTCTTTGAAATATAAACACAGTCCACCATTGTCTAAGACTGAAAAAAAAAAAGAGGGGAAAAGAGGCCTTTTAGAAATATCCACTGCTGGAAGGGCTCTTATGCCCAGACACTAACATCTCGTATAAAAGGTATGCACCAAATCTCCACCGTGGAGAAAACGTGGATATTTGCGCATTTGTGATGTAAAATTTCCCACCCCATCTTCTCTGGGATTTAAGAGCCATTCTTTGAAATACAAAGAATTATGGAGAACTTAAAGATTTTCAGAATAAAAAAAAAAAAAGAGGGAGGTGTTGGAAATTGGGCCTTTAATGTCTTTCCTAAAAATATTAGTAAGAACAAAAGCAATAAAGATTGTTTACATCTTGTCTGTGTATGTATCCATATATATTATAAATGTGAGATATTTTCTCTACCTCTGGATGGTATTACTTAAATTCATTTGTAAAAGAGCCCTATTTAGTTGGTTTGAAGGCAAGAGCTTGTAAGGGTATTCTAAAACTCAGAAAGATAGAAACTAACCCAAATGTTTTTTTCAAGTTCACGTGATCTGGGAAAGTATTTGGTACTGAAGATAAGTTAAGGTTGTTAGTTTAATTAAAATAAAAAATGTCCCTAAAGTTATGCATTAAAAGCAAGAATTTCGGGGCACCTGGGTGGCTTAGTTGTTGGGCGTCTGCCTTCAGCTGGGGTCATGATCCTGGTGTCCTGGGATGGAGCCCCGCATTGGGCTCCCTGCTCAGCGGGAAGCCTGCTTCTCCCTCTCCCCCTCTCCCTGCTTGTGTTCCCTCTCTCGCTGTCTCTCTCTGACAAATAAATAAATAAAATCTTAAAAAAAAAAAAAAAGCAAGACCTTCATTCTACTTGTGTCTAATAAGTAGTCACATAAGTTCATGGCATCTCTGTTGCAAATCTGTCAAAAACAATAGATTAATGCTTGACTTTGTCTAATGCTTTATGAAGTTTTGTGGGTAATCTAAACATAATTAAGAACAAGTAAATAGATATAAATAAGATTTAAAAAAAGGTATGTAGGTAAAATTTTAAACAGCTTCCAAAATCTTTGGTAACCTGAAATTTTAAAGTTTTGCTAAGTTAACTCATGAATTAAATTTATTGAATATCTAGATCATTTCCAAAGAAGATGATATAAAGAAACATTAAATGCTAAACAAAAGTTTATCTACTTTTGTCTTATTACAAGGAAACTAAAGCTAAATATGGCTCTATTAGTAAACTTGGTTTGTGCTTTATTTGAAAAATTGTACTATGAAAAAACACATTTCTCCAAATAATGGTATGTATTCATAAATTTGATAAGCTAAAGAATACTGGTATAAGGAAAGAGTTCACAACTGCTTACTACTTAATTTTCAGTAGAAACCAAGTTTTCTAAGAGTTAAGAACTCTAATAAATATAATTAAACTACTAGAAATATTAAGGGAAACAACTCTGTATGCAAGAAAAGTAAAATGTGCTTTTTGGGGAAAAAAGTATGAAGAATGAGAATACCTTTTTGTTGAGAGAAAAGAAACTGATTTTGTCCTAAAGTGAGGCTGGTTATTTAAAGAGAGAAATCTTAGGACAAAATCTGAATGTAAAAAGCAAAGCTTCAGAAGGTTTATGGAGAGGCAATCTTTAGAAGGGAATTTTGTGTGTGGTCAGTACTGGCTAGGATTAGAATAAATTTAAGTAAGTAAATGAGGTTTTTTTTTAAAGATTTTATTTATTTATTTGAGACAGAGAGAATGAGAGAGAGGAGGGTCAGAGGGAGAAGCAGACTCCCCGCCAAGCAGGGAGCCCGATGCGGGACTCGATCCCGGGACTCCAGGATCATGACCTGAGCCGAAGGCAGTCGCTTAACCAACTGAGCCACCCAGCCGCCCAGTAAATGAGTTTTAATATCAAAAACAGACTGGGTCAAAATTAAATCTTTTTCTTTTTGTTAAAAAGACAAAGATATCTTAAACGATCGATCTGCTTTTAATAAGAAATTGTAAATGTTTTTCTTTATCTTTAAAGTTATCATCTTAGAAAACAATGATTCCATATTTTGCCAAAGTAGTTTTCTATGTTTTTCTGTGTCTTTGTTTTACTGTAGAAAAACAGCTAGTCTTAATATTTAAAAAAGCTAAATTTGGGGGTGCCTGGGTGGCACAGTCGATTAAGCATCCTACTCGTGGTTTTGGCTCAGGTTTGATTTCAAGGTCCTGAGATTGAGCCTGGTGTTGGGCTCCGCACTCAGCGTGGAGTCTGCTTGTTTCTCTCTCCCTCTTCCTCCGTCCCTCCGTCTCCCTCTCCTTCTGCCCCTCTGCCCCGCTTGTGCTCTCTCTCTCTCTCAAATAAATTTTAAAAATCTTTTTTTTTTAAAGATTTTATTTATTTATTTGACAGAGAGAGACACAGCGAGAGAGGGAACATAAGCAGGGGGAGTGGGAGAGGGAGAAGCAGGCTCCCCGCAGAGCAGGGAGCCCGATGCGGGA
Source organism: Neomonachus schauinslandi (assembly GCF_002201575.2). Lineage (NCBI taxonomy): Eukaryota > Metazoa > Chordata > Mammalia > Carnivora > Phocidae > Neomonachus > Neomonachus schauinslandi. The sequence goes on along the minus strand of NC_058419.1, from coordinate 95,542,096 downwards.
CTCGATCCCAGGACCCCGGGATCATGACCTGAGCTGAAGGCAGTCGCTTAACCAACTGAGCCACCCAGGCGCCCAATTTTAAAAATCTTAATATATAAATAAATAAGTAAAAACTTGAACAAACAAAATAAGTAAAATAAAATCAAATCATATATTTTTTAAAGATTTTATTTATTTGACAGAGAGAGAGAGAGAGAGAGAGAGCCCATAAGCAGGCAGAGTAGCAGGCAGAGGGAAAGGGAGAAGCAGGCTCCCCACTGAGCAAGGAGCCCAATGTTGGACTCGATCCCAGAACCCTGGGATCATGACCTGAGCCGAAGGCAGTGGCTTAACCAACTGAGCCACCCAGGCGCCCCAATAAAATCATATCACAAAAAAGATTATATTTGGAGCACCAGGATGGTTCAGTTGGTTAAGTGTCTGACTCTTGATTTCAGCTCAGGTCATGATTTCAGGGTCGTAAGACTGAGCCCCACATCAGGCTCACACTTGGACTGGAGCCTGCTTAAGATTTTCTCTCTCTCTCCCTCTCTCTCTCTCCCCCCGCCCCTCCCCCACAGCACATACATGCATGCGCTCTCTCTCTTAAAAAAAAAAAAAGATATTTTTGTAGATATGTTGTTAAAATAAGTGTTCTAGAAATTGTATGATATTCCTAGAAATATTTGTCCTGATATAATATTGAAGTGTTGTATGTCATATAAATAACCAAATATCCTTGCCGGTTACATCATAATGAACTCTATAATCAGCTCTTTCTTTTAAAGGATTTTTTTTTTTTTTTTTAAGATTTTATTTATTTATATGTGAGAGAGAATGAGAGACAGAGAGCACGAGAGGGAGGAGGGTCAGACGGAGAAGCAGACTCCCTGCCGAGCAGGGAGTCCGATGCGGGACTCGATCCCGGGACTCCAGGATCATGACCTGAGCCGAAGGCAGTCACTTAACCGACTGAGCCACTCAGGCGCCCTTTTTAAAGGATTTTATTTATTTATTTATTTGAGAGAGAGAGAGAGAGCATGAGCTGGAGGAGTGGCAGAGGGAGAGATTGAATCTCAAGCAGACTCCTCCCTGAGTACAGAGCCCGACATGGGGCTTGATCTCACAACCCCAAGATCATGACTTGAGCTGAAATCAAGTCAGATGATTAACTGACTGAGCTACCCAGGTGCCCCAGCCATGGCCATTTTTAAATCTTGTCATGTAGAGTTACTGTTTTACTCTGATGCTATTGCAAATATTTCATCTTCAGTGAGACTCAGTGAGACTCAGAACTTGTGAGTACAGTTTTCTGATAAGCCTTGAGATTATAAAACTGAACTAGGTAAGAGTTTCTAAACTAGTGGAAAAACTGTATTCAAGCAAAACAAAAATTAATAACTTGGGACTAAATAAACTGAGGAAAATAATTATAATTTTTATGGCTTTTTATTTAAAACATTGCTGATTTTTTAAATGTTTTGTTTTTCCAGATTTAAGGAAACTTTTTCTCCTAAGCTAATTTGTTACTGATTGATCTATCATGGCTGCTAACTCAGGAAAGGGACGAGTGAGCTCTCTTGCACTACCATAGCCAACTGCTCTGTCCCAGGGAATCCTGAGGGGCATGGATAAATAGAGAGTACAACTCCTGACTGGGTTTGCCAATACTGTTGAGTATTGGAGCCTTGATAAAATTTGGTTTGGTTAGACCAAATTACAGTAAAACAAACACCCTTGATAAAATCCATTGTAAGAGAAGCCAATAACTCAAGAGACGAGGGTTTGGAAAAGAGAAAGGGGAAATTTATTTAGGTGCCATTAGTCAGAGGAGATAGAAGCTTCAGGCTTTAACAACCAACCTCTCCTCTTGCAAGATGGACAGAGTTTTATAGGGAGAGGTTCAGTGGGGAATGTGCGAGAGAACAGGCAGGGAGTGTGTGATCATGGGTGGGGGTTGGTGTACATTGAGTGGTGATCATGGGCAGGGAAGGAGATATGTGGGGTGTGGTCTTCTAGGCATTCCATTGGGCTTTTCTGATTTTCTTGATGCTCATTTCTACCTTTGATGAGGTATCAATAGGAGTACAGTGAGATAAATTAACAACAATGCATAACTCTCTCTTGTTCAGCTAGGATATAGTCTGGGACCATATGTTTTCCCAGGACAACTTTAGTAAGAGAATCTAATGATTTTTGTAAGTTAGGCAAGGTTTCAGCAATTTTGTTAGCCAAGATAGTTAGAGTTCGGGACATATTGCAAGGCACATGTTGGTGGGCAGCAACCCCCCACCACGGCAACAACATATAACCAAAGGAATATTCATCCCCATCAGTGAAGTCACAAATTAGTCTGGTAAATAATTTTAGGAAGCTAGCACAATTTTTAGAGTCATTAACAGGGTGAAGGGAAAGGGGAATGACCAAGGTGGCCAGAAGACACTGTTTTGGGTTGGAAGAATTTATAACACAGTCCGTGGCCCAGGGGACTCCATCTAATCTGCAAATAAAGACAAATCCAGCCAGAGCACAAAGATGAAAGGTGGAGTCCCCTTCTGGTCTTAGCAAGAATCAGCCCACCAAAAGGACAGCTCATTCCATCTGGTCTCTGCCCACCTGAACCTGGCTGTGAATATTGTCCCTAACTGGAAAAGAAACAGACTGTTGTTTACACGAAGAGAGTTGGTCCTTTGGGGGAAGGTGGCTCCATGTGATATCTAATTGGGGAGTGTATGCCTTTTTTTCCGTCCATTGAAAATTACTTCCTTTAGTACAGTGATTAAGAGAGACTTTGAGACATGGGGGTGCCCTATGATCATCTTGGGAAAATCTAGGGATTCTAACCCTATACATTATTGTATGGGCTTTAATGATTGGAAACCAATCACCTTCAGAAACTCCTGAGGTGTTGTAAATTGGTAGACGAAGGAGTCTCCATGGTCCAACACCCATGGGGCTTTTGGACAATGTCTCCATCACTTGACAACACCTGTAGCTGTGGCTAAAGTCTGAGTTACCCAAACTAGTGTATTGTCTTTCCAACCTAGGGAGAAAGAAGACATGATTAATATAGAACACAGAATGAACATCGATGTTATGGGTTCCTTTTTCTAAAGACATATTTTAAGTCCTGAATAGGGTGGCTTTCCCAGTGGGGGGATTCAGTGGTCTCTTCTATCTCCCCCTTTTCTGCATATGGGCACTTTTTAATTCTTGTGTGATGTATCCATGGTTTCACTTTATCTAATTATAAGAAGGAAAGGGTGGTTAGTAGGTCGGCATAATGTCCAGTCCATTTTTCAGGTAATTGTTGGTCAGGTCCATGCTCTTTCCAAGTTTTTAACAAGACCTTGTCCCCATGCTGAAATAGGTGCGATGTTTTTTTTCCAGTGAGGGGGCCGTCTTAGAGGAAGCAAACTTAAGAATAATGGTTAATATTTGGTTCAAATGTTGTACATATTGTTTAATTTTTGTTTCTCCCCCTATCTGGGGAGGGGGGCAGAACACAAGAGGCCAGGAATGGATTCCCATATACAATTTCCCAGGGGCTCAATCTGAGCCCACATCTAGGTGCCACCCTTAAGTGAAGAAGGGTAAGCAGCAGCACCCTATCCCATGTTAAATGAGTTTCTTTCTTTTTTTTTTAAGATTTCTTTTTTTCTTTTTATTACTATTATTTTTTTTTAGAGAGGGAGAGCGAGAGAGAGAGAGAGAGCACGAGCCGAGGGAGGGGCAAAGGGAGAGAGAGAGAGAATCTCCAGCAGACTCCCTGCTCGCTAAGTGGGGAGCCCAATGCAAGGCCCAATCTCACAACCTCAAGGTCATGACCTGAGCCAAAATCAAGAGTCAGTCACTTAACTGACTGAGCCACTCAGCAGCCCCTAAGTGAGTCTCTTGATACAACTTTGCAATGGTCTTTTTCAAAGTATGGTTCAGTTTCTGTTCTTCCCATTGACTGTGGTCTCCATGAAGCATGGAGTCTCCATTTTATCTGTAGCATTTTACTCACTTGTTGAGTGACTTCAGGAATGTGTAAGGGACCATTGTCACTCTGAATAGATGTTGGTAGGCCATACCTAGATCTCAAATCCTTTAGAACTGGGGCTACTTCAGACGCTCTTTGCATTTGTCTGGGTAAAGCCTCAACCCACCCAGGGAAGGTATCCACAAACACAAGTAAGTACTTAAAACTTCTTGGTGCCCAGGCATTTGGATAAAATCCACTTGCCAGTCTTCAAAAGAGTAGACCTTTTGAATAGGCCTATCTGAATAGAGTCTTAGGATTGTTCCAGACATACAAGGGGTAACTGAAAGTTATTCACTGTTCCATCTTTTGGGGGCATGGTCCACATAAATGAGGGTGTACTATATCCAGTAGGGCATCTTGTATATAATGGGTGCTCTCATGCAGATGTTTAAGGACCCAGTAAAAGAGCACTTCTGGTAAGACGATCAAACCATGTATATTAAGTCTCCAAGTAGAGGTGTCATTCATTTAGTAAAACCCCAATAGCAGGCATGCTTTTCATCGGCCTCAGTGTAACAGGGTTTAAATCCACTTAAGTCAAAACTAGGGATCAGTGCTCCAAGGAATGGTCAAGTTTTGATTGCTGCTGTCCTGGCTGCTTTATCTGCAGCTTGGTTTCCTTTTGCTTCATAAGAATGGGTCTGTTGATGGCCTGGGCAATGCATAATAGCCACCTCAGATGGTAATTCCAAAGCTTCTAACAAAGCCAAGATTTCCAGAGAATACTTAACATCCTTGTTCCCTGAAGTGAGGAGCCCCCTTTCTTTCCAGTTGGTGCCAGGGGCATGAATTATCCTAAAGGCGTATTTAGAAACTATATAAATGGTCACGTTTTTTTCCTGAAGATAGTTACAAAGCCTGGGTCAGTGTAATCAGCTTGGCCTTTTGGACAGAAGTCCCTGGGGAGAGGGCCTTAGCTTCTATTATCTGTTCCGTTGCGGCTATGGCATATCTGGCTTTTCATGGGCCATTTTCCATGAAGCTAGTACCGTCAGTGAATAGGTCCCAATCCATATCCTGCAGAGGCTGATCTGTTAAATCCATCCTGCCTGAGAAAACAGCCTTGAGAATTTCCAAACAGTCATGTTCTGCCTTTGAGTCCTCGACTATTGGAAGCAAAATGGTGAGGTTTAATATTCCTGACAATCTTAGGGTTACATTGGGATTATCCAATAGATAATAACCTGATATGTGCCTAGGTGCCCTGCAGTAATCCAATACTGCCCTTTTGCACCAATAATGTTAAAACTTGATATAGAACAAATACAGATATGGGCTGTCCCAAAGTAAACTTTTCAGCTTGAGTATGTCACAGGTAGCTGCCACTGCTCAAAGACATGGGGACCAACTTTTTTTTTTTAAGATTTTATCTATTTATTTATTTGAGAGAGAGAGAGAGAAAGCAAGGAAAGGGACAGAGGGAGAGAGAGAATCCCAAGCAGACTCTATGCTGAGCATGGAGCCTGATGTAGGGCTTGATCTCACAACCCCAAGATCATGACCCAAGCTGAAATCCAGAGTCAGACACTCAACTGACTGAGCCACCAATTGGGGTTGGGGTGCTAACCTTTTGTAGTTGCATCCAATTGCTTAGAAAAATAGGCAATGAGTTTGGAGTATTCCCCAACATCTGAAGCACCACAGCTAGTCCTAGATTCGTCAGGTCCAGGGCAGGTGCTGTCATCAGTTTTTCTTTTAATGAGTTAAAAGCTTGTTGGCACCCAGATATCTAAATCATAGGGTCTGCATCTGTTTCTTTAAGAGATTTATTAAGAGGCCTAAATATTAAGCCAAAATTAGGTATCCAAATATGACAAAAACCTGCCATTCCTAAAAATCCACAGATTTGCCTCCAATTTTGGGGTATTTTGATGTTCACAATGGCTTATTTCTGATCCATCATTAAGCTATGAATCCCTTGACTTATCTGGAAGCCTAAGTGGGACACCCGTTGTTTACATATCTGGGCCTTTTGAAGAGATACTTTACACCCAGTTTGCCAAGTGGTTTAACATCAGGATTGTATTTGGGAGACTGTGTTCAAAATCAGGGCTGGTGATCATCGAATCATCCATGTACCGGAGGAATATCCCTTGATCTACTTGTAGTGTTCTTAAATCTTTGGCCAGTACCTTGCCAAATAAAGTGGGCGAATTCTTAAATGCTTGAGGTAATATGGTCCAACTGCATTGGGAAATTGTTTTAGTTTTTGGATCTTGTCATTCAAAGGCAAACAATAGCTGAGATTCAGAATCCAATGGAACCCCTAAAAAAGGCATCTTTTAAGTCTATAACAGAAAATCAGCCATAATTTTCCAGGATGATGGTTATACAGATTTAGTACAGTAGGGTGAATATTCTGCACAGCGTCATTAAACGTCCTAAGGTCCTGCACAAACTGATGCTTGGCGATATGAGGCTTTTAAACCGGAAGTCTTGGTGTATTGTATGGGGACCAACAGGGTCTGATGAGTCCATGTTTTAAAAACTTAGTTAAGGCGTGCCTGGGTGGCTCAGTCGTTAAGCGTCTGCCTTCGTCTCAGGTCATGATCCCAGGGTCCTGGGATCGAGCCCCGCATCAGGCTCCCTGCTCCACGGGAAGCCTGCTTCTCCCTCTCCTGCTCCCTCTGCTTATGTTCCCTCTCTCACTGTGTCTCTCTCTGTCAAATAAATTAAAAAAAAAAATCTTAAAAAATAAATAAATAAAATAAAAACTTAGTTAAAACAGCCGGATACTCTTCAGCGCTTCCATTTTTAAAGGGTATTGTCTCTTATGGACTGTTTTTGCATGTTGTTTTAATTGTACATGGATAGGGGTAGCATTCTTTGCTTTTCCTGGGATTCCATCAGCCCACATGGCGTTACTTACACTTTCACAGATTTTAGGTGGAAACGACTCTTCTTCATTTCTGTCCTGTTGAGTGAGGGGCACCTGGAAGTGAAGAGCTTGCTTAGGAGGCACCTGTAATTGGAACTGCTTTTGTTTAGACAAGAATGTTACCTGGGCATTTAATTTGCATAGCAGGCCTCTCCCCAGCAGTGGGATGGGGCAATCAGGTATATACAAGAAACTATGTTTTAATGTCTCCGCCTGCCCTTTGACGTTCTAAGGATTACAACAACAGATGGCATTGGGGATGTCTGGTTATGAGTACAACGGCTACAAAACTGCCGCTTTCCTTTGTCAGCTTTCAATTTAAAACTGAATCAGTGGTGCCTGTATTGACTAGGAAGTCAACCAATTGGTTCCCCACTGTCAATTATACCAAGGGCTCCTGTAGGGTAATGGAAATCAGAGCCGTGCTAGCCAGTGGAGGCCTGGGTGACCTCAGTCCTCATCCTTGTCAGGGACCCAAGAGGTCATCTGCTTCTGAGGTCACCTTTTGTCCGTTTTCACCTCTTTAAGTTTGGGACACTCTCTTCCAGTGCCCTTGTTCCCTGCAGTAGGTGTACTGATCAACAGAGGGGTATTTTCTTCTGTTCCTCTGGGTTTGGCCCTTCTGGGGTGGTGGGGCTGTGAGAAACAAAGTAACCTGTTTCATATGCTTTTTATCCCTGTTTCATGTGCTTTTTATCCCTAAAATTGAATACCTTTTTTTTTTTTTTTTAACTAGGCTCCGTGCCAAGCATGGAGCCCAACACCGGGCTTGAACTCACCATCCTGAGATCAAGACCTGAGCTAAGATCAAGAGTCGGATGCTTAACCGACTGAGCCACCCAGGTGCCCCTAATTGAGTACCTTAAAAGCAATGCCCACCAACTGAGAAGAGTTCATACCTACTGCTCCCTTGACCTTCTGCACTTTCTTTCCTGTATCAGGGGCACTTTGTCCAAGAAAGGTCATATTGACCATTCTCAGATTTTTGGGAGCCTCAGGATCCTCATCAGTATATTTTCAATAGGCATGATAAATCCTCTGCAGACACTCAGAAGGATCTTCATTTAATTTTTGTTGAATTTCCTGGACTTTATTAGGACTTTTTTGCTTTGGGACCCCTTGCCTCAATCCCACTAATATACACTTTTGATAATGGTTCAAATGAACCAGTCCTTCAGCAACATTTGGGTCCCAACCAGGTTTGACCACCGGGATTGCCCCTGCCAGTAATGGAGTATTACCTGGATTTTTATTATACAAATGCCGACCTCCTCATGTGCTTTATCAATCACTAGGCATTGCTCCTTGGCTATAAGGAGAAAACAGTCTACACATCTGCCCAAGTAGGCTTATGAGTGGCAAAAATAATACTGAACAATTCAGACATTTTCTGAGGATCCCCTCTATAAGTAGGGTTTGATTTTTTCCAGTGTAAAAGGTCTGAGTTAGAGAAAGGTCTGTATGTCCAATAATATCTGAAAGGCTATTCCTAGGGATTCTTCCCTACAGGATATTGCTGCAAAGGAAATTGCCCTGTTCCAAATCAGGTTGTCTCCTGCCCAAACTGGGTGCTCTGGTGGGTCTTAAAAAGGGAGACCATTCCTGCCCCTAGGGTATAATGAGGTGGGGGAGAAATAGGCAGATGGGGCTCTGTGATTATCTGTGGTTGGGGGCAGTAGAATTCACAGGGCAGGGGGTTTCAAAGATTGTAACAAGCTGAGTTCCTCATTTTATTTTTCCTCAGTAGTCCTACTGTCCTCACACTTTAACCTCTGGCTTTCTTTGCGTCATGAGCATAGAGACTTTCTGCACTGAATCTATATTATATAACACCATAAAAGCCTGAATATATGGAATTTTATCCCATTTACCAGATCTTGGACAGAATAATTCTAATTGGAGAGTAGTATGGCAATTTACAGACCCATTCAAAGGCCAGTTTTCTTCTGATTCTAGTATATCCATGGGCCATGCGGTGTTACAGTAAAAAATCATCTTCTTAGTCATAGGCTTATAGCTATATGTAGACCATGCTGCCCAAATGTGCCCCAAGGGACTCTTGGAGGGGATGGAAGTAGCATTTCCCATCCTGGAAAGAGAAGAAAGAAATGAGTAGGAAATGAAAGAAACCAAACCAAACAGAGTACTTCTCCAGATTCTGGAAAAAAGAAGCCAAATTCCTTAGTCTTACACCATTATTTCACCTTGCTTGGTACCAAGTGTTAGACGGTTTAACCCAAAAGTGGAAATCAGAGGGTTCTGGCAAGCACACCAATACTATTTCCCCGGAAGAATGAAGCTGGATGCTTCCCAAATCTGTTTCTGTTTTCAAACCGCATGTGAAGTGGCAGGTGCATCAGCAAGGGGAGGCTAGGGAGCTACCCCTTGGCCACCCCTGTGAGGCAGTCCAACTGCTAGGAAGGGTTGAGGCATGTACCTAATCAGGAGTCTGTGGACATGGTTACTGCACAAAGCACCAAACCTTCCTGGCTGGCTTGCCAAAAACTATTACCAATCAATCTATTGTAGTCACTAACTCAGGATATGAATGGGTGAGCCCTGGCACACTGCCATGGCCAACTGCTCCATCCTGGGGAATCTTGAGGGGGCTAGACGAATCAGAGGCATAGCTCCTGGCTGGGTTTGCCAGCTATGTTGCCGAACAAAGCTCGGATAAAACTCACTGGAAGAGAAGTCAATAACTCAAGAGATAAGGGTTTGGAAAAGAGAAAGGGATAAATTTATTTTGGGTGCCAGCCACCAGAAGACAAAGCAGGCTCAAGACTTAACAACTGAACTCTCTACCAGCAAGACGGACACCTAGAGTTTTATAAGGAGAGGTGGCTGGTGGGGTGTGTGCAAGAGAGCACATGATCAGGTGTGGGGTCATATGTCTTCAGTGGTGATCATGGGCAGGGAAGAGAACATATGGGGTGTGGTCTTCTAGGCATTCTGTTGCTCTCAGGGCTTTTCTAAGAGCAGTTAGAATATTCTGGTCATTGCAAAACATCCTCAATGCCTCAAGAAAGTGCAATAAGGAATAAGAACAATGGATTTTAGTCAGAGCACGAGTTAAGTAGTCTGGCCCATCTCTGGTTTTAACTGTTGGGGTCTATAGTTGAGCAAGAGGACTCACTGACCAACTGACCTATAGCACTTTGATAAATTATACTGTAAGCAGAACTGAAACTTTTATTTTTCTCCCTACCTGAACCTTCCAGAATTCAAAAACTCGCAGGGAGTATTCTTATATTTTTTATGGCAAAATATGTATTTGCATAAATTCAATAAGAGTTCTTGTAACAGGATACAATTGGAAACATTGATCATATTACCAAGGCTTTGACTGGAATGTCATATCTGGAAAAATCACGCATAGACTCAGATATGACCAGACAGCTTTAAGGAACTAAGGTTGACTCTATGGAACCAATAAAGCCTCTTGGAAATCTCAGCCTGACACCTTGCTTAGAGCTCCCGGCAGCCTTACTAGGTGAGTAAAGAAGGTCACTTCTTGGCAAATGCAAAAAAAAGCTCAGAATATTTTGGGGACCTCAAGAAGAGAGGAATTCATCCAAATCTATCGGTATTGAAGGCAAAGTCTTAATGCAAGTATTTGGCTTGGCCTCTGACCTCAAGAGGCTGTTTAAATTTTAATCTAGAGATTCTTTATGAAAAATTCCAGCAAAGCATGTTTTATTTATTTTTAAAGATTTTATTTATTTGAGAAGAGAGCACAAGTGGGGCGGAGAGGGGCAGAAGGAGAGAGAGAAGGCTCCCCGCTGAGCAGGGAGCCCAAAGCAGGGGTCGATCCCAGGACCCTGAGATCATGACCTGCACCAAAGTCAGACACTTAAAGGACTGAGCCACCCAGGCGCCCCACAAAGCAGGTTTTAAAGAGCCTGTATGGTGAACCACTATTCTTGCTGCACTTACCTAAATGATCAGGCCAAGTTTTTTTTTTTTTTAAACTAGACATATTTTACAAGCAAATTAATAATCTGGCTATCTTTGGTACGAAGGAGGGTGATTATACAGAGAGAAAAATGTTTTAATAACACACCTGTGTAAATATTAGATTCGACTACTGTTTATTATAAACTGGACTAGATCCTGAGTTCTTCTGGTTTCCTCCAATGTCTGGCTACAACTCTCCAAACTGTTTTTAATTTTTCTCTCACCTTTCTGAGTTGGATACATTTGAGAACTAAAACCTCCCTTTTCCCTGAAAACTAAATATGAACCATTTGATGTCAACTTCAGGAGATCACAGTAGCTCATGTATAAGACATTTGTCATGCCTGTCACTCTGTGGGCCAAAGTTCACCAGCCACCTTCAAACCACAAACCAGGAAGATCTGTCAGATGGCTATTGCCTGCTCTCACTCTATCTGAATATGCTTCAAGTTTGGCATCTAGAAGTCTCCACTGGCTAGCCTCAGAACCCAGAAATTGATTTATATTTTGATTCAGTCATCATCCATTGTTTTTTTGTTTCCATAGAAATATCTTTTCAATACCCCATTTCTTGAACCATAGGCCTCACTTTGAGAACACGCCTGCATCACTGCCTCCTGAAATGAGTTAAACTGAATTGACTAACAGACTGGTTCAATATGATGCAACATAAAACCAATCTACCAGCTCAACGTTTGATGTGTGAAACTTCAGAGAAGTTTCAGAGGAGGGAGCTGTAGGTATCAAAGCAGCCTCAAGATGGGCTACTTTGGCATGAACTTGATTTTGAGTTAAAAGTCATCAAAACCCAGCAAATCAGGAAAAGCTCTTTAAGTCCTCCTGAACTGCTCGCCTGGACCAGGAAGAGAGGTATTAACAGAGAGTCCTCTTTATCTAAGAATGTCATCCACATAAGAAAGCAACCTTTGTTTTCCAAACATCTCCTTTCACCTTCTTGCTAACAGGCTTTCTCCACTTCGCATCCTCAGACTCGGCCCCTCTAGGCACAAACAAGCTTCCGGTTGTCTGTCTTTGCCATTTCTGTCCGTGTAGATTCCTCTTTAGTACTGTTACAGGATTTTTTTCTTCGTAGGTGCCCGCGGTTCTTGGCCAAGCCGCTTTCAAAGAATGAAGAGGTAGACCAGGCAGAGTGGTGGGCAGCAAAGCAAGGTTCACTGGTGACAGCAAAGTGATAGTACAAAGCTCCTGAGGAGGGAGGGGACCCGAGAGGGTTGCCACCTGAGTTGCTAAGTCTAGGGCTTTTTATGGGCTTGTTGGCGGGCTGTTTTCATCTGATGAACCCTCCCTGTGACTGTCATCCAATCAGCTTTTTGTCACCCATCTATCACGTGGGAAAGGGTGGAGGGCTCCTTCCAGGGTGCTGTAAAATCATTTTAAGGGTGGTTTCCTCTTAGGGCCCCTTGTCCCTGCCCGCCGGCCTTCCAACTATCCTTCATCAGTACCTACACTATTGAATTTGATTTTCTCGATTTGATTCTTGGTCCAACTAGAAAGATCTTGAAGGGTAGAGGAAATTCTTCCTCCCCAACAATGCACGTGCAACACACTCACACACACAAATATGGATTGCTGTTGGATATATTGGCAAGTGAGTGAGAACTAAATTTTGAATCTTTGAAACCCAGTGCTTTTTTTTTTTTTTTTTGTAAATCACAATTATATCAAGAACGTCTTGGTGTCAGAATTTCTTTTTTTAGTTTCATTGATATAAAAGAAATACCTGTTATCTGTGTAAACGGTGTTGTAAATCTGTTTGCAAGAGAGTTTATTGGGGGTTAAGCTGAAACACCTAAGCGATAAGGAGAAGAAGTGGGGAGCAGGAGTGCTGGAGATGAGGAGGAAGAGAGAAAATAAGAAATCTTTCAAAGTCTCCTCCAAGGAGGCAGGCATAGAAGAGCGTTTCTGCTCTATTCTTACAGGGTTGAGAACGGCATTTTATGCAATATTGACTTATATAATGGAATTGGATATACAACCAGCTATATTTTCTCCAACTCTTAAATAGGACCAGAGCTTTTCCTTTCCCCACCCCCCTCCTCCCCAGGCCTGCCCTGAAAGCATTACCGGCTGGAATTCCTGGCATACTTTAGTTTCAAAAAGTCAGTGTCTTTTTAAAGACTTGCTCTTTATAATGAAAAATCAGCTACTTACAAACTTATAGATAAGGAAAGCCTACAGAAAATGAATATATCAAATTATATATACATAGATATATATTTCTTTTAGAATCTGTAATTGGAAAGATCTTTTTCATTACCTGTTTTACAGGTTTTTTCCTCCCCTTTGGTTACAGAATGGGTTTTTTAATTGTCTCATTTATTTTGCCAGTCTCAGAAGTCCTTTGGAAACAGATTTTTTATTCTATTTCAAATAAGTAATACAAAAGAGGTTCTGGGATTTACTGGGGTCAAACAGGAAATAGAGTACAGATAGGAAGATAAATGAATTGAGGATTGAAAGAGTCTTGAATCATTTGATGAACAATAGCTTTCATAATCACTGCTTTGGGCCTTTTTTTCACATTGATTTCAGCCATCAACTAGTCACATTTATCAGGTCCTGATTTGATGGTGGTTGCATTTTATAACTCAATAGACATCAATATCTTATAGCCCAATAAAATTTGATACAGAGCCTTTACTATGAAACTAGCCCTGTCTGAAACACTGGTGTTATGTGGTTCGCCAATCAAATACTGAATGCTTAAATAAATGCTAGAAAGAAATAGCATTTTTTACTTCAGCAAAAGCATAAACTTAAAGAGAGAAATGAGGAAGGTGGAATTGAAAAGGTAGGACAAAGGCAAAGGGCGAAAATGCAGGGCATGTTGAAACTGAGAACAACTGTTGCAAAAGTCCCCACGTCAGGCTCCCTGCTCAGTGGGGAGTCTGCTTCTCCCTCTCCCTCTGCCCCTGCTTGTGCTCTCTCTCAAATAAATAAAAATCTTAAAAAAAAAAAAAAAAGATTCTAGAGGGCAGTTGCTGAATCTACTCATCTTGCGGCTGCCCAAGACAAGCCTCAGGAGTTCCCTTGCTCATTAAACCTGCTGCCTACTGGTCTGGAGTGGCCTGCCTCTTCCTTCCCTCTCTACTTGCCCTCTCTGTACTGGTGGGGAGGGGCAATTTCAAATTTCAGGTAGTGAACTGATGTGGGAAGCAAAGGCAGAAGAAAAATTATTAAATTTCCTTACTAGCTACAGCCCACTGACAAGTCCTCGAAACAGGCAGAATGACGTTCCTCTAGGGACTCAGCTGCCTCGATGTTAATACTTTGCTAAGGGCAAAAGGCAGTCCTAGCCCAAACCTCCCCCCCCACAACCAGGATCCTGTAAATCTACTTTAATGTATAAAAATTCCTTTGGAAACTTCCTTTATCTCTAAACCCCCCAAGATACGTGTTGGGCAATCATTCCCCCAAGCATATGGCCCACCGATAGACATCTGAAGGGTCTCATGACTAAGGTTTTATTAGACCGTAATAAATGACCTTTTTCCAACAATAGCTAGCTCCCTCAAGGTCCCGGAAAACTTGTTTCCACAATTCCGTAGAGACTTTCGCTCTCCCTAACCCCCTCCCAACTTGAGGGTACATAATGGGCCACTCCTCATGACCCTGTGCTGCTCTTTCTGCCCACGGGTCCTTTCCCCATGCTTTAATAAAATCACCTTTTTGCACCAAAGACGTCTCAAGAAATCTTTCTTGGCCATCAGCTTCAAACCCTAACATCATCTTTCCTACATCAAAACCAACACCATTCCTCACTGACTGTTCATCCAAGATCTCTCTCTCAGCCCCCTAAGGCCTTCCATTCCTCCTTGTGTAGATCCCTCCATCTTCAAAACAGACACAGTGCATTAAATTCTTCTTAGGCCTCTAAATCATTGTTTCACTCAGGAACCTATAATTACTCAGAAACCCAAGGTATTACTTGCCACCGGGTGTTTGTGTCCAGTGGGCATGAGGGGGCAAAGCCAGAGTCACCACAGCAGTTGGGAGGTGGGAAGGGTGGGCAGGAGTTTCAGGTGGCTAAAACAAGGTTTTGCCAAAATTACGATGCTCAAACTGATGAGGTGGTATTATTGCAACTGGTCACCTTCATGGGAATATGCTCTTTTCAGTTCCTGCCCTCTGTTGTCTGTATTGACCAGGTTCAGCTTTTCTAAAGGTACTCAAACCAACAGTGGATTAAATAAGATTTCAGGTTTTTTTTTTAAGATTTTATTTATTTATTTGAGAGAGAGAGGCAGAGATAGTGAGAGAGAGCACCAGCGGGGAGGGGAGGGAGAGGCAGGCTCCCCGCCGAGGAGGGAGCCTGATGTGGGGCTCGATCCCAGGACCCCGGGACCATGACCTGAGCCAAAGGCAGGCGCTTAACCGACTGAGCCACCCAGGTGCCCCAAATAAGATTAAGTTTTAATTCTCTTTCAAAAATCCCAGCAGGGCTGGTGGCTTTGCTATGCAGTTTTGTCAGGGCTCAATCTCCCTCTATATTCTTATTCTATCTTAAAGTGATCAGATGGACCACTACAATATTTGCAGTGAGCTGGAGAAGAAGGATAAGAGGAAGGAGAAGGTATCTTTCATCATTTGAAGACACCACTTTAAGGGTCCAATTCACAAGTGCACACATCAGTTCCATTAATTCTCAGAACTTATTTGCATGGCCATGTCCAGCAGCAAAAGAGGCAGTGGAATAGGGATGCCTGGGTGGCTCAGTTGGTTAGGCAGCTGCCTTCGGCTCGGGTCATGATCCTGGGGTCCTGGGATTGAGTCCTGCATTGGGCACCCCACTTGGTGGGGAGCCTGCTTCTCCCTCTGCCTGCCACTCCCCCTGCTTGTGTTCTCTCTCTCTCTCTCTCTGACAAATAAATAAATAAAATCTTAAAAAAAAAAAAAGAGGCAGTGAAATGTAAAAAATGTAGTCTTAATCTGTATAACCATATGCATATTGAAAATTTCTACCACTAGAAGGGGAAAATGGATTCTGGAGCACAGTTAGCAATCTCTGAATAGGTGTCTGTGTGTAGTAAGACACACTTGTTACTAACAATTGAGAAGCTTGTACCCTTTGGCCAGATTCAGTTGGTGGCTTTCTGTCATTCACTGTATGCCATGTGAAAATAATGGATTATTTTTCTCTTAGTTCATGTTACTGCTGTTGGGGAACAAGAATTCCCGTCCCCTTCAAGGGTCCTTCTAGCTGGATTAAGAATCACATTGACATGAGACAGATTAATAGGGGAAAAACAAATTTAATAGCATACATATGGGGAATCCACACAGACAAGGGAATTCCCTGTATGTACACTATTAAATTTGATTTTCTGCTGTAAATCTGTCTCATGTCAATTTAATTCTTAGTCCAGCTGGAAGGAACCTTGAAGGGGACAAGAATTCTTGCTCCCCAACAGTTGGCACAGGTGACAGGATACTTTAACTCACTGAACACTGCTCAGTCGGGACACTGCTGCAGCTGAGAGATCGTTGGGACTCTGACACGCAACAGGCAGAAAGTACGATTTCTTACTACATCAGCCTCCTGATATCTCTATCTGCAGAGTCTGATGTAGCAAGAGTGGTCAGACTCCTTTTTCTCTCTTCCTAAATTTAGATTAGTGGGAGAAAATATTTTTGGAACTAGTTCCTTGGGCTAAGCAACTCTTTGGCTAAAATTGGTAGAGTCCTCTTTGGTTATTGACTCATTTCCTACCAGAGACAGGCTTTGTTTTCCTTTGTCTGTGTCTTTTCTGTTGTTTGTCCTCTGTTGCTAGGGGACGACTTGGAAGCCAAAGCCACAAACTTGGTGGGTATGAGTTGAACACTTAAAAGCCATTAGAGCACTGGCCACCTCAAGAAGAAGCCTGTGATAAGATAAATTGGTCACAGAATGGGTTAGACTGACTCTAGGTCACCTACCAATTGTTACTAAACTTAAACTTAATCTGTGAGACACCAGTTATGAAGCCAAGAAAGCTTCATTGTCAGAAAGACCGCCCAGAAAGAAGGCAGGGGATCATTCCCAAAGCTGCTTTTCTCTGTTGAGCCTAGGAACAGCTTACATATGTTTGGAGAAGGAGGTGAATATATGAGAGGAGTGTGTGGCATCTCTTGAAACCTTGAGAGAGGGGGGCCCTTGAAACAATCTGGAGCTATGCATTCTTCTGAACAATGAGGTGCCTCTTGGGACTTGGTACAATCAGGTACATCTGATAATTTTAAGACAAATGTTACTGTCCAGTCCCCATTAGGTTTCTACAGTCAGTGGGTAAACAGGGAGGTGGGGAGAAAAAGGCAAAGCTAATGATTGCTCTAGCATGAGGTTAAGAGGTGCATAAAACATAAGTAGGGAATGAGACAGAACATGGAGCTAAATTAATAATCCAACTAATCCAACTATAGTTCTGCTTATGCTTTCCAAACAGGTCCGGACACCAAGTGTCCAGCCTCACCAACCTCAAGAAACCTCTGTGTAATGGGGTATACTCTAAAACAAAATGGGGTACAGGCTCCAACCGGGCAGCACATCCCTCCTAGGTATTTGTGTGGCTTCAAGAGAACCAAGGCTTAGATAAAGCTGTTAGATTTTGACTTTTGCCTTGTTCTGTGTCTTAAGAGCTTGGCTATGTGACCATTGAGAATATTCTCTTTGGTCTCCATCACCCAGAGGCGGCACTTACTAGAGTGCACATTGGTGGCCAGTCAGATAGACTGGGGACCCAAGTCTCACCCTCTCTGTCTGGCGGTGCCAGCTCTCGGGGGTTTTTGTCATGAGAGGTTCCAGCCCATGGGAACCTTCGTCATCTCAGCCTTGGTTGCCTGTTAGTGCTCGAATGCCCCATTCCAGAGGTGCCTGCCTTGGGTCACAGATCAGTAGGTCTGAGACTGGAGGTGTCTTGTGTTTTTGTGGGAGAGCAGAGGCACCATTTTCACTACACCATTCTCACCACCTTTGCAGTGAGGCTTTTGCTTTCTTAGACTAATTTCAGGAACAAACTGTTGGATCAGGGGGACCGCATCATCTATACCCTCTCTGGACATCTCTAGCGTCTTGGGTTAAGCCGTGAAAAGGCTTATTGGTTTAAGTCACTATTAATAGAGCCTACTTGTCAATGACCAGATGATGAATCCTTGATATTGGCCATATATACAGTAAAGAGCTCTCAACTGCCTTACTAAGATAATGGCTAGCCTTAGGGACTCCCTTGACAAGATAAAAGAACAGAATATATACATAAGACACAAAGAAATGTCCCCATCCAATGTAAATTCCCCTTCTTAAAATCTGACCACATATGCCTATTTTACCTTCCTTTTCCCTACAAGACTGACAGAGATCACTCTAACCAAATCTCTAGGCTCAAAGTATACAGGTTGTTCATGTAAATGCTGAAAGCCAGAAAATGAATTTAATAGAAGCACCAAGACTGGCCATAAGGCTCACTTTGCTTCTACTTTCCAGGACTCTGTAATCAGGCTCTGCCAGACACAAGTTTTCCTATACAATGCCCTTTGCAGGAATATCCTAGACCCCTCGCACTGCAAAAAAAAAATTCATGTCCCCTGGATAGCAACAGAACTTTTAAATTATAAAGCCTTTTTACCTCTCCTTTCAAAAGGTCCCACTGAATTTAGAGAGTAATTAGATTATTTAACTGTATTTACAATCTTCCCTTCACAAAGGATCTAGATGACCAAAATTTTTCCTAGGCCTTCCTAAACATGATTTGCAAAATGCCAATATTCAGAGGCTAATAGAAGCCAAGGTTAAGTTTTGTACCAAGAAAAAAGGCTTTTGTTAAAATGCTTTATACAGACTTTACAAAAGCATAAAGCTTTCAGTTCCCATTTTAGTTAAAAATTCTCCCTGATATAAAGAAGCAAATTTAGTTAAAAAGATGAGCCACTCCCTTGATATTCAGGCTGTAATCCAGGTCTCTGCAGAATTAGGAACAACTGTCTTTATTTCACAAATCTCTACAAAACCAGAACTACAACTCTGGAAACAAGTTAAAGCCCACCTATTTTGACCGATCACCAAACTTCACCTATTCCTGTCAAAATGTTTGTGACTATTATAAAAGATCAGGATCTTGGAACCAAATTGTTTTGTACTTTTACAAAAGGAGGGGAGACACAGGAAGATGGTAGTGGAGTTGTATTCATTTCACGAACACAACTAGATAACTATCTGACAGAACAAATTCCACAACTAAAGGGAGAGAAGAGGCCACATTAAAGGAGGTAGGAAGGGGCACCTGGGTGGCTCAGTCTGTTAAGCATCTGCCTTCAGCTCAGGTCATGGTCCTGGGGTCCTGGGATCAAGCCCTGCATCGGGCTCCCTGCTTGGTGGGGAGCCTGCTTCTCCCTCCCCCTCTACCTCTCCCCCCACTTGTGCTCTCTCTGTGTCTCTCTCTCTCTCTCAAATGAATAAATAAAATCTTAAGAAAGAAAGAAAGAGAGAGAGAAAAAGAAGGTAGGAAGTGCCAAGATATGGTTTAAGGAAGAAACTGATCCTGGCTGCTGCAGAGGGGAGGGAGCCCTGGTCACAGAGAAGGGTGAGAGAGAGAGGAGCACACGATATGGCACAAAAAAGTTTCTCCATAGCCACTGGCTTGGAAAATAAGAGGGACTAAATTTCATGAGTTCTTGCAACCAGCAGGGCTTAAAGCCTGGAGTTTTAAAAAGGTCAACAGGCTTGGCTGGGATAAAGCCTGGAGGATACTGCCAAATTATGGCGACAGCCCAAGTGTCCATCCACTGATGAATGGATAAAGTAGAAACACACACACACACACACACACACACACACAGGAATATTACTCAGCCATCAAAAAGAATGAAATCTTGCCATTCACAACAACATGGATGAAGTTATTATAAAGTCAGTCAGAAAAAGACAAATACCATATGATTTCATTCATATGTGGAACTTAAACAAAACGAATGAGCAAAGGGAAAAAAGAGAGAGAGAGGCGAACAAAGGAACAGACTTAACTCTAGAGAACAAACTGGTGGTTACCAGGGGGAGGTGGGAGGAGTAATGTGATGAGCACCGGGTGTTGTATGTAAGTGTTGAATCACTATGCTGTGCACCTGAAACTAATATTACACTGTTTGTTAACTAACTGGAATTTAAATAAAAACTTTAAAAAAATAAATTAACGTTGCTGAAAACTAGAGACATATATGCTTATATAGGCATAGAATAGTCTGGAGTGATAATAAAAACACTGGCAATAATAGCTGCTTCTATATTGTTTTTGAATTTTGTAGCATGTACCTGTATTGTTTATTAAAAATTAATACAAAAAAGTAAATTTTAAATAACAATTACCCTGAAACTCTAGAAAACAATATTTTTACATTCTTTTGTTTTTGTTTTTGTTTTTAAAGATTTTTATTTATTTGACAGGGAGGGACACAGCGAGAGAGGGAACACAAGCAGGGGGACTGGGAGAGGGAGAAGCAGGCTTCCTACGGAGCAGGGAGCCCGATGCGGGGCTCGATCCCAGGACCCTGGGATCATGACCTGAGCCGAAGGCAGGCGCTTAACGACTGAGCCACCCAGGCGCCCCTATTTTTACATTCTTTCTCTGTCCCTTGAAATAATAAATCTTGTCATATCTTTTAAATGTAAACACAGACCACAATCTCCTGAGACTTGGGGGAGAAAAAGGGAAAGAGGCCTTTTAAAAATACAAATGGCTGAGGGAGCTCTTATGCCCAGACTCTAGCACCTCTGATAACAGAGATATACTCCAAATATCCACACTGAAAAAAAAAAAAAAATTAGACACTCTCCCTGTGCCTCTGTGATATAAATTTTCTAACCCCATCTTCTCTAAGACCTAAGAGCCATTGTTTGACAGGCAAACTTTAGGGAAAAGTTTTTAATAAAAATAAATAAATAAATAGAGCAAAGTGTTTAAAAATTGGGCCTATGAATCACAGACCTGTACCTCTGAAACAAATAATACATTATATGTTAAAAAAAAAAGATAGTAGGAAGGGAAAAACGAAGCGGGGGAAATCAGAGGGGAGACGAACCATGAGAGACTATGGACTCTGAGAACAAACTGAGGGTTCTAGAGGAGAGGGGGGTGGGGGGATGGGTTAGCCTGGTGATGGCTATTAAGGAGGGCACGTATTGCATGGAGCACTGGGTATTATATGCAAACAATGAATCATGGAACACTACATCAAAAACTAATGATGTAATGTATGGTGATTAACATAATAAAATAAAATTAAAAAAAAAATTGGGCCTATAATGTCCTCTCCACAAATATTAGTAACATCTTGTCTGTGTATTATTTGTTTGTGTATGTCCATGTATGCTGTAAATGTGAGATATTTTTCTATCTTCAGATGGTATTGCTAAAAATAATTCATAAAAGAGCTCTATTTAGTTGGTTTGAAGGCAAGCACTTGTAAGGATTGGGTATTCTAAAATTCAGATCTAAACTAATCTAAATGTTTTTTAAGTTCACATGATCTGGGAAAATATTCGCTATAAAAGCTTATTTAAGGTTGTTGGCTTAATTAAACATGTCTTTAGAGTTATCAGCATTAAATATAAAACTTTTATTCTGCTTGTGTTTACTAACAAGTCGCATAAGTTCATGGTATCTCTGTTGCAAAATTTGTCAGCAAAAACAAAATGTAGAAAAATATTTGACTTTTAATGACTTGTGACGTTTTGTGGGTAGTCTAAGCATAATTGTGTTTTTTTTTTAAAGATTTTATTTATTTATTTGACAGAGAGGTAGAGAGAGAGCACAAGTAGGCAGAGCGGCAGGCAGAGGGAGAGGGAGAAGCAGGCTCTCTGCTGAGCAGGAACCCCAATGTGCGACTTGATCCCAGGACCCTGGAATCATGACCTGAGCCGAAGGCAACCACTTAACCAACTGAGCCACCCAGGTGCCCCAGTCTAAGCATAATTGTTAAGAACAAGTAAATTAAAAAGATGTAAGATTAAAAGATTTGTAGGTAAACTTTTATTTTTATTTTATTTTTTAAATTAATTTATTTATTTGTCTGAGAGAGAGAGAGCACAAGTAGGGGGAGCGGCGGAGGGAGAGGGAGAAGCAGGCTCCCACTGAGCAAGGAGCCTGATGCAGGCCTCCATCCCAGGACCCTGGGATCATGACCTGAGCCAAAGGCAGACGCTTAACTGACTGAGCCACCCAGGCACTCCTAGGTAAACTCTTTTTAAAAATTTTTTATTGTTATGTTAATCACCATACATTACATCATTAGTTTTTGATGTATCCTAGGTAAACTTTTAAATAGCTTCCAAAATCTTTGGTATCTCAAATTTTATTTATTTTTAAAAATATTTTATTTATTTATTTGACTGAGAGAAAGAGAGAGAGAGAGACCGCAAGCAGGGGGAGTGGCAGGCAGAGGGAGAAGGAGAAGCAGGCTTCCCGCTGAGCAGGGAGCCCGATGTGGGACTCGATCCCAGGACCCTGGGATCATGACCTGAGCTGAAGGCAGACCCTTAACCAACTGAGCCACCAAGGCACCCCAAGGTATCTCAAATTTTAAAGTCTTACTAAGCTGAATGATGAGCAACATAAATTCATTGATAATCTAGATCATTTCCAAATGAAATAATGAAACATTAAGTACTGAACATGGTTTATCAACTTTTGCCTTTTTATAGAGAAACTAAAGATAAATTTGAGTCCATTAGTAAATATGTTCTATGCTTTACTGGAAGATCGTATTATGAAAGCACATTTCTAAAAATTATGAAATGATGTGGGAAACAAGGGCAGAAGAAAAATTATTAAATTTCCTTACTACTTACAGCCCACTGACAAGTCTCTGAACTCGGCTGCCTCGGTGTTAGTACTTTGCTAAGGGCAAAAAGCAATCTTAGGATCCTGTAAGTCTACTTTAACATATAAAAATTCCTTTGGAAACTTCCTTTATCTCTACCCCCAAGATACATGTTGGCAATTATCCTCCAAGCATATGACCCACTGATATATATCTGAAGAGTCTCCTGACCAAGTTTTTACTAAACAGTAATAAATGTCATTTTCCTAAACAATAGCTAGCCCCCTCAGGATCCTCGAAATCTTGTTTCCAAAATACCTGGAAGGCTTATGCTCTTCCTAACTTCCTCCCAACTTGAAAGTATATAATGGGTCACTTCTCATGACACCCTTTCAAGGGTCCTGTCCCTGTGCTTTAATAAAACCACCCTTTTGCACCAAAGACACCTCAAGATTTCTTTCTTGGCTATTGGCTTCGAACCCTACCTAAAGTTTCTTTCCTACATCATAAAATATATTCATAAATTTGCCAGTCTAAAGAATTCTTGTGCAACAGAGTTCACAATTGCATACTACTTAGTTTTTACTAGAAATTAAGGTTTCTAAGCATTAAGAATTCTAATATACGTAATCAAGACTACCAGAAATAATAAGGAAAACAACTCTCTATGTGAGGAAAATAAGATATGTGTTTTTGATAAGAAAAAATTTGAGGAATAAAAATATATGTTAGTTGAGGGAAATGAAGATAATTTTGTGCTAAAGGGACACTGGTTATTTAAAAGTAAAAATTATGGACAAAATCTGAATGTAGAAAAAGAAAGTTGTAGGAGGTTTATGGAGAAAGAATCTTTGAAAAGTTTTATGTGTGGTCAGTACCGGCTAAGATTAAGATAAACTTAAATAAGTAAATGTGTTTTAATTTCAAAAGTACACTGGTGCAAAGTTTTTGTTTTCTCTTTGTTAAAAGTGAGAAGCTTTTTTGAAATATTGATCTGATCTTAATAGGGGCCAAGGGGAGGCAGCCTCAAGATAGGCCAGTATGGCATGAGCATTATTTTAAATTAAAAGTAACAAAAACCCAGCAGATTCAGGAAAAGCTCTTTACCTCCCCCTCAACTGCCTGCTTGTACCAGGAAGAGAGCAATTAACAGAGATTCCTATTTACCTAAGAAACGTATTTGCATAATAGGGCAAACTTTGTTTTCCATGCAACTTCTTTCACCTTCTTGCTAATGATCTTTCTCCCCTTTGTATCCTCAGACCCCTACCACTCTCCTTAGCTCATATAAGCTTCATGTTGCCTGTCTTTGCAATTTCCATGTCTGTGTGGATTCCCTGTACATATGTACACTATTAAATTTGATTTTCTCCTGCTAATCTGTCTCATGTCAATTTGATTCTTAGTCCAAGTAGAGGGACCTTGAAAAGCAGAGGAAATTATTCCTCTCTAACATCTTCATAAGAAATTATAAACAAAAGTTTTTCTTTACCTTTTAAGTTATGTGCCTAAAACACTATGATTCACTGTTTGCCAAAATAATTTCCTGTATTTTTTAGGCCTTTGGTTACTTAAGAAAACTGAGTCTGAATGTTAAAAGAGCAAAATTTTGCTCACAACTATGTAACCTGTATTTGCCTTTGATATTTTTTATTGTCTCTTTGGTTAAATGGAAAATTATTGTTCCATAATGACTTGTGATCCTATTCAAACAAATGTCCAAAACTTTTGATATTTTTTCACATACTTCCCAAAATCAAATTCTAAAATGAAGTCTTTTGACCAAAATCTAACTGAAAATTTCCAGTGGGCCACTGGAACATTTAAAAAGAAATGTGAGAAATTAAACTAAATTGACTTATTGGGTATGTTAAGTTACATGGCAGCATTGTCCAAGAAGTTATATTAAACCCTTCTAGATTATATTTATGTAAATATGGTATTAAAATAAGTCTTCTAAGAATTATATGAAACTCTTAGCTATCTGATGTCTGGATATGTTATTATCTTAAAGTGATATGTGTCATAAAAATAACCAAATTTCTTTGTCAATTGCATGGTAATGGTCTCGAATCAAATCTGTAACCATGGCCATGTTTAAGTCTTCTATCGTTCACAGACAGTTATACTTGTACTCAGATGCCTTCATAAAAACTCCCTGCAAGTTTGCCTCATCTTCAATGAGACTCATGGAAAAAAAACTCTGAGTACAGGTTTCTGATAACCTTAAGATCATAAAACTGAACTAGGTAAAAATTTCTGAAACTAGTGGAAAAATTAGAGTCAAACAGAACAAGTATTAATAATATGAGATTGAATGAACTGAGAAAGATAATTATACTTTTTATGACTTCTTGTTTGGAACATTGCTGAACTTTTAAAAAATGTTTTAGTTTTTCCAGATTTAAGAAAACTTTTTCTCTTAAGCTGACTTACAGCAATTTGAGAAAATGTACCTTTGTGAACAAATTGAAACATTTACCTTTTCTCCCTACCTGAACCCTTCAGAATTCAGAAACTCTCAGTGAGTATTCTTTTTTTTTTTTTAAAGATTTTATTTATTTATTTGAGAGAGAGCACGAGAGAGCACAAGCAGGGGGAGCAGTAGGGGGAGAGGGAGAAGCAGACTCCCTGCTGAGCAAGGAGCCTGATGTGGGACTCGATCCCAGGACCCTGGGATCATGACTGTAGCCGAAGGCAGAAGCTTAACCAAATGAGCCACCCAGGTGTCGCTCAGTGAGTATTTCTTATATTTTTATGGCAATATATTTATTTGCATAAGTTCAATAAGAATCTGTTTTCCTGGGGTGCCTGGGTGGCTCAGTTGTTGAGTGTCTGTCTTAGGCTCAGGTCATGATCCCAGGGTCCTGGGATCAAGCCCCACATCGGGCTCCCTGCTTGGCGGCAAGCCTGCTTCTCCCTCTCCCACTCCCCCTGCTTGTGTTCCCTCTGTCACTGTGTCTCTCTCTGTCAAATAAATAAATAAAATCTTAAAAAAAAAAAGAATCTGTTCTCCTTATGACAGGACACAATTGGAAACACAGGTTATTTCACCAAAGTTTTGACTGGAATGTCATATCTGAGAAAGACATGTATAGGCTCAGATATGATCAGACAGCTTTAAAGAACTAAGGTTGACTTTATTTTATTTTTTTAAGATTTTATTTATTTGTCAGAGAGAGAGAGAGAGAGCACAAGCAGGGGGAGCAGCAGAGGGAGAGGGAGAAGAAGGCTCCCTGTTGAGCAAGGAGGCTGATGTGGGGCTCGATCCCAGGACCCTGGGATCATGACCTGAGCCAAAGGTGAGTAAAGAAGGTTACTTCCTGGCACATGCGGGAACCTCAGGATATTTTGGGAACCTCCAAAAGAGAGGGATTCACCAAATCTATAGGTATTGCAGGCAAAGTCCGATGGCAAATACTTGGCTTGGCTTTTGGCGTTGAGAGGCTATTAAAATTTCAAGCTAGATATTCCTTATGAAAAGTTCCAGCAAAGCAGGTTTTAAAAAGCTTATATGGTGAACCACTGTTTTTGTTGCACTTATGTAAATAATCAGGCCATTTTTTTTTTGGAAATGACTTATTTTGCATGCAAA
Source organism: Neomonachus schauinslandi (assembly GCF_002201575.2). Taxonomy (NCBI): domain Eukaryota; kingdom Metazoa; phylum Chordata; class Mammalia; order Carnivora; family Phocidae; genus Neomonachus; species Neomonachus schauinslandi. The sequence continues at coordinate 95,515,852 of NC_058419.1, read as the reverse complement.
TTAGTGTTAATTTGGCTATCTTTGGTAAAAATAAGGGTGGTTTGTAGAGAGAAAATATGTCTAATATTTTGATTTTTCTCCCATTTTTCTGACTTGGAATCATTTGAGATCTAAAACTGCCTTTTTTCCCTGAAGTCCTGCAAACTAAATATAAATGACTTGATGTAAACCTCAGAGAAATTGCCACAATAGCTCATAAATAGGCACTGTTCGTGCCTATTGCTCAGTGGGCCACTCAGACCACCAGAGACATCTGAACTACAAACCAGGAAGATCTATCAGATTGCCACTACCTGCCCTCACTCTATCTGAAGATGCTTTGAGCCTGACATCTGCAAGTCTTCCCAACTGGCTACCCTCAGAACTCAGAAACTGGCTTAACATTTGATCCAATCAGTAACCATTATTTTTCTTTTGTTTCCATAGAAACACCTCTTATTTAATCCCTGATTACTTGAATCACAGGCCTACCTTTGAGAATACATCTGCATCACTGCCTCCTGAAACAAATTTGACTAAATTGACCTGTTGTCAGAAATAAGAGACAACCTACCAGCTCAACTTTTAATGTGTGAAATTTAAGGAAAGTTTCATAGGAAGGAACCGTAGGGGCTGAGGGCCGGCCACCCCATGATGGCCATTTTGGCATGAAGATTATTCTGGGCTGAAGGCAAGTGAAACCAGTGGGCTTGAGAGAAAATTTTGCCCCTCCCTAGCGACATAGAGGAATCTAAATGAGTGTCTTTCACAGAATAACGGTTATTAGCAGAGATAAATTTTATCTGAGTGATCCATCTGTATGGCAGGAGAAATATCTAATTTCCAAACATCTGCCCTTATCACCCTGTGAGGTGCATTCCTTCCCTCTGAAGTCCCAGAGCCCTACTCCTACTCCTTGAATCAGGATGACAGATAGACCTCATTTTGTTTTTGTTTTTGTTTTTTTTAAAGATTTTATTTATTTATTTTGACAGAGAGAGAGACAGCGAGAGAGGGAACACAAGCAAGGGGAGTGGGAGAGGGAGAAGCAGGCTTCCCGTGGAGCAGGGAGCCCGATGTGGGGCTTGATCCCACGACACTGGGATCATGGCCTGAGCCAAAGGCAGACGCGTAATGACTGAGCCACCCAGGCGCCCCTAGACCTCATTTTGCCTGACTGTCTTTGGAATTTCCATGTCTGGGTAGGTTCCCCGTATGTATGCTTTAAATTTGATTGTCTTCTGTTAATCTGTCTCATGTCTATCTGATTCTTGTCCAGCTAGGTGCACCTTGAAGGGGACAAGAATTCTTGGTACTTGTCACTGCCATCCAAGTCAGGCTATTCTACTCTATCTGGGCATTAGTGTCATCGGTTTATTCTCATTAGTGTGGCTTTTCACCATCTGGATGAAATTTTAATCCTATGTAAGCTTAGTGAATATCATTATTACTACCCACTGTCAAATTATTATTTAAACACATCGATTACCACACTTTTAATACTCTTGTGTTCAGAGAAGATCTGTTTATCTTCTTTCAATAGCTCTTGTTTCTAGGTCATTATTCTAACCACTATAAAAGATATTCCTGGATTGCATTCAGACTCTTCTTTCAAAAAAAAAACTTTCAAAGTCTTTCCCATAAGTGTTTTACAAGATTCCCACAGTACCAATAGGATAAATAAGTTACCCCTTATTATAATGAATGATGAACTAAACTGTTATGGAGACTTGGAGGTTAAGGAGAGACATTCTAAATGTCCACTGCAGACTTGACCATTCTTCTACTCTGAATTTAAGAGAAAAATGTAACTGCTCTCTATTGAGTCCACATTTTGCCATGTGAACTAGAAATCAGAAGTCTTACTTCATACTTAGCCAGTGGAAACTCTAATGGTGGGTAGAGTTTCTAAATACCAAGGAAAGGATGACAATGAGAAAGTAAGCAGAATGATCTCTAGTAGAATTTTTCCATGTCTACTTTGAGACCTGTTTAAAGGACTGAAACAGTTGGTGAGAAAGGGAAAACAGTGGATTTGAAGGATAAATAACTGTTTGGCCAGCAGAGGGAAAGGCCAGGCCTCTCAGAGTGAAAGTTATATACAGTGGCAAGGAGGAAATGAAAACACAAATATTACATAATATATATATGTAATGTGAGTATATATGTTTATATATAAGCAAATATAAATATATTTATATCTATATATTTTTTATAAATATATATATAATTACACAGTATATATCTGCAGAGCTTGACTCTAAATTAATAAAGGTTCCTAGAAGCAGCATGTTGTAAAGTTATGATAAGAGGCAGATTTAAGGCAGGGGTATACCACTCATCTAATATGTTTTAAAACCCTAAGACCATCACAGCATATAAAGAAAGAAGAGAGTAGGGATTGGGCAGGGTGAATCTGGGCTTGTTGAAAAGGTGCTCATCTAGCTAGAGATGAAGAGGTTTGATCTCAGTCTTCGGAGCAGTACCTCGGTTTCACAAATGAAGAAACTTAACACCTAGAGTAGTGAACAAAACTTCTAAAGCTTCTGTACTCAGTGTGTGGTCCCAGGACCTGAAGCGTTGAAACCACCTGGGACCTTGTTACAAAATTAGGCCCTGCCCCAGATCTACTGAAAGAGAATCTGCATTTTAACAAAAGACCCAGAGGATTGCTATTAGTTTTAGTAACGATAGCCTAAAGGCCAATGAGCAGGACACCCAGGGGGCCCTGACTCTGCTTCCATTGAATTCCCCTGTTACTGTTACATTGTGTTGCTTTAATAGACTCCGTGGGCACATCACTTCCCCTGCTCTTTAAGCTTTGCCTTAAGAGAGGTCCAGGAAAATGCCTACTCCCCCATGCCATCTTAAGATCCTGCCAGGCCATGACGAAGTGAGATGCCTCCGGGATTTGGGCTGTCGTAGAACGTTTTCCAGCTTCTCTGGTGACACCTGCGATCCCTGTGTTCTTTCCCCGGAATCCTGCATTTTCTGTTCGGGAAAGCCAGCTCACAAAGTTTGGGCTGCACCAATGGGGGTGGAGCTTGAGGCGAGCGCGCGGCGTCCGTCGGTTGCCTAGCGACGGCGTCCACGCTGGCCCTCTGTAAGTCAAGTCAGCTACCGTTTGCAGGCCACTTAGAGGGCCGCCATGGAGACAGAGAGGGGCTCCCTGGTCCCCCGGGAGGTGGAGACCCCAAAGAAGGAGCTGCAGCTGCGGGTGACCCCTTCGGAGGTGAAGTTCCTGGACACGCTGGCCGGGAGGGTGTACCGCCTCCCAGTTACTGTACACAATCTCGGCCGTTGCAACCAGAAAATCCGGTTTCAGGAGCCCCTCAAGCCACAGGTAACACACTCGGGGGTGCTGGAGCAGGACCTCAGGAGCATCAGGGCTCTGAGAGCACCTCCCCACCTGGGCGCCTGCTTTGTCCGGGAGAGTAGACGCCCGGCACCTGCGGGGATGGGGGCAGGATTTATTTCCTAGGGAGCGGCGGTTTAGGTCTCAGTGTTTACTTGTGCTAGCCTTTTTGTTTTGTTTTGTTTTGTTTTGTGTTTTTACTTTTTGCTTCTCTTTGAGAGACAGGATGGGGAAAAGTAGATCTAGAACCTCCCAACTTCATCATTCTGCATTTAGAAAGAAGGGAAAGGGGATTCCTTGTCTGTCTCCTAACAGCCTAGAATTTATGCTTATATACTGTAGAATTACATCAACGAAATTCATATTCTAACAAACATTTGTTGAGCACCTACTATGCAAAATTAATGTTTCGAGAGGCTGTCCCGATCTTCTGATTTAAAAGTTGACAAAATTGTATCTCAGCCTCACTGTTATTTTAGATCATGTGTGTGAGTGGATGTTTACTGTGATCACCTGTTATCAGGAAGACTTTTGATAGAAGAAAGGTGATAAGAATTTTTGATATGTAAGTGATAAAAAACCTGATTTTTTTTTTTTTGTGGGACATTCCTAATGATAAATAGTATTGAATGCAGCTGAACTTATAGGTACAGAAATAAAAGGTATCTGTAATTTTTTTGTTAAAATTACATATATTTGTTTGAAAAATGTACGGTGGTGATTAGAAGGACAATAAGAAAAAGGCCTTTCATATTCTACTTTTTACACTTAAAAAAATTGATGTACTATTTACCTACACTAAAGTGCACAAATCTAGAAAGTAAAATTTGATGATTTATTATATATTTATACTCCCATGTAGCCACCGTTTGGGTCAAATTGTAGAATATTTCCACCACTCTAGAAGGTTCCCTTCAGTAACCTGGAGTAATCACCCCATGGAGGTGACCACTGTACTGATTTCTAACACCACAGATTAGTTTTGCTCTTTCTTGAGTTTCATATAAATGGAATCATGCTTTGTTCATTTTTATATTTGCATGTTTTAACAATAGTAATATGGATTTTATAATAAAGTAGTATGTCACAAGAGGCTATTAACTCTTTAAATAAAAAATGACCTGATTACTCCAAATACTGTAAAATTAGGGAAAAAGTTGATTATTTCACTACCTCACTACATATTTATTGAACAATTGAAAGTATGTCTGAAAATCCCAGATGGGAGCAAACACTATTTTATGGATTCCCAGGAGACACTCGTATGGGTGGTTTTTGTGCAGTCAGGAGAAAAATGATATAATTTGTTTTGGTTTGTATCAAGAATTATAAAGGAAAACTATGTAGATCACAAGTCTTGACACTGACAAGAGAATGGCCAGGTAAGCTTACAAATTAGAGGCCAAAGTCATGAGCCCAATATCATTGTGAACTTCTCTTTGTTGCAAGACCATGATATGCACTCCTGGTCCTTCATAGACATAAAGGGAATTAGGAAAGAGATAGATTAGCAAAAAATGTATTAGCTATCTTGTAGAGAAAATAAATAAAAACAAAGTACTCTATAAAGAGCATTGTCATCACCACTGTTTATAATTATTTACAAAATGATGCTCCTAATAGACAGTAGTACTTGTTTTCCACCCTGGCTCAAGAGGCTGCCTTGTGGGGCTCCTGGGTGGCTCAGTCATTAAGTGTCTGCCTTCGGCTCCGGTCATGATCCCAGGCGTGGTCCCAGGGTCCTGGGATTGAGCCGGCATTGGGCTCCCTGCTCAGAGGGAAGCCTGCTTCTCCCTCCCCCACTCCCCCTGCTTGTGTACCCTCTCTCGCTGTGTCTCTCTCTGTCAAATAAAAAAAAAAAAAGAGGCTGCATTGTCTTTGTGTTGACTACCTAGTATGAACCATAAGCAGTGCTACGTGCCATCTACTGTGGGTTGCTGGTAGAATATAAAGAAGACACAGCCCTCATCTTTAGTAACTTTCGTGGCTGCTGGATCAGTCAGGCCAGTCTTACTTATAATTGCCCCCTTTACCCCCATGGCTCAGACTCCCTTTTCTTTTTTTTTTAAGATTTTATTTATTTATTTGAGAGAGAGCTAGAGCGAGAGCGACAGCGAGAGAGCACAGAGGGAGAGGGAGAAGACTCCCCGCTGAGCAGAGAGCCTGATGGATGTGGGACTCGATCCCAGGGCCCTGAGATCATGACCTGAGCGGAAGGCAGACCCTTAACTGACAGAGCCACCCAGGTGCCCCTAGACTCCCTTTTTTTTCGACCCATGTTTTCATTCCCACCACCTGCAAGTATCACCCGTTTCCAAACCCTACCCGTCTTTGAGGGTCAAAATGAGTTTCCTTTTGTTCTCTAAGTCTTATCGTATTATCTCCAAATTATTTCTTCCCTACTGGATACCAGTTGCGTTAACAGACATTTATTATAGTTTGGACTTGAGTCCCGATGACTGCTAGTAAATGTTAGTTTTACCTCCGTGGTCCGTCCATCAGCTCCTAGGTAGGGATGGTGTCTTACACACTTTTGCATACAGCTCAGAGGGCTCAGCAACTTGTAATTTGACCAAAAGCACATGCTGCTGAAGCCCTGGTTTTCCTTCTTCTTCTTCTTTTTTTTTTTTTTTTTTAAAGATTATTTATTTGAGAGAGAGTATGCACGAGCCGGGGGAGGGGCAGAGGGAGAGGGAGAAGCAAGCTCCCCACTGAGCAGGGAGCCTGATGTGGGGCTGGATCCCAGGACCCCGGGATCATGACCTGAGCCGAAGGCAGATGCTTAACCAACTGAGCCACCCAGGCACCCCATCCTGGTTTTTCTTCTTGAAGATACAGCTTCTTTAAAGGAAGATAGTCACACCTGATATGTGTACTTCTAGCACCCACAGGCTTATGCAGGGAATAATCGATCGCTTGTTTTCTGACAGTTCTGTAATTGCAGGGGGATTGAGAGTTGGACTGTGATAGTTTTAAGGTATCAGAAGTTTACTGGAAGTGTGAAGCTTTCAGACCATTTGTATCAACAAATCACTCCTCTGCTCTATGTCCTTCATTACTGGAAAGTACTGCTTAGACTCAGCCAGGCATGAAAAGCCCTGAATAATTAATTTCAACAGACCTCCTTCATTACGTATTGAAGCTCACTGCCCAGCAAGGCTAGCTTATTAATTGCCTGCTGGGAGACTATTTTGCTTATTCTTTTCTCTGCTTGTGTCTAGATATTCCTGCCCCCACAGGGAGCATCTTACTTGCTTGTTCACCTTTTACGACCATTCCCTAAGCCTAGGCCAAGTACACTCCTTTCTGGCCCATGATAATCAGGCTTTCTCATGGATTTCCATGATACTTATGTCTCCATGACTCATAAGACACTTAATTAGTCCCTGCCTTGTATTATTTAACTTTCTAGGGTTATATAGTCTGCTTCCTTAAAGAGATTATATATTCAGGAGAGGGAACTCATTCCAGTTGTGGGGAAAGAGCTTATATTTTAGAATCAGAGAGATACGTGATTTGAATCCTCACTGTCACAGTGACGTTAGACATTAATTAACCTCTACAAGTCCCAGTTTCCTCATCTATATTCTGGGAGCCTTAACATCGGCCTTATAGGACTCTAGAAGTAAGAGGTGTAGAATGCTTGACATCTTGTGAGTGCCCAACACATAGTAGTTCTTCTCTTTCTCCCTTCATATTTTTCCTGGAGTCTAGCAAATGGTTTACAAGAATGAAAGTGTTTTTTCCCTCTTTATTCTATTCATTTTTTCTATTTCCTCCAAGTTATGAATTCTAAGTCCCCACGCAGAAACTGTATAAAATGCTGTATGTACATGTGTATACATACATATGTATATATGCATGTATGGCTGTATTATGTATATGTATAGATGATTCAGCAACATTTTTATTTGATTGCTCTCCCTTTCTTCTCTATTTAAGTATCTCATACTTCTCAAGGAGGCTATGAGCATTTACATGTTTCTCAACTGACTGCATTGTCAGTTTCAGTCCATGTACTGTTAAAAGCATATCTGAAAGATCTAGAATCTGATACATATACATATGGTAATTAAGTCTTTGCCTTTAGGGAAGGGATATTGTCTATGTATTGATATAGCTCTTGAAATAATGTATACTTCTAACTTCCTTTGCTCACATTATTGCCTTATTAGGAGTCACCATGTATCATTTGATTTTTTTTTTTTCTCCCACTAAAGTTCAAACTGATTTTGACCAATCTGGATAAAGCACTTGCTTCTGGACTTCAGATGACAGCTATGGTGGAATACCATCCTGACAAAGATGAAGACACTTTTGACCAGCTACTTATTTCAATAGGAGATAAAACAATAGAGATCCCGCTAGTTGGGTATGTATTCTCCATATTTCATGCTGACGTCTTCAGCACTCTTTGAATAAAACTAAGGGTCAAAGTAATATTTCCTATTTTCTCTGGATAAAAGGGTTTATTGTATCTATAGTTTCCTTACAGCAGACCTTAAAGGACAAATTTTTAGCAACCTGTGGTGTTTAAAACAAATGGAAGGCTAGTTTTCTGGTTCTTTCTTTAAATTTAAATTTTAATTTTTTAAAAGATTTTATTTATTTAAAGATTTATTTGAGAGAGAGAGAGTGTGGAGGGGGGTGGGGAGGGGCATAGGGAGATGGAGAGAGAGATCTCCAGCAGATTCCCCGCTGAGCACGGAGCCTGCTATGGGGCTTGATCTCAGGACCCCGAGATCATGACCTGAGCTGAAATCAATAGTCGGATGCTTAACCAACTGAGCCACCCAGACACCCCAAGTTTTCTGGTATTTTTAATTAAAATAAAAACATTAAACAATTGCATGTATTCTGTTTTTTCCTTGACTCACATCCTATTTTATTTCTACCATGTTTTTTTGTACCTTTTGACAGCAAGACTTAGTAAAGAAAGCTGTATTGCTGTCTTTACAGTTTCATATTCCACTCTTACTTCAAAACTCCAGACAGGCTGTCTTCCTGAGCTTTCCAGTGAAATAGCTCTTGCATGTTGCCAATCTGTTGGTAATCCCTGTCTTTATCTTACTCCATTTCTCAGCAGCATTTGACACTATTAACCATTATTGCCTTCTTGTGCCACTTTATTCTCATGACTTTCCTGGTACTACACTTCAATGGCTGCTCCTTCTCATCTTACTTTTCTTTGTTTTATTGAAATACAGTTGACACGTAACATTGTACAAGTTTAAGTTAGACAGCATGTTGATGTGATACATTTATATATTATAATATGCAGGTTTTAAAAAATATTTATTTATTTGAGAGAGAGAAAGAAAGAGAGAGAGAAAGCACAAGAGAGGGGAGGGTCAGAGGGAGAAGCAGACTCCCCGCTGAGCAGGCAGCCCCATGTGGGACTCGATCCTAGGACTCCAGGATCATGACCTGAGCTGAGGGCAAACGCTTAACCAACTAAGCCACCCAGGCGCCCTATATATTGCAATATGATTACCACCCTAAGATGAGCTAATATCCCTATCACATTATATAATCACCATTTCTTTTTTGTGGTGGGAGCAATTAAGATCTAATCTCTTAGTAACTTTGAAGTTTATAATACAGTTGTTGACTGTGATCACTATGCTGTGCATTAGCTCTCCAGGGCTTATTTATCTACTAGTTCCCTATTTGTACCCTTAACCAACATCTCCCCAATTTCCCCACTCCTTGGGCTCTGGTAACCACCATCCTACTCTCTGTTTTTATGATGTATTCTTAAATGGATTGTGAACCTGTATCCATTATTTTAATTTAATTATTGTCATAATTATTTCACTGGATTTTAAATAATGAAGATGTTTGACTTCAAAAAAGAATCTAAATTGTGCTCTTTTGAGATTGGTTGAAAAATGTGGACTGATATAATGAATAGAACACAGAAATAAGTACAGTTGACCCTTGAACAATGTAAGGGTTAGAGCCACCAACCCTTGTGTAGTTGAAAATCCATGCATAACTTTTGACTCTTCCTACTAATAGCCTACTGGTAACTGGAAGCCTTACTGATAACATAAATAGTCGATTAACACATATTTTGTATATTGTATGTCTCACATACTATAATTTTACAATAAAGTAAGCTAGAGAAAAGAAATATTAAGAAAATCATAAGGAAGAGACAATACATTTACAGGACTGTATTATAAAAAAATCTGAATGTAAGTGCACTCACTGAGTTCAAACTTGTGTTGTCCAAGGGTCAATTCTAACTGATTTGGAGATTAACTTTGATCAGATTATTTATTTGACGAGGAAATTGCCATTTTCATTTTATACTGAAAAAAGTGTATTTTTGTTCATTATAAAACTACCTGTTAAGGCTAGTGTGAACAGTTTAGAGTGTTTTTTATTCATATACATGCACATATGGATCCTCATTTTCCTTAGCAAGGTGTCATTGCATAGATGTTATTCTTTTGTGTGTATTTGTCTACCACCAGCAGAATTAATATTTGAATATTAATACTGGTATTTGACATTCCTTTTTATAATTTCCCTTGTATTTTTTATTTTTATAAGCTAAATTTAGACCTGCAGTTATTTGGTTCCCCATGTTGTTGAGAAGTTCTGATTAAGCACAACATTGCATTCTATAAAGAAATCAAACAATTGACACATGGTAGCCTATTACAAATACTTAATTTACATTTTTTAAAATATTTTATTTATTTGAGAGTGAGAGAGAGAGAGAGCATGGGGGGAGGGGCAGAGGGAGAGGGAGAAGCAGACTCTCCGCTGAGCAAGGAGCCAAACACAGGGCTCGATCCCAGGACCCTCAGATCATGACCTGAGCCAAACGCAGATGCTTAACCAACTGAGCCACCCAGGCGTCCCAGGCGTCCCTTAATTTACATTTTATAATTTAAGTATGGCCATTTTTGGTCCATTCTGCACATTGCCATAACTATGAATTGCACTTAGATTTGCTTGTTTGTACCATATATGGAGAGAAGAGTTGAAGATGCTTCTTCCTTTGAAAATAGGAATTTTGTCTTGTCCCCATAATGTATGCTCTCTCTCATCAGAAGTCAGCTGCTTATCACAGTTGCAACATAAGGACAACACCGCCCTCTTAAAGTATGATGGAAAGGGTTGAATGAAGATGTGTGTGTGTGTGTATCTGTGTGTGTGTGTGTGTGTGTGTGTGTGTGTGAAGTTTTTAAGTTCTGTACGATTCTATTACCTGTGTAGGATTTTGTATCCACCACCATAGTCAAGATATTCAGCTGTTCCAACACCACAAGGATCTCTCCTATTACTTTTTTATAACCACACCCACCTCCCTTCTGCTTCACACCTACTATCCCTGAACTGTGGAAACCGCTATTCTGTCTTCCATTTGTAAAATTTTGCCACGTGAAATATGTTATACAGCTTTTTGAGGTTGACTTTTTTTCACTCAGCAAAATTCTCTGGAGATTCAACCAAGTTTTTGTTTATATCAATAGTTTGCTCCTTTTTATTGTTTCACTGTTGACCTGTTGAAGGATATAAGGCTGATTCCAGTTTTTGGTTATTACAAATAAGGCTGCTATGAACATTCTTTGCTTGCCTCTTGTCTAGAGTTTATAGTTACATTAAATGGGGATGAACATGGGAAAATATATTTATGAAATCCTGTCTGGAAACCAGAAGTTTGTATTATCTGTACTTTAGCAGAAATGATGTAAAGTGATTCTGAGCACGTTTTTTTCCATGTATCCATAAAAACTATGTCTCTCTTGCACATTTAAAAATGTCTAAAGTTTTTCATTATGAGCTTGAATAGTTGCAAAGATGTAATTGCTTGTACATAATAAATGTTACTATAAGATAATTACATGCTTTTTTCAAATGTATCCAGTAAAGTGGAAATACCATAGTAATTTGTTAAACAGTTGAAAAATTTACCTCTTTCTTTTTTTCCCCCTCAGATTTGTACTTCCATTCTATTTCTTACCCTAGCATCATATCCTAATTTATTACATTTTTATACTTAGAAGATCTTTGCTGATCACCAACAATAAACTATGTTGTAAATTTGTATGTAATTCATACATATGTATATATGTACATGTGAATATGTGTAGCCAGTATGTATACATATACAAATATGTATATAAATAGATTTACTGTAATCATAAATCTATACATGTTTTAAAAAATTTTTATTTATTTATTTATTTTAAGATTTTATTTATTCATTTGAGACACAGAGATACAGAGAGAGAGAGAGAACACGAGCAGGGGGAGAAGCAGAGGGAGGGGGAGAAGCAGGCCCCCAGCTGAGCAGGGAGCCCGATGTGGGGCTCGATCCCAGAACCCTGGGATCATGACCTGAGCCAAAGGCAGATGCTTAACGACTGAGCCACCCAGGCACCCCTGTTTTTAAAATTTCTTATGAATTATATATATACTTTAAAGATTTTATTTATTTATTTGACAGAGAGAGAGAGCACAAGCATGGGGAACAACAGGCAGAGGGAGAAGCAGGATCCCACTGAGCAGGGAGCCCAATGCGGGGACTCGATTCCAGGACCCTGGGATCATGACCTGAGCCAAAGGCAGACGCTTAACCGACTGAGCCACCCAGGCTCCCCCTCTTATGAATTATATTAAAAGATTTATTTTCACTCCATATATAAATTACCAAGTTTGATAATTATTTTTCCTTTTTTATTATTGAGATACGATTGACATATAACACCGTATAAGTTTAAGCTGTACACACTGTTGATACATTTATATGTTGCAATGTGATAACTAGGGTGGTGTTAGCTAACACCTCCATCACACAATTATTTCATTTTGTAGTGAGTACATTTAAGATCTCGTCTCTTAGCAACTTTCAAATACATAATGCAGTGTTGTTAACGGTAATCACAAAGCTGGGCATTAGATCCTCAGAACCAATTCATCTTCTAAGTGCAAGATTGTTTCTTTTGACAGACATCTCACCAATTTTCCCACCTCCAGCCCCTGGTAACCACCCTTCTCTTGTCTCTCTCTTTCTGTCTTTTTTTTTTTTTTAGATTTTATTTATTTGAGAGAGAGAGAGCACATGGGGGGGGGACAAGACTGGGGGGAGGCGCAGAGGGCGAAGCAGACTCCCCGCTGAGCAGGGAGCCTGACATGGGACTCAATACCAGGACCCTGGGATCATAACCTGAGGTGAAGGTAAACGCTTAACCCACTGAGCCACCCAGGTGCCCCCTTCTCTTGTCTCTTAACATAAATTCTCTGTTAACATAAAAAGAAAAATGTTATTGGACTTTTTTTAATCAGATGGAAGAGAAATCAACAGGAAAGCCAGAAAAACTGTTATACTATTACTGTATTAGCAAGCCCTTACTCCTATTTATATATGCATGTACATATACATATATGTGTGTGTGTGTTTGTGTGTTGTGTGTTGACTCTTAAGAAATTATTCTTAAGACACTTTTCTGCATCCAGCTAGAGAAATAGTTTGAAAAAATGTTCGACTTCATATCTTATATTGTTTGTATAACGATTTCCTCTTTTACATCCTGTAAACTCTATTAATGCAGTGATGTACACTAAGGTCATTGATCTTTCCTTTTCCTATTACAAAATTACAATGTCTTTATGAGAAGAACATGGGTATAGCTTAAAGAAGCAGCCTATACAGGACAGTCCTGACTGATCTCTGGAATGTCTCTACATATTTGATAATACACAAACATTCACATATAAACATACGGAAGGAAGGCCCACACCACCAGTGCATAAAGCAGTATTTGTGAATGTTTTGTTCAGGTATTTTTATTTATGTGTGTGTGTGTGTGTGTATGTATTTATATTTTGGAGGTTGTATCCTGTGTGGAGTGAATTACTTAATTCATGTGTCTGGTACATAACCTAAGGACTCAATAAAGATCAGTTATTACTCTGTTTATTATTGATGCTGTTATCATTGTTAGGTTTGTAAGGGTAATGTATTCAAAATCTAACAGAATAGATTAAAGGGTAAGTTCACCAGTATTATATCCAAATAATTTCTCAGGTACGTCATTGAGGCTTTTGAAGTCTTTGGCTTTTCATCTGTAACATAGCCATAATAATATTTATTTCCTTTTCATGAAATTTTAAGTATCAAACAGGATAATATACCTGATGATGTTTATAAGTTATAAATTATCCATACATAAAATATATGTATCCTCATGAGACATGCATACAGGATTATAATGGATTTTTAAAAATGTGTATGAAACATATGATATAGATGTGCCACAGTGAGCCCTTTAAGTTAGAGACACATGAAAAATCAATTGTATCTTTTTGTGCTTAGGCCTTGTTTTAGTTCCCAAATGGCATTTTATAGCATAGCACCTTCTTTTATTTCATCAGATTTAGGTCATCCAAACTACTTTGTTAAGATCAATTCCACCCTTTTTGAGGAGGGGCAAAAGAATGTATTATAGGCTTAGGTGGAGATTCCAAAAATGCTTGGAGCAGCAAAGATACTGAGATATGTGGGTAGCCTGTCGAGGTGAGTACTTCAGAGGGTATACCATGTCCTTAGATGCATAAAGTCTAATTTCTTTGTTAAAAATGTATATCATCTTTTATGTCTTTATTTCACAGTTCCTTTTACTGACAAATATGCCATCGATAGACTTGTAAGGAAAGATGAATGTCTTACAAGGAATTAATAAAAGTGTTTCTGTACGTCAGTCCCCCTGTGGATTTAAGTATGAGGGTATAATTGTTTAATTATGTTGTCTTCTCTTCCCCTAGGTTGATTCCATCCTGTCAGTTGGAAATTGAGTCAGAAGTTAATTTTGGCACATTGGTTTCTGATAGTAAAGTATATTGTAAAGAGATTAATATCATTAACCATGGCAGAGCTCCAGGTAAATACTTTCTGTCGTATAAATTAACTTACATTTTTGGAAGAAAGTTGGTATTATTTAAAATGTATACCTTGTGGGGCGCCTGGATGGCTCAGTCGTTAAGCATCTGCCTTCGGCTCAGGTCATGGTCCCAGCGTCCTGGGATCGAGCCCCGCATCGGGCTCCCTGCTCCACGGGAAGCCTGCTTCTCCCTCTCCCACTCCCCCTGCTTATGTTCCTGCTCTCACTATCTCTCTCTCTGTCAAATAAATAAATAAAATCTTTAAAAAAAATAAAATGTATACCTTGTATAATTAATGGAGTCTCTGATTCAGTCCTCCTCCCCCTCCCCCCAAAAAGATGTCTGTCATTTGAAATAGCTCAAAACTGATGGCCCTTAAATAGGATGACTGTAAAAGACTGATAGATAATAATTCAGGAAAGATGAGTGTCTCCTTATGATTCTGATTAACAGCTGACTCCCAGGTGACTGGTGATCTCCCTGAGGACAGAAGGCAGGATAGTGTTATGGGAGTGAGTTAGGCCTCAGAGTGAGCCATCCAGAGATAGAATCAGGGCACAGTGCCTTACTAGCTGTGTGATCTGGGGCAAGTATCTTTTAGGACATTGAACTTGATATTTCTCATTTATAAACTGTGGTTAATAAAATGAACTATGGTTAATTTTGTATGTACTTATGGTTGTAGGATGGTACTTGACTCATCATTGGCGCTCAGTAAATATTTGTTCTTTTTCTCTATCGTATTCAACTTTGAATTTACATGATGGTCTCTAGAAACCTCTTACTCACTTTTTGTTGAAAGAGTAAATGCTTTTCTCCAGACTGGATTATTTCTAGAGATTTTTACTGTGACCAAAGAGTTTCCATAAATGTGTGTGTGTCTTTCTGTGTGTGTGTTCATGCACACTCTTCACTGATGGTATACAGTAGGTATTAAAATCACTTATCCCTTCATTGTCCTGTTGGATGGTCAGCATCTGGGCTGGCAAGTCTTCCATTTCTGCTGAGCTGATATGCGGACCAGCTCCACGTGGGGAGGGCATTTTTTTCTGAAACTGCTTCTCAGATACAGAAAACGGGTCTTAATTCCAAACCTGTTTGTTGCTAAGTGAGGATGTTCTCTGGGGCTGCTTGATTGAGCAATGGGAATTATTAAGACAAAGGCAGTTTGTCACTGTACTGATTTCTTCCTGGGGTTAAACAAATAAAACTGATAATTGTTCCTCACCGAATGTTGCTCATTTCAACTTTCCATGCTTTGGTTTTTAAATGATTAAATTTCTGATGCCTGTGGGATTGTACAATAGTAGACTCGTTTGTGGTCTGACTCCAATGTTAAGGATAGGGTCTCTCGTGGCTAGTGATTATGGGCTGTATGGTCCTTTAGACTCTCTGTTTTTTTAGAACAGGTATGGTATGTAATTGAGATGATTTTATTTTTATTATTTATTTTCCAAAATCTCTCTTAACTGTTGTACATTTCAAATCCTTCAAAGTTTTGCTCATTTCCTCTCTTTATTGTAAAATATCACCAAACTGTACAGTTTCATTACATATAAAAGCTCTCTATAAGTAACAAGTATATGTGGTTTTAATTTTAAATGAATATTTAGAATTATTTTACTTAATAAAATAAATAAAATTAAGCCTCGGAAGTAGACCCATTCATTTTAGGAAAAGTAATCCACTTTGGCTTTTAGTATTATATTAATATTTTGTATGTGCATGTATTGTAATGAGTACTACAATTTGTAAATTATAATTGAGTACCGTGAAATGTTAATTACTATTACCTTACAAACTGAAGCAAATTGTTATCAGTGAAACACATTTTCTTAGTGTTGACTTTGTTTCTCATTCTTGGACTTGAATGATATTATTTTTTCCACCATTAGCAAAATTGATACTATGTTTTATATTCACAGTAGCAAGTGCCTGTAAGGTGTCATAAAGCCCTCATTACCTACAAGCACAGTATATAAATATTCATGAGAATAACAATGTATTTTCATGAGGAAAAACACTTATGCAGAAAATAGATTTAGCAACCAAAGATGATTTTAATAAAATTTTTAAAAAGGGTTTTACGTGACAAATATTTTATAGTTTTAGAGTCAAAGATCAAATGTTTATAAATTTATATGCATACTTAAGAGGACATTAGAAAGCCACACTCAGCAGATTCATGGTATGTGCAGCTTTGTTTTCTCTCTCTGGCAGTGACACTGGGGTTATTAGTTGATCTGTATAACAACTTCATGATTTTTTTATTTTAATGGCTCATTATGGAGTAATTATCCATGGATTTAGCCAAATATTGTTGAATACATTTTGTTTTCTCACGCTCTGTGTTTCCTGAGTTTACTCCTTACTGTGCAAAGTAGTGCTTGTCTTTTCATTTTGAAGACATGGCTCATTCTTTAAGATAAGTCTCTACTATTAGTACTTTGTGAGCTGGTGAACTCCATGTTCTATGATTTTATTATTTCTCAGTTTTTATCTTTTAAAACATCATTGAAAAAGCATTATTATTTTAGCATGCCTGGAACTGCAGTCATTTCCCTCTTCCCCTCAGTAACCTCAAGGTTATCTGAGAAGACTTTTTCTACTAGAGAGTTACGATGTAGAACAGTCTTTAAAGTTCCTAGTGTGATCATCACACACCATTTCTGTGTTTGAACAGTGGTTTATTTGGGTTATTTTGCCCAAAGGGTATGACCTTTCTCTTGCTCTTAATGCCCACTCTCCCCCTTTCCCTGATCATCAGCATCATCTCTCTACTTCACAGTCTAGAAAAGACTAACATCATCTAAGAACCAGGAAGTTTGCTAAATTGGACCAACTCCAGGACTGGTCCTTGGAATCCTCCTTAACTACTCAGAGGAGCACCCACTACTTATTCTCAATACATATTTTTTGTTTTCTTGGAAACTGCTGTCATGGAATCTCAATCTACAGTTCTTGCATAATACAATGCTGGCATACAGCAGACATTCTATAAACCTTTGTGTAATAGATTTGGTTCAGTGATCTCTCAGAGTTTCAGAAAAGAATCATTAATTATATGTCAACTGAACTTGAATAAAAAAAATTCTAAAAATAATTTGACCAGGATATTACAAAAGAAGAAAATGATTGGTCATTTTAGTACATAAAAAAAAAACAAACCCTTAAGCTTTCAATGAAAGGTGATTGAACTTACAAGTAACCTGTTTAATCCCATATGGGCATTCTGAAGAGTCTCCAAAACGGTCGTTTGGAGACATATGGAGACTGGTATATCCTTGCTATGCTTAGATTCAAGGAAACTTAAAAAAAAAAAAAAAGCATACATAGGAAATAACAATGACCTTGGGTATGTGACTCCTGATTTTCAGTAGAATGCTGTAAAACTATAGACTGTTTGCCCTGGCTTGATACTACAAATTTTTTTTCTTTTTTCTTTTTTCTTTTTTTTTTAGTTTCAGGGGTGGAATTTAGTGATTCATCAGTTGTATACAACACTCAGTGCTCATTACATCACGTTTCCTCCTTAATGCCCGGCACCCAGTTACCCCATCCCCCCACTGGCCTCCTCTCCAGCAACCCTCAGTGTGTTTCCTAGAGTTCAGCGTCCCTTATGGTTTGCATGGACTTTAAGGAACAAAACAGATGAACGTAGGGGAAGGGAAGGAAAAAAAACACTACAAATACTTTTACGCAAAAATCTACCTCATAGTTTCTAAAAGAATTTTGGAAAAATAAAGGCAAGGTAACAATGTATATACTTCATCACCCAATGACTGAGCTGCTTCTCTAGGGAAGGTAGAGCAACTCAGATTTCAAAAATGTACAGGTTTGTGCAAAGAACCTGTCATCCCAGCCACAACTGTGGGTAGCCTCACATGCCCTGTGCTCTCCTAAATCTCAGTGGACAAGGCTGTGTTTATTTTGCATGACTTAATTAGCAACATTTGACACAGGTGACCACTGGTGTTGTCTTAAAAAAAAACAAAAGCCAAAAGTTTGGCTTCTATGACTCCTTAGTACCTTATATAAAATAGTGGCTCAGGTTCTGGAGTGAGGTCTTCCAGGGCCCAAATTCTTATAACATTTACTGGCTGGGTGGCCCCAGGCAAGGAATTTACACTTCTGGAGCATCCATTGTAGAGATAAACGTAATGCCTGCCTCCTCTAATTGTGATGATGATTGATAAAATGCTTAGCACACTCTCTGATATATAGTAAGTGTTCAATAAATATTTACTATTGATGTTAGAATTATTCTTTTCTACTGCCTCCCTCCTCTTCAATTCTCTTCTGTGGATTGCTGTCCCTTTTTGGGGGGTTCCTTAAATATAAGCGTTTCTTAGAATTTGCCATGGACCCACATATTCCCTCAGTCAACACACTCCCTCTAGGCAATCACTTCCATTCCTGTCAGTTCACTGAGGTCTATACAATCCTTTGCATTTCCTTCAGGTTTCTCAAACTTCACATTGTCTAAAACTAAGCTCCTCACCTTTCCCCAAAACTTCTCCCTTTCTCCTTTTCATTAAATGTCACCACCATGTATTTGGGCAAGTCAGAAACTCAGCAAAATCCTTGACTCATTCCTTCTTTTCACCTCCTACCCCCTTAGTCAATTATTAAATCCTGTCTATTCAACTTTCTAATTATGTCAGTAATCCTCTCTTCTCTACAACAGGCCATCATCTTCTTTTGCTTGGTAATTACACCAACTGAAATTATTTCTCTGAAGTCCCTTATCTCCTTCTAGTTCATTCTCCAAACATCAGCCAGTGTCATATCTAAAAAGAAATGAAAATTTGATGACAAATGCCTTCTGTAACATCCTTCCTTCAATGACACCCTTCCCTTAGGATGATGTCCTTGCTTCTATTGTCAGTAATTTAAAAATAAAAGGCAAATATTTCATTATTGCTAGTGGCATTAAAGTTATATAAGACACAGTAATATTTGTGTAGCCACTGTTTTAATATATTTAGAAGACTGAACGATGTTCTTTTGGTTTGGGGGTTGTTCCTAAATAAACTTTTGAAATATTCACTTAAATTCTTTTGTCAAATTACATCAAAGTGATTACAGTCTAGGCATATCTCACTGACTCAGCCTTAACTAGACTCACATAATTTTCCTTTTCTGGAGAATTGAGTCAATAATACCTATTTATTTGAAATGGATATAATTTTACAGATTTTTGTTTTATGACAGAAAAACCTCTTAAATATCATGTTATTAGCACTTCTCTAAAATGATCGGATGAATAAATTTTGTTACTGTGAGTTTGTTTGACTTTTTCATTAGATCATC
This sequence comes from Neomonachus schauinslandi, assembly GCF_002201575.2. Lineage (NCBI taxonomy): Eukaryota > Metazoa > Chordata > Mammalia > Carnivora > Phocidae > Neomonachus > Neomonachus schauinslandi. The sequence goes on along the minus strand of NC_058419.1, from coordinate 95,496,303 downwards.
TCTGTACTTACAAAAGTCTTATTGCCTTTTTATACTTTCAGTACTTTTATTATGCTAATATTTTATTTTCCTAAGTGAATTGAGTAATTTTGGAAAATTTCATCAAATGTGATTTAAAATTGGTGAATTGGAATTTGCAAAGTTGTTTATGTTGGCAGCAGGCTTATTTGTGTTTATATTGCATTATGAGATTAAGGAAACTCGTGACTGGCTACTTCCATTTGTTAGACATATTTTGGGTACCACTTGGTGCTAGGCACTGTGTAGGGTGCTGGAATCATAGAGATGAGGAAGACATAGTATGTGATCTCAAGGAATGTATGCTCTAATACAGGTACTAAACATGACTATCAATTATGAACCATTTCTGCTTTCAGAATAAGACATATTTCTAGCCTCCTTCTCCTATGCTGTTTGATTCTAGAAACCCATTCCTTTTGCCCTTTCCCCATGTGAACTGCATTAATTCATTTATCAGGAAGTCATGGGGCTCCTGGATGGCTCAGTTAGTAGAGCAGGCGACTCTTGATCTCGGGGTTGGGAGTTCCAGCCCTCCATGGGTGTAGAGTTTACTTAAATAAGTAAATAAATATTAAAAAAGAGAGAGAGAGAGAGAGAGAGAAGTGGCAGTGGCTATGAATGTGAGCCCTTTGGTCAGAAACATGCAAGTGAAAATCCTAGCCCTATTAGTTTCTAACTGTAGTAGTCAACTATTGCTATGTAACAAACACACACAGTTCTGTATCTTAAAAGGCAATTATTTTTTAACTGTTCATTTGTATGCAGATTGGCTGGAACTTGACTGATCTAAGCTGGGCTCAGCTGGGTAGCTCTGCTTCAAACTTAGGCAGTTGGGGATATTCTGTTACTCACTGCAGGTCTGTGAGTCAGCTGGAGGCTCTGTTCCACGTGTGCTCATTCTGAAGCACAGGCCAAAGGGACAGCAGCTACTCAAGCACTTTACATGGTAGAGGTGCAAGAGAACATGTGGCATTGGAGCTGGCATGTTGCCACTTCAACCCACACACTATTGGCCGAAGCAAATCACGTGGTCAGGCCCCAAGTCAAGGGATAGGAAAACATACTTTGTCCCTGGTAGCGTCATGGTAAGATGCAGAGAAGGGTGAAGAATTGGGGTCAACTGTGTAATCTACCACAATAGTTGTGTGTCTTTGGACAAATCACTCAACCATTCTAAGCTTTTTTTCCTTATTTATAAAATGGAGGTAATGATTGAACCTATATCATAGAATCACTCTGAGGATTACATGGAGTAACATATACAAAGCTCTTAGCATATGTGCCTGACCACTGGAAGCAGATAGTATATTTTAACTATCAATGAAGCTTGAGTCCTAACAATCAGTTCACATTTGTTGGGTGACCCCAGAGACTAAAATTATAATCAAAGCTGTGATTCTTGGTCCACAATAGACTATACACTTACAGAGTTACAGAGTTTGTTTGACTTTTGTATACACTTACAGAGTGTATAGTCTATTGTGTAAGTCTATTGTCTGTAAGACAGACACCTGTCTCCTATTAAGGGTGTGACTGTGACACTGTAAGGATCCAGATGTAAACCATTTGCTCTTGTTCTCCTTAGGTACATTTAAAGCAGAATACCAGGGCCAATTACCCATTGTCATTTTTCCGAGTAATGGTATTGTGGAGCCCAAGTCATCAGTGACTGTTAAAGTGGATTTCTGTGCTGACCAGCCCAGAATTGTAAATGAAGTGGCAAAGTAAGCATATACTATGGTTCTTAATTCTAATGTAGTTTTTAATACTTTCCTGTTTTACTTTTCAGATATGCCTATTGTCTTGAATGTATATTAGCTTCTTTGTTCTTTCAGTCAGCATTCATTTGCTGAGTCTCTACTATTTGCCAAGCACTAGAGACTGGGATTTTGTGGGGGTGAGGGAGTGGATCAGGAAAGGGCTCCATTAAGGAGGGGATAGTGTACCCAAACACTTACTGGTGAGTAGGAAGTAGCCCGGCAAAGAGCAGTGGTGTGATTTGAGCTGTGTGTGTGTGTGTGTGTGTGTGTGTTCGTGCATAAGGGAGGTGGGTGTTGGTGATGGGGGTGGGTTAGATGAGTAATTTCAGGCTGAGCAAGTAGAAGACTTGAAATCCTGGAGGTAAATAGACAGTGTTACACACTGAGAGAGCTGAGGCAATGTAGAGGCAAAGAGATGGCGGTGTGGAGTGATGTGAGATGAGACCAGAAACCCAGAATGGTGCGGGGTCCAGTAAAGGACCTCATAGGACAGCACTTTTTAATGCTCTGTGTCTCAGTCCATTAGTAGAATGTGCATTCACTATAATAGGTCACCACCAGCATCAAAACAGTGAAATAGATATTATCAGGATGCATCTCACATAGTAAGGGCAAATGTTTTGCAAAACTTTGTGTGTGTGCACATGTGTGTGCATGCCTGTGTATTTGTGTATGCATGTGTGTGTATGTGTGTGTGCTTACAATGTAAATACATTTCTTACTGAAGGTCACAGCCAAAAAAAGTTTGAGAAACAGTTTGAGTCCTGATAGAAGCTTAAGTTTCATTGTGAAGGTTGTGGAATCTCGGGAAGGTTTTAGGATGCGAGTGTCTTGATTAGTTTGCAATTTAGAAAGGTCGTGCTGATAACAGTGGGCACAACAAATCAGGGTGGGGTGGGTATGTGGAGGTGTAGCCTGACTAGAAATTGTAAAACAGAAGAGAAATGATGACAGCTTCAGCTAAGGTACAAATCGGGAGTATGGAGAGAAGTGTGCCGATTGGAGAAATGTTACGGAGAAATGTTAACTAGATGTAGTGACTGGTTATAGAAAGGGAAGGTAAGAGGAAGGACAGGTCTGGGGGAGAGGATCTTGAGTTCAGTTTTAAACTGTTGGAATTGATTTGCTTTACAGAATCCTGTGGAGCCTATTAGATTTCCTTATCTTGAGTCCCAGAAAAAAAAATTGGTCTAGGTATATTGGCTTGCGGGTTGTCAGTGGATAAGTTGTAGATGAAGCATGAAGTGTTGAAAATAACTTTGACTAGGAGGGCAGAGTATAAAAGAGTAGGAGAGAGAAACCATTATTCATGGAGTTTATAAAATATCCAAGCCACAGAAGAATGAGAAGGTAAAGTCTGAATAAGTTAGAAGGAAACCAGCAAAGTTTGGTGTCAAGGAAGCTAAGGGAGGAGAGATGTATGTAAATGGTATCAGCCATGAGCACTGTGACAGAGATGTAGTATAAGATAAGGACTTAGGTGATGGTTGTGGAGTGGTCATTTATTTGTGGTATTTGATGGGGTGAGAGTCAAGAGGATTGCACTTATGCCACAGAGGGACAAACGTGCATATGTGGGCAGTTTCAAAGGGAGTCGAAATTAGTCTAGGAAATGAAGCTTTATTGGGGGGGGGAGATCTTCATTTCAGCAAACAAGTGGGATTTTGCTGAGACACTTCATAGGGAATTGGGTTATTAGGATGGGGATGAGGTTGGTTGTTGGACTTGGGGGAGTGGGATGAGTTAGAAAAGAATCTTAGAATTCTTTTAGAAATCTAAATCATCCCATCTAAATCTAGTGTTTATGAAATAATTGGTGATATGGACCTAGCAATAAGTTCTTTTTGGAGTCAGTACATGTGATTGTTTTCCAACTTTGTTGTTTCTTGGGGACAGTGGATTAGGTTGTACATATGCCAGATTCAGATAGTCAGAAGGACATGACATTCTCTGGCATGTATGAGAAAGGAACTGCTCTTAGGCCTTTGAATTTTAATTATAATGTGATGTTATAAAATTTCTGTTTATTCAAATATATAGGAGAGAAATTAAGTATATAGAATTCTAATTAAAATATATATGTCTAATTCATTATCTTGTAGAGTGAGTTTGCAAGGTCATCCAGATACACTCTTGAGTGTCAAAGCTCATGTGGTTGAGCAGATTATTGAGTTGTTAAACATGAGTAATGACAAAAAGTTGGAATGCATACACTTTGGTTCAGTTTTCTTTGGAACTTCAAAAATTGAACATGCACGTCTATACAATAATAGCCCAGAACCCATAAACTGGGTGGCCATAATGCAAAATGATTCAGTTGGAGAAGAACTGGTAAGTAAATAGTGCAACAGGGGAAAATCGGGTATTATGTTTTGAAACAGATTGTTTTGAATTTACTAATAACCAAAAAAGCTGTTAAATTATTCTAAGTACATTTTAATATGCGGATAGATATGATTCCCTTTCATGTGTCTTCAAGGGTAACCTCAAAAAATTCTGTAAATTAAACTAACACTGATAGTGATATATATCTGAAGTAAACCAGACAAGTGCTTCTTTTAGGTTAGCAGCTAGTTGTGGGGATTTCTGTTCTCATCAATTTTTCAATAGTTCCTTTAATTTTATGATGTGCCTTGGTCAAATTTATGTATGTTTCTTTAAAGACATTCATATTCTCGATCTTCTAGACTAAAATTTCAACAATTATGTTACGATCTCCTCTTAAGATATTTTATTTTATTTGCGTTCTGCCTTAATATTCTTTTTATGTCTGATTTTATATTACAGGGCACAAATATTCGACAAAGAACAGATATTGCCTTAAATAATCTCACCTACTTAAGCAAAATAAAGAACATGGATGTTACCACTTTTATCTCCTGTGTTCCTAATGAAGGGAGGTTACTACCTTATCAAAAGATTGTAATTACATTTTGTTTCAGCCCAAAGTAAGCAAAAATTCAGTTACGGTGTTTTTTATTAATCAAAAGCATGTCAATCATACATTCATCAAACTGACTTTAACAGTAAAACTGGTCTGAAGGCACCAATCAGATTTTTCTTATTATGGCTCTCAATGTTTCTACCATGGTTAATATGATTTCGAACATGCAAGATTTTTGTTCTAAATATTTCATGTTCGATTACAAATCTCTTCAGACCTTGTAGAAGCGGAAGTTCTGTGTGGTTTTGCATTGTGGGCCCAGACGAAACTGTGCAACAAGACCTTGTTGTCCCTGCAGAAATAGCGGATAGCCAGTGGCAGGCAGGGTGTGTCAGTGCCTCCAAAGAGGATGCAGGGCTCTTGCCACAGCAAGATGCTTGCTAAGGAGCATGAAGAGTAAGCCCTATAGCAGCTGCTGGGATGCACCACACTTGCTTGCTGAAATTCACACAGACTTGTAGGACTTTTGCCAATGTATATTTTTCATAATTCTCTGTACTTGGTTTGGTTATTTAGTTTGAAAATATATTTGGAAATGCTGTTTTAAATACATAGGAACAATTTCAGCTCTACTTGAGAGGTGGCCGGGTGCGGCAAATAATTGATCCAACTGGATGTTTACCTTTGTGAGGAGGCACTGTTCAGTGTACTTCTCTATGTGGCAACAGGGTCGCTTGGTGATGATACCGATTGGTGGAGACTGAATTGTATTTTAATTTAAGGAGGGTAATAAATCAAGTAATTGTTCTATTTGTACAATCTGTAATTGCCTCATGAATCATATTTTCCTGCAGGTAATTTCTTGGCCAACATAGAAGATTCTGTTTAGCACACGATCTTTGAAATTCTAAATATTCTTTTTCATGGCAGCATGTTTTTTGTGAAAGTCTAGCATAAACTCACAGATACGATAATGATTGGAAATCTTAAATACGTTTTTAACATGCTACTTGCATTCCTGTGTAATATTTCACATCAGTCTTTTTTGTGTGTGTATATTTGAGTATCCCCTGCTAAAATAGCTGCCCTCTAGGTAAGCAAGTAAAGACAGTCAACACGCAGGTCTAGAGGTAACCCGTCTCTGACTTTGGTCCTTCTTCCCTCTTCCCGTCTTTCCTTTCCTTTTCTCCTTTGACAAGATTTGGCTGTTATCAAATCTTGTTCTCCAAATCGCTTGTTCTCCTCTAAGAATATGGAGAATGTGGCTAGCAACATGTGCTTAGTCCACAGGGCAAGAGAGATATGGAACAGAGATTTGCAGTTACACCCAAAGGTAAGAAGGACTATTGAACTAGAGAATTGAACAGAACGCTTAGCTAGCAATGAACTTGGCTTGGAAAGAAAATCCTTTACATAGAAAGTGACACTGGAGCTGGACCTTTACAACTTAGTATATTTAAATTACTTTTGTCTTGCAGATGTTGTCATGAAACCGTTTTCTGAATCTTTACACTTTGTGGGCTTCTTTTGGCAAGTCTCTGTATCTGGGCAGTAATTTTGGAAAATAGATCACAATTATATTTTTATTCCTGAACTTTCATCTGTTTGCATAGATTTAAGGATCGGGTTGATTCCTATTGAGAGGTAATAGAGTGCATCATCTTTGCCTTCAAAATAATTGATTGTAATTTTTTACAGGCTAATGACTGATGGTAAAAAGAATAATGATCCTTCACACAGGCAGGACTATGCTCTCTTTTTGAGATTTGACTCTGTGGGAAGTAAAGGTGGATTTTTGAGGGATGATAACAGTAAAACCATCAAAAGTAAGTGCGAAATGAACATAAGCATCAAATGTATAGCAGTTTAAATTATTTAAGAGTTTGGATATCATGTTTCTAGAGGCAATTTAATAAAAGTGTATAATTATTGAATTGAACAAAAATGCAAACATTCAAGAGACCTTAAAATGTCTTTTGTGGCATGTTAAGAAAGAAGTCAAGCTCAGAATCATTTACACAACAATTTTCCAAGTTGAAATTTAGATGACTTCATTATTTTTAAATGACATTAGATAAACATGATAATCTAGAGTTAAGGAATGAAAAAAGAAAATAAAAAAACCAACCTGGCTTCTTTTCCCATTTAAGCCTATGTTTTCTCTTAGAGATTAATATGGGAACAAACGACCCATTCCATCTCTACCAGGCCTTCAGCTCTTAGAGTCTACATTCAGTAACAGTCAAAGGACGAGACCTAGAACTGGAGCTCTAGTAAATAGGGTACAGTATCCTGTTATGGGGTATCGGTAAGTGCATATGCCTTGCAGGCCACGTGTCGAGATGCACTGTACTTCTTAATATTCTCAGGTAGTATTAGATGGGCTGTGGTGAGGAAAATGGCAAGACTTGGAGTTCAGCTTAGCCAGACACATCAAAGAGAAAATAAAGATAGAGACAGGTGAGGGATTGGATCTAGAAAGATGAGCTATGGCAAGTCAAGAGTTGAGAAGATTTGTCTGTCAGGATGAGTGATACCGTTGAGCAGGCTTGCACCATTTTCCCAGGACAGAAATTTCTACTATTTGTGTCATGGTTTGTGATTTGAGCTCTGTCTGCCTATCACCGACAGAAGATTTGTTTGAGTCTTGCAAGTTAATCTGGTTTTGAATGGCCAGAGATGGAGATGGTAGGTTTGCCTTAAAGGTAATTTAGAGTCTAGGGTTGGCTAGTAAGAGCCTCAGTGAAGAAATACACAACCTTCTTTTGAATTCTAGTTACAATGCTCTCCATGTAAAACTGTTCATTCACCCAATTAGAGCCTATAGTTTATAGTTCCTACCTCCTCTCTGGTGTCTCCAAAACTTCATGTTTATGTTATTGCCCAGCTTATATTCCCCTGTCCATTATTTTAATCACCTTTTTTCCATGTACACTTAAGTTTCTTGGCCCGTATCCCATAGTGACTGAGTGGCAAACCTCTAATCTGAGTAAATTCAACTCTTAGCCTACCCTGGGTCTGCACCTGGGAAGCTAATTGTGCTGGGGAAAAGCATAAAACCATGCTGTGCTGTTTTACTTTTTATTCTATAATCACTAACCCCAAGTGGGTCCTTTAAGATGGTTGACATTCCTGCTGCATTCCTCCTTTCCTTCACTTTCTCACAATATGAGATCAGTATCACATACCTTCCCTTCTCACCTCAAACCTCCAAGACTTCCTCCTTGGTCTTTACTCTAAACTGGTAAATACATTAAGTGACCCAGCAGACGTTTCCACTTGGATATCTATTAGGCATCTCAAACTTAACATGTCCAGAAAAACCCTCCTGGTTTCCCTACAACCTGTCCCTCCTACAGTCTTTCCTGTCTCAAGAAATGGCAATTCTATCCCTTCCATTGCTCAAGCTCAAGACTTTAGCATCACCATTTATCATGTGTTCAATTTCCTATTTTATATCCAGTCCATCAGCAAATTTTGTTAAGTTTCCCGTTAAAACTATATGTTAAATCTGACCATTTCTTTTTTTTTTATATTTATTTATTTGAGAGAGAGAGAGATAGCGAGAGCAGGAACACAAGCAAGGGGAGTGGGAGAGGGAGAAGCAGGCTCCCCTCTGAGCAGGGAACCTGATGCGAGGCTTGATCCCAGGACCCTGGGATCATGACCTGAGCCGAAGGCAGACGCTTAACAACTGAGCCACCCAGGCGCCCCTAAATATGACCATTTCTCATCCTTCTTCTACTACTCTTACCCAGCCATATTTGGTCCCTTAGGGTTTTTGGAACATGCCAAGGAAATTCCTACCTTAGAGTCTTTGTACTTGCTCTTCTGTCTGTCTGGAATGCACTTTTCCTGGATTTTCACATGATTTTCTTCCTGAGTTCCTTTATATTTTTGCTCAAATGTCTCCCTATCAAGAGAGGCCTTTTTGGACTTTCCCATATAAAAGAGCAGCCCCAAGACATTGTGCTCTGTCTTACCCTTGTAGGAGAGGAAAAATAATTTCCCCTCTACCTCTCTAGGATCTTGGTTGAGACCCCCCCCTTAATAAAAGATTAAGAAGGGGGGGCACCTGGGTGGCTCACTCAGTTAAGCGTCTCCCTTCAGCTCAGATCATGATCCTGGGGTCCTGGGATGGAGCCCGGTGTAGGGTTCCCTGCTCGGTGGGGAGCCTGCTTCTTCCTCTCCCACCTCTTGTTCTCGTACTCTCTCTCTCTCATGAATGAATAAAATCTTAAAAAAAAAAAAAAGACAGTTTAAGAGGGGGAAAAAAGCAAACAGAAGTTTACATGTATGCCTCCTGTATACATGGGGGAGACCCAGAAAAACTGAGTGACTCCCCAAAACGGCCGGAGCCATCACTTTAAATGCCATCTCCAGCTAAAGACAAAAGATGTGGAAGTGTGGCAGCCAGTTATGGGAGGTTTTCAAGTCACAGTAAGGGAGGGTATGGTTGTTATGCAGACTTAAGTGTCTGCCTTCTTTGATGAGAGTTTCTTCCCAGTAGTTTTCAGAGCTTTTCCTGTATTTGCTGTTACGTAACAGTAGTCAGCTTAAAATAATCTTTATGCCAGGGATACCTCGGTGGCTCAGTTTGCTAAGCGTCTGCCTTTGGCTCAGGTCATGATCCCAGGGTCTTGGGATTGAGTCCCCGCATGGGGCTACTTGCTCAGCAGGGAGCCTGCTTTTCCCTCTGCCTGCCACTCCCCGTGCTTGTGCATGCTCTCTCTCTCTCTCTGATAAATAAACAAATAAAATCTTTTAAAAAAACCTAATCCTTATGCCAAAGAGGCATATTTTTGGGTGACAAATTGTGCTCCCCTTCACCCTACATTACTTTTCCCCAGAGCACTTATCCTGTCTGAAATGCTATATATTTCCTTATTTTATTGTCAATGCCACCTCCCTAGAATGTGAAGACCACGAGAGCAGGAACAGTGTCTATTTTATATAATAAATGGGCTACCCATGTCTCATCAGGTCTTTCAGATGACACTATTTGGACCGAGGAAATATATTCCGATTCCCAACACTTTTTTTGTTAAAAAGCTATTATTGCTTCTACAGGTGATCATTTTCAGAAAGTGGAATTAGCACTGACAGGCACAGGATTTCCTGTCTTACTACAGTTTGATCCAGGAAAGGTCCTTAATTTTGCACCTTGTTTCATGGGTGAACATTCAGAGCTTCTTTGTATTATGCAAAATCGATCCAACTCACTTCCTGTGATGTATCGCTTTCAAAAAACTGCACATTTTAAAATTGATCCTGAAAGGGGCAAGATTGATGAAGGATGTATCCAGGTAAGATACTTATTTGATGCTTTCACATGCTTCAAATATTTTAAGATTGGCTAAAATGACATGCAGAGGATTAAAAATTTCATGTTGTTCCACCAGTATTATAAATTGTATCTCTTCTGTGGCCTCGTTGTGAATACCTCATTGTGAATACTGCCTCGTTGTTGGCACTTATACAGTATCCATAATTATTTGTTAAGTGACTTTCATGTGCCAGGAAAAGCATTTGATGCTGTAGGGAATGTGAAGGACAAAACATAGTTATTGCGTCCAAGGATTTTTTTTTTTTTTTTTAAGCTCAGAGAGTATTTATCGTCACCCCAGGAGGCAGGCCCCTAAATTTAAATATCCAGCATGGAGCCTTAGCCCTCCCTGCCTTGGGTGGGTGCAGGAACAGGTCCTGAAGCCTTTGTCTAGGACAGTGGAACCCAGCAACCAGAGGGGGGATGCCCCTGAGCCAGTAGCTGCCGATAGCAGCAAAAAGTGAAAAGGAGGTAGGAATCAGGCACTTGTCCCAATCTCAGAGATGCTGAAAGGAGTGCAAGATGCTTTGGGACTCACCGCTAGACTGAAGGTTGGCCAAGCTGGGATGCGCACATGTGGGACGAGTGGAAGTCCAGTGCCTCACCGACAGAGGCTGTAGCCCCATGCCATAGTTAACCCAAGACAGAAGGGAGGGGCTTGGCAGTTTGGCCTCTGAGGCCTTGCCCCACTGTGAGGTGAGGTGCTATGGAGGAATCTAGCCACTATAGTCTTAACTACTTGCTGAGGGGTGAGTTTCTCAGCCTTTTGCACAAGTGCATGCCCCTTGCCCCCCAACTTGTCAGCGGCCGACGTGAAGGGCATCCTGCAGCCACTGGTCGCAGGCATTATGTGTTGCGGGCACAGTGAGGGGTGGCGGGTGTGGGGGTAGGCTCGCATCAGGAGGCTTGTCGTCATCAGATAGGCCAGCAGATAGCGTTAGCAGGTGCCTGAATGTAGGGAGGACAACAGGTCCGGGCACAGGCTCGGGTCTCGGTCCAGGTGCTTGTGGTGCGGAGTGACTCGTACAGGCCCACAGCTGGCACAGTAGGGACATATCCTGCCACTGCAGCCCCACCATGCCCTTGACGCAGTCACGGGGAGGGGGGGTTCCGCGTGGGCGGCGCTGGTGGCGTAGCGGGGCGGGGCTGGGACGCAGGTGGCGCCGCTCAGCTCCTGCTGTAGGCTCGCTTCTGCTCCCTCGTGGAGCCCCCACTGACAGCGTGCCGACTGCAGACGCCGCGCGGGAGTGGTGGCAGCCCAGCTGGGACACAACCCGCGTCGCCCCCTGCCTTGGCCTAGGGCAACCGGTTCGTGGTCGGTTCCTGGTCCTCCGGTGCAGACAGCGATGCCTCCGCCTTTCCTCCAATGCTCCGCCCAGTAAGAATTTTTTTTATGTACTAAGGAAGTGTAAAACCTACAAACCAACAGTATTGGTTTAAGAAAAGTGCAAATGTGTTGAAAGAGATCTATAACGGGGTGCCTGGGTGGCTCAGTGAGTTGAGTGGCTGCCTTCGGCTCATGCATGTCATGATCCTGGAGTCCGGGGATCGAGCCCCGCGTCGGGCTCCCTGCTCAGTGGGGAGCCTGCTTCTCCCTCTGCTCCTCACTCCGCTTTCGTCCTCTCTCTCAAATAAATAAAAAATCTTAAAAAAAAAAAAAAAAAAGATCTATAAGAACGTGATATAGAAACTCAGAGGACAGTGTTTTTACTTCCAGCCAGGTAGCAAGGTCTTTTCCTATGATAGTAACATGAGCCAGAACCTGAAGGTTGAGCAGAATTTTCAAATTTGAAACTGATGATACTTAACTGGCCTAGGCCTCCAACTGCTGGTGTGGAGCAGACAAGTTGAAGTCTGAGGAATACCTGTGAGTCCCAGGCCAGTTTCTGTCTTTCTCACTACTCACATAACTTTTGTCCTTGTCCCCTAAACTGGGGTTGGCTGACTGCTCCACAGGCCAAATCTGGCGAGCTGCCTGTTTTTTAAAGTAAACTACCGTTGGAACATGGCTGCTTTTATTGTCTGTTGTCTATGGTTGCTTTCGTGCTACAAAGGGAAAGTTGAATGGGTATGAGAGAGCTGTGTTAACTTTAAAAATAAGACAATTAAAGGGACACCTGGGTGGCTCAGTCGGTTAAGTGTCTGCCTTGGGCTCAGGTCATGATCCCGGAGTCCCAGGATCGAGCCCCACATCCGGCTCCCCGCGCTCAGCTTCTCCCTGTGACCTTACCCCCTCTCGTGCGTGCTCTCTCTCTCTCAAATAAATAAATAAAATCTTACAAAAAATAAGATATTTTACCAGCCAAACTGGGTTTATTTGGGAATAGCGGAGAACTGTAATTCGGGACAAACAAGCTATGGCAGAAACCATAGGCTAGTCCAACAACCAAAGAGAGGAACCTCATTTTATGGAGGAGGAGGAGGAAGTTGGGAGTGGTTATTTTGAAGGAAAGTCCATTGAAGAAAAGCAGGACTTCAGGATGTTGACGGTTTGTTGTTGGCTGAGTTGCTGGGGCAGTCGATTTCTTACAGGAATTGCAAGGTAACATCTTTTCCCTTTGGGACCTGTAACTGATGATTCTTTCCAATCCACGTTTCTTCCTGTAATTGAAGTCTAGTGGCAGGGCGTGAGAGCTCCTTCTTCTGGCCTCCCAATTCCATTTTAGTGAGGTTTCCCTTTATTAATTTTTATAGTTATGTGGCCCATAAAGCCTAAAATATTTACTGTCTGGCTATTTACAGAGAAAGTTTGGAGCCTTGCTCTAAACAGTAGCAAGCATGAATGCTTTCAGTTTCACCTCAGGTTCTTATGTTACTATCTTTTCTCCACTGCATTGTGATATGGCTCATAAAGTTATTGATGGAAGCTTTCTCCCAGTTGCAATCAGGAACTATTGTACACATGTTTAAATGCATGCAGCTCATATTTATAACTCTTCCTGCTTCATTAGAATGACTCACTTCCGTCCCCTCAGATTTGGATAGATTTAATCAGTCTTTATAGAATAACAACTGATGTTAACCATATTATGCAAAAACATTTGCCTTTTAACCGCTTCCTAGACTTTCTTTAGTTCAGTCCTCTTAAATCTACCAATTCAGTTTATTTTCTCCAGCGACATGCACCCTTTCAAAACGTGTCTGATAGCTAAGTTCCAAATTTCATTTTTAACCCTCTGTGTTTCTGGGTTTCTCAAGCATTAATAACTTTCAGATTAATAAAAAGTGAATGTGGGAAGTGTGGGGGGGGATGCGGGAGAACTGTGGCTTGCACAGGCTGGTCAAATCGTCTGTTAGAAGTGAGATATTATTCTTTTTAAGAGATTTAAGAGATTATTCTTTTTAATACTAGCTTATTGAACTAGAATTCACATACGATAAAATTCACACATTTTAAGGGTATGTAATTCAGTGGTATTTAGGATAGTCAAAGAGTTGTGCAACCATTAGCACTAATTCTACGACATTCTCATCACTCCAGGAAGAAGCTCTATGTCCATTAGCAGTCACTCCCTCTTCTTATTCCTCAGCCGGTGGCAGCCACTAATCTGTTTTTTATGTCTATAAATTTCCTTGTTCTTGACATTGCATATAAATATAATCATAAAATGTAAGGACTTAGTGTTTGGTTTCTTTGATACAGCATTATATTTTCAAGTTGCTTCAGTGTTGAAGTATGTGTCACTACCTCATTCCTTTTTTATGGCCAGACTGTACTCCATTGTATGGATAGCCTACCTTTTGTTTATCCATTCATCAGCTGATGGGCATTTGAGTTGTTTCCATCTTTTGGCTATTATGAATAATGCTGCTATAATTATCTTGTTAAAACATTGTTATGACATCCTTTTTATGGTGAGGACACTTAAGATCTACCGTCTTAGCAAATTTCAAGTGTACGATATAGTATTGTTAACTATAGTCACCATCTCCAGAACTTACTCATTTTGCAGAACTGAAACTTTGTGCCCTTTGACCAACATCTTCCTATTTCCCCTTCCCTCCCACCCTTGGTAACCACCTTCTACTCTCCTTCTTGTTGTTTAACTATTTTAGATTCCACATGTAAGTAAGATCATACAATATTTGTCTTTCTGTGTCTGGCTTATTTCACTTAATGTTCTCTAAGTTCATCCATGTTGTCACAGATGTCAGGATTTCCTTCTTTCTTAAGGCTGAATAAAATTCCATTATTCTTACACATGTGGATATCCAGTTTTTCCAGCACCATTTATTAGAGACTGTCTTTTTTCTACTGTGTGTTCTTGGCATTCTTGTTGTAGTCTAGTTGATTATAAATGCACAGATTTATTTGTGGGCTCTCTATTCTGTTCATATGTTTATATGTCTTTTTTATGCCAATACCATACCATTTTGGTAACTGTAGCTTTGTAATATAGTTTGAAATCGGGAAGTGTGATGCCTCCAGCTTTGTTCTTTTTGCTCAAAATTGCACTGGCTATTCAGAATCTTTTGTGTTTACATTAGGAGAAAAAGAATAAACTACTTAGGAATAAACTTAACCAAAGAGGTGAAAGACTTATACACTGAAATATCGATGAAGGGAATTAAAGAAGGCACAGATAAAGAGAAAACCATCCTGTGTTCATGGTTAGGGAGAATTAATATTTTTAAATGTCTATACTACCCAAAGTGATCTACAGGTTTATTACAGTCCTTATCAAAATCCCAATGGTGTTCTTTACAGAAATAGAAAAAAACCTAGAAATTTATATGGACAGGTTTTCAGTACTCTTCAGTATAGACTGAAGAGTGGAATTGTTGAATCATGTGATAATTCTGTTTCACTTTTTGAGAAACTATCATACTGTTTTCCAGTGAAATTGCACCATTTCCTAACTCTTACCAGCAATGAATATGTGTTTTAATGTCCTAATACCTCCACACCTTTGCCCATATTTGTTAATGTCCTTCTTTTTGATTATATCTATCCCTGTGGGTACAAAGTTGCTTCTCACTGCAGTTTTCATTTACATTTCCCCAGTGACTATTGATGGTGAATGTCTTTTCATATGCTTATTGTGCACTGGTATATCTTCTTTAGAGAAATGTTTATTCATGTCTACGGTAGGCAGAATAACGACCACCTAAAAGTGTGTTTATCCTAATCTGCGGAATTTGTGAATATGTGGTGTTTCATGGCAATGGAGGATTTAGGTTTTAATTGGAAGTAATGTTGATAATCATTTGACTTTAAAATGGGGAGATTAATCTGGATTATCTGTGTGGGCCCAATATAATCACAGGGGTGCTTAAACATGAAAATAGAAGGCAGAAAAGTATCTGTATCAGAGTGATGTGATGTGAAAAATATTTGCATGTCCATTACTGGCTTTGACAATGGAAGGGGAGGGTGAGGAGCCAAGGAACACGATGGCCTCTAGAAGATAGGAAAAGATAAGGAAATAGATTCTCCACTAAACTCCAGAAATGAACATTGTCCTGCTGAAATCTTGGTTTTTGTCCATTGAGATTGGAGTCGGACTTTTGACCTACAAAAGTAGAAGATAAGAAACTGAGCTGTTGTAGCCCACAGAGTTGTTTGTAATTTGTTATTGTAACAATAGGAAACTAATAAAAAATTCTTTACCCATTTTTAATTGGGATATTTGTCTTTTTGTTGTTGAATTGCAAAAGTTCTTTATGTATTCTGGATACAAGTCCTTTATCAGATATGTGAATTACAAATATTTTCTCCCCTTCTGTGGGTTGTTTTCACATTTTCTTTTTTGTCCTTTGAAGTACAAAAGTTTTTTTTTTTTTTTAAAGATTTTATTTATTTATTTGAGACAGAGAAAATGAGAGAGAGAGAGCACATGAGAGGGGGGAGGTCAGAGAGAGAAGCAGGCTCCCTGCAGAGCAGGGAGCCCGATGCGGGACTCGATCCAGGGACTCCAGGATCATGACCTGAGCCGAAAGCAGTCACTTAACCAACTGAGCCACCCAGGCGCCCTGAAGTACAAAAGTTTTAAAGTTTGATTAAGTCCAGTGTATCCTTTTCCCCCTTTTGTCACTTGTGCTTTTAATACCATGTCTTAGTAGCTATACAGTATCCAAGGTCAATAAGATTTGTTCCTGTGTTTTCCTTTAAGAAATTTAGCTTATGCATTTAAAATATATTATCCATTTTGAGTGTTACTTAGAGGTCCAGATTCATTCTTTTACATATAGATGTCCAGTTATCTCGGAATCTTGGCATACTTATTGAAAAAACACTTGACTGTAAATGTAAGAGTTTATGGACTCAATTCTATTTTATTTATCTATGTTTATCCTTATGCCAATATCACAGTGTACTGGTTAGTGTTGTAGTAATTTTTGAAATTGGGAAATGTGAGTCCTTCAGATTTGATCTTTTTAAGGAAATTTTTGACCCATTTGAGACCCTTGAAAATTCATATGAATTTTAGAATTAGCTTACTAATTCCTATAAAAACAAACAAACAAAGAACAAAACACCCCAGCAGCTGGGATTTTGATAGGAATTGTATTGAATCTGTAAATCTGTTTGAGAGTATTTCCATCTTAACAATATTAAATCTTGCAATTTATGAAAATTGGATAGCTTTAATTTCCATTTATTTATGTCCTTTTAAATTCCTTTCAGTGGTGATTAGTAGTTTGCAGTATACAGGTCTTGCCATTCTTTTAAAAATGTATTCCTAATATTCTATTCTTTTTGATGAAATTATATTCTTAAATCAATTTTTGTATCGTTTACTGCTAGTATATAGAAATGCAATTGATTTTTGTATATTGACCTTGTATCCTGTAACCTTAAAATCATTATTTCTGATCATTTTCACTGTGTTCTTTGGGATATAAGATTAATGTTATCTGTGAATAGAGACCATTTTATACCTTCCTTTCCAATTTGGATGAATTTTATTTCTTTTTTCTTACATCATTGCCTTGGCTAGAACCTCTACTATGGTATTAAATAGAAGTGACAAGAGAGGATATTTTCCTTCTTCCTAATCTAAGGGGAAAGCATTTAGTCTTTCACCATTAAGTGTGATGTTAGTTGTGGGTGTTTCATAGATTGCATTTACAAACTTGGGGAAGTTTTCTTCTACTCCAAGTGTTTTAGGTGTTTTTACTGTGAAAATTTGTTGTATTTTCTCAAGTACTTTTTCTGTGTCTATTACAGTGATAATGTGTTTTTTGCCCTTTATTGAGATGGTATATTACATTGACTGATATTCTGATGTTAAACCTGGGATCATTCCCTGTTGTACATAGTGAAAATCCTTTGTACATATTGCTGGATTCAGTTTGATAGTATTTGGTTGAGGAATTTTGCATATATATTCATTAGGGACATTGGCCCATAGGTTTCTTTTCTTAAATGTCTTTGGTTTTGATGATGGAGTAAAACTGGTGTCACAGAATAAGTTGGAAAGTGTTCTCTTCAATTTTTGGAATAGTTTGTGAAGGACGGGTGCTAATTCTTCTTTAAATGTTTGATTAAAAAAAAATGTTTGGTAAAATTCACCATCAAAGCCATCTGGTTCTGGGCTTTTCATTATCAGAAGTTTTTTTGATTTCTAATCAATCTCTTGTTATCCCAGGGCTATTCAGATTTTTTATTTCTTCTATAATCAATTTTAGAAGTTTGCAACTGACTAAGAATTTGTCCATATCATCTAGGTTATCTAATTTGTTGGCATACACTTGTTCATCATATTACCTCATACTTTGTTGTGTGTGTGTATGTGTGTTTGTCAATTTTTGGTTTTCTATTTACTGAAATCAACTACTTTGTTTACATGCATTTTATTTTATTTAAATGGTATTTTTCTTTATTAAGTTTTTAATTTTAATTCCAGTGTAGTTAACATTCAGTGTTATATTAGTTTCAGGGGTACAATATAGTGATTCAACACTTCTGTATATTACTCAGTGCTCATCATGATAAGTGCCCTCCTTACTCCCCATCACCTGTTTCACTCCCCCCACCTCCCCTCTGGTAACCATCAGTGTGTACTCTTTAGTTAAGGATCTGTTTCTTCATTTGTCTCTCTCTCTCTCTTTTTCCTTTGCTCATTTGTTTTGTTTCTTAAATTCCACATATGAGTGAAATCATGTGGTATTTGTCTTTCTCTGACTGACTTATTTTGCTGAGCATTATACTCTAGCTCTATCCATGTTGTTGCAAATGGTAAGATTTCATTCTTTTTAATGTCTCAGTAATATTGCATTGTATGTGTGTGTGTGTGTGTGTGTGTGTGTATATGGCATCTTTATCCATTCACGTATTGATGGACACTTGGGCTGCTTCCATGATTTGGCTGTAATAAATAATGCTGCAATAAACATAGAAGTGTATATATCTTTTTGAATTAGTGTTTTTGTATTCTTTGGGTAAATATCCAGTAGTGCAATTGCTGGATCTCAGGGTAGTTCTATTTTTATCTTTTTTTTTTAAAGATTTTATTTTTATTTATTTGACAGAAAGATTGAGAGAAAGAGAGCACACAAGCAGGGGGAGCGGCAGGCAGAGGCAGAGGGAGAAGCAGGCTCGCCTCTGAGCAGGGAGCCCAATGAGGGGCTCGATCCCAGGACCCAGGGATCATGACCTGAGCCACCCACGCATCACCCTTTTTTTTTTTTTTTAAAGATTTTATTTATTTATTTGACAGAGAGAGAGATAGTGAGAGCAGGAACACAAGCAGGGGGAGTGGGAGAGGGAGAAGCAGGCTTCCCGCGGAGCAGGGAGCCCGATGCGGGGCTCAATCCCAGGACCCTGGGATCATGACCTGAGCCTAAGGCAGACGCTTAACGACTGAACCACCCAGGCGCCCCCCACGCGTCCCTTTTTAAACCTTGTTAAAAAATTTTTTATTTATTTATTTTTGATAGGAGAGTGTGTGAGAGAACATGTGCGCACAAGTGGGGGGAGGGGCAGAGGGAGAAGCAGACTCCCCGCTGAGCGGGGATTCCCAGGACCCTGGGGTCATGACCTGAGCCAAAGGCAGACACTTAGCCCACTGAGCCACCCAGGCGCCCCTTAAATTTACTTCTAATTACAACTTTTGCTGTATTCCATGAGTTTTGACATGTTGTGTTATAGTTTTCCTTCATCTCAGGGTAGTCTCTTAATTTCCCCTGAGATTTCTTTGACCCATTGGTTACTTCGGAGTGTATTGTTTAATTTCTACATATTTGTGAGTTTTCCATATTTCCTTCTCTTTATTTGTTCGTTTTAACAATTTCTATACTTTATTGATAGTCTCTATTTTTTGAGATGTTTTCATACCTTTTCTAATTCTTTTTTTATTGAGATATAATTGACATAGCATTAGTTTCAAGTGTACAATGTAATGATAATTTGTATATACTGGAAAATGATCACCATAATAAGTCTATTTAATATCTATCACTATACATAGTTACAAATTTTTTTCTTGTGATAAGAACTCTTAAGATTTACTCTTGTAGCAACTTTCAAATATGTGATATAGTATTACTAACTATAGTCACTATGCTGTACATTATATCCTCATGACTTATTTATTTTATAACTGGAAATTTGTACCTTTTGACCCCCTTCATCCATTTCGCCACCTGCCTCCCCTTGTCTTGGCTACCACCGGTCTATACTGTGTATATATGAGCTTGGTTTTTTTTTGTTTGTTTTTTGTTTTTAGATCCCACATATAAGTGAGTTCATATGGTATTTGCCTTTCTGTGTCCGACTTATTTCACTTAGCATAATGCCCTCAAAGTACATCCGTGTTGTCAAAAATGTCAAGGTTTTGTTTTTATTTTATTGCTAAACACTTGATCTTTCTTGTCTTTTTGATAATAACGATTTTGACAGGTGTGCCATGATACTTTATTGTGGTTTTGATTTCCATTTCCCTGATGATTAGTGATGTTGAGTGATGATGATTAATGAGTGATATTTTTTCCCATCCCATGGGTTGCCTTTTCATTTTGTTGATGGTTTCCTTTGCTGTACAGAAGCTTTTTAGTTTGATGAAGTCCCACTTTACTTGTTTATTTTTACTTTTGTTGCCTTTGCTTTTGGTGTCTTCCTTTAATTCTTTAGTTATATTTTCTTTGAGCATATTTATAATAGTCAACTTACCATCTTTGTCTAATAAATTCAACATTTGGGTTTCTTCAGGCACAGTTTCTATTTATTGCATTTTTTCTGTGTGTTGGCCATACTTTCCTCTTTCTTTTCAGGTCCCATATTTTTTTTGTTGAAAGCTGGGCATTTTAAATGATATAATTTGGCAACTCAAATCAGTTAGCTCTCAAGACATTGCTCTTTGTTTTTGTTCTTCTTTTTCTTTAATAACTTTGTAGACTGAGTCTGTAAATGTTGTTTTCTTTGTTATGTGCAGCCAATCAAGGATCTGCTCAGTTAATTTAGGGGTCAGCTAATGATTGGGCAGAGCTTCTCTTAAATTCCTTGAATCAGTAAGTCTCACAGCCTTTGCCAAGAGCCTTTGTGTAAATGTATTGGGTGAGGCATATCTTCATTGTTCTGTCAGGTATTTTATAGCTTTTTTTGGCCTTTAATTTCACCTTGTACAGAGTCTCAAAGTCAGCCAGATGTCAGAAATTAGAGCTTTCTCAAATCTTTCCTGGGCATATACACTGTCCTATGCATGTGTGTGGTGATCCAGATTCCCAGGAATATGTCAGAGCTTTTCAAATATCCTCTGAATATTTTGTGTTTTTATTTTCCTTTCTTTTTCCTTTTTTCTTTTTTGTTTTGCCTCTTGTTGGCCTTAAATGATAATGCTACTTCAAGTTGCTGTGATGTTTAGCAATTGCTGCTGATTTTTTGATAAGGGGGAGGGGAAGAGGGTACAAAACTGGGGGGAGAGAGTTGTTCACAAAGAATGAGCCCTGAACCAGGTCAATTAAAAATAATACCCTGGGGGGGCGCCTGGGTGGCTCAGTCGTTAAGCGTCTGCCTTCGGCTGGGGTCATGACCCCAAGGTCCTGGGATCGAGTCCCACATTGGGCTCCCTGCTCAGCGGGGAGTCTCCTCCTCCCTCTCCCTCTGCCTGCCACTCTGCCTACTTGTGCTCTATCTCTCAGTCAAATAAATAAAATCTTTAAAAAATAATAGTAATAATACCCTGGGGCACCTGGGTGGCTCATTGGGTTTAGTGTCTGCCTTCAGCGGCTCAGGTCATGATCCCGGGATCCTGGGATCGAGAGCCCCGCATTAGGCTCCCTGCTCTGCAGGGGGCCTGCTTCTCCCTTTCCCTCTGCTGCTCTCCCTGCTTGTGTTCCTTCTCTCTCTGTCAAGTAAATAAAATCTTAAAAAAAAAAAAAAATACCCTTATAGGAGGCTTTTTAGCCAGCTTCTAGACAGGATAAATAGGGACAATTCTCTGGGGATAGGATTTTTGGAGAGCTCCAAACCCAGTCTTTTCCCTCCCTGGCTGCTAGGCTAATAGTTTTTACAGCTGCCATAGTTACAAGGCTGTTGTTTTTCAAGGAGAGCTCAAAAGTGGGAAGAGGAGGATGGGATTACAGTGTATAAAAATGACATGAAACCTGTTATTCTTTCAGAGATTCAGCTATTTTAAAAAATTTATTTAAATTCAATTAGCCAATATATAGTACATTAATAGTTTTTGGTGTAGTGTTCAATGATTCATTAGTTGCGTATAACACCCAGTGCTCATTACATCACATGCCCTCCTTAATGCCCATCACCCAGTTACCCCATCCCCCCACCCACATCCCTTTCTGCAACCCTCAGTGTGTTTCCCAGAGTCAGGAGTCTCATGGTTTGTCTCCCTCTCTGATTTCTTCCCATTCAGTTTTCCCTCCCTTCCCCTATGATCCTCTGCGCTATTTCTTATATTCCACATATGAGTGAAACCATATAATTGTCTTTCTCTGATTGGCTTATTTCACTTAGCATAATACCCTCCAGTTTCATCCATGTTGATGTAAATGGTAGGTATTCATCCTTTCTGATGGCTGATCAGCTATGTTTTTCTTAAATACTCCTTGGATTTTTATAAGCTTTTGGGTAATTTAAAAATATGTGTAAAGTTTATTTTGACAGTTATTCCAGTGGTTTCTTTCCCTTGTAGAGGAATAGATATTTGGAGATCCTTGATTTGCTATTCTGGAGGTGCTTCAGTAACATTGTTCTTAATTTTTTCTTAAATACTTTTCCAATAATATATATCTTAAAGGTTTGTCAATGCTGTTTATGGTATTTCTAAGCTACTTTTATATTATGGTGATGGACTAGCTCTCCTTAAAAATTTTATAAACAGTTTTTTTATTTGCTTTTTATTTTTTCCAACAGTTTAATATTATTTTTGTAATCCATTTGGACTGCTAAAACAAAATACCATAGATTGCATGGTTTATAAGCAACAGAAATTTATTTCTCACAGTACTGTAGGCTAGAAGTACTAGATCAAGGTGCCAGCATGGTCAGGTAAGGGCCCTCCCAAAGGCCCTATCTCCTAATTCCATCACACTGGGCATTAGGTTTAAATATGTGAGTTTTGGGGATTCACAAACATTCAGCCTATAGCAATTGGTTACTTTTTCTTTTTTTAGAATGTGACATGTTCATTCATTCCACATCAAGTAGGAGTCTTTAAAGTGAAGCAATTGATAGAGATTATTGGCTCAGTGGCAGATGAAAATTTGCAGTCATCGCTAAAGCCTTTTCATCAAGTATATTTAGATTTCAAGAGCGTCTGCAAACCTTCCACCAAGAAAGTTGTGATGAAAATTAATCCTGGTAAGCTAATGTGGACACTTATTTTTTTTTTTAATTAAGGTTATATAGGATTATTTTAGCACACCAATTGCTTAGCTATGTGTATCAAAAGTGGTCTGATCTTGTGGTACTTACCTTATGAATGCATCAAAATCACTTAGGAGGCTGGTTAAAATAGATCTCACTGGTCTGTATCCCAGAATTGATTGTTAAATAGGTCTTTGGTAGAACCCAAAGATTTGCATTTCTAACATGTCCCTGACAGTTGCTGATGCTGCCATTTTGAGGATTACAATTTGCATAGCACTGGTTTAGTGATCTATAAAATTTATTAAGTATTTTATTGGTTTTTATATTCTTCCACATTTTAGTTTGAGTCTGTAATATAAACTAGTTTTGACCATTCCATGCATTATCTTGTTGCTATTTCCTGTAATACTCAATTATCTTTTATACATGGAGCCATATGAAATTGCTGATATTCAGCTCTCTTTGATCTATAAAAGATTATGTCACAAAGGCGAACCCATTCCTTCACATTACTATGTTTTCTTTATGTATGCAATATTTTCTAAATTGTCTTGTGTAGGTCCATTTATTAGATGAATTATTTGTATTTTCTGAATGTGTTTTTTTAGGGATTTAGTTTTAAGTTAGAACCAACAGTGTAGTGTTTTAATACATGGATATTATTTGGAAAGCTGAAATTCAAGAAACCGTATTTAACTTATTATTCAATTCCATAAAAGGTATATCCCCTTTGGTCAGTAATCCTACGGGACAGTTTGTGGTTAGAGACTTGCCAAAATACAAGGACTGTGCACCTGTTACAATGCTTCAATCAGCCATGACACGCCTTCACAATCATCGCATAAGTAAAGAGTCAATGAAGGGTGCACTGATAGCCTTTCCCAATGATCGAGCTGCAAGTATCAAGTCTGGAGACCAGTATAAAGTTTTCAGGTAACATGTTATATTAAAAACCAGAAATTTTGAAAGATAAAATGGCCAACATGATATGCAGGTCTTAGCAGATCCTGTTATAACAAACTAATGATGACGATAATAATAATAGTAATAAAATTTTATTTTATCTCTCTTGTTTTGTTCTACATTGGAGGTGATGGTTATTGAATGCTACTGTATTTGCTTTGTCTTACCTCGCATCACCTCTACTCTGTGCTTGACAGGAAGTGAATGGTTTACTGGATGATTATTAAAATATGCTGTTGACAAGTATAGAATAATAGAAAAAATCACTTTTAGAAATCTATCAAGTTCTCAGACTAGTCAGTCATACTCATTAAATATGGCTGACAGCTTGAATTTAAGATAAAAGTAAACATTTACAGTTGTGAGAAACTAGTCATCATCATCATCGATCATCATCATTATCACCTTTGTTCCCCTCAAAGTCACATTTCTCATAACCTTTCCCAAATTGAACTAAAACTTCACCAATTAGGATCAAAGGTGATGTCAAACCTCAATTTAAATCAATCCAAACCTCAAAGAAATTACTACCTTACAAGTGCTTAGTGAGAGGAACCCAGGCATCCTGGTTTTTACACATTGCAGACTGAAATGAATTTCTTTTCTGCCTGCCTGTGTGTTACTAGTACACTATCTAAACTTGGTAATGTCCCCAGGTTTTCTCTACTTGTCTCTTTTGGTGAGTCATTGAGCTCTCTTAATTTTACAGTCATTTTCTT
Organism: Neomonachus schauinslandi; assembly: GCF_002201575.2. Classification (NCBI taxonomy): domain Eukaryota; kingdom Metazoa; phylum Chordata; class Mammalia; order Carnivora; family Phocidae; genus Neomonachus; species Neomonachus schauinslandi. The sequence continues at coordinate 95,471,858 of NC_058419.1, read as the reverse complement.
GTAATATCATTTCATTTTAGGCCATAATTGTTTTATTATCCACAATTGGAAAATTCTGGGTCTTTGCATAGTCAGTCTTGTTATTTTCTTTTACAAATTTTATTCGTACCAGCCTTTCTCTCTCTCTTTTTTGTTTGACAAGTACCATGAAGCATAGGAGTGCAAAAATCACTCAGACTCCATTTTAAATAATTATATAGTATAAAAAAGGAAAACTCATCTCTCCCTCTGACTCATTGCACTCCCTCCCATACAGAAGTATCTGTTGGAAACAATTTTTTTTGTATCCTTTTCAGTTCTTTCCTATGTTTATACAAATATGTTTGTATAGATATATGTTAATTTAATACTAATATTTTTTCTGTCTAAATCAGTCTTAATAATATGATCTAAAAAATGCCAGATTTTAAAAATATTCTTTATTTAAATTCAATTTAGGTAACATATGCAGTATTAGTTCTGCCAGATTTTAAAAAAAATTATTTTATTTAAATTCTATTAATTAACATATAGTGTATTATCATTTCAGAGGTAGAGTTCATTGATTCATCACTTGCATATAATACCCAGTGCTCATTACATCACATGCCCTCCTTAATGCCCATCATCCCCACCCACCTCGCCTCCAGCAACCCTCAGATTGTTTAACTATAGAGTTAAGAGTCTCTTATGGTCTGTCTCCCTCTGATTTCGTCTTATTTTTCCCTCTCTTCTAAGATCCTCTGTTTTGTTTCTTAAATTCCACATATTAGTAAAATCATATGATAACTCTCTTTCTCTGATTGACTTATTTCCCTTAGCATAATACGCTCTAGTGCCATCCATGTCATTGCAAATGGTAAGATTTCATTTTTTGATGGCTGAGTAATATTCTATTGTGTATATATACCACCTCTTCTTTATCCATTCATCTGTTGATGGACATCTGAGCTCTTTCCATAGTTTGGCTATCGTGGACATTGCTGCTATAAACATTGGGGTGCAGGTGCTCCTTCGGATCACTGTGTTTGTATCCTTTGGGTAAATACCCAATAGTGCAATTGCTGTATCGTAGGGTAGCTCTATTTTCAACTTTTTGAGGAACCTCCATACTGTTTTCTAGAGTGGCTGTACCAGCTTGCATTTCCACCAGGAGTATAAGAGGGTTCCTCTTTCCCCGCATTCTCACCAACATTTGTTTTTTCCTGACTTTTAATTTTAGCCATTCTGACTGGTGTGAGGTGGTATCTCATTGTGGTTTTGATTTGTATTTCCTTGATGCCGAGTGATGTGGAGCATTTTTTCATGTGTCTGTTGGCCATTTGTATGTCTTCTTTGCAGAAATGTCTGTTCATGCCTTCTGCCCATTTCTTCAGTGGATTATTTGTTTTTTGGGTGTTGAGTTTGATAAGCTCTTTATAAATCTCGCCAGATTTTTTTTTTAAAGAAAGCTAAACATTTCCTATTTATCTCATGGCCAAAATTATTTTTCTCAATTTATTCTTTTCCATATTAATAGACATACAAAATTTAGTTATTTTCTGGTTAACAATTAGTAACTTTAAGTAATGAAATTTTATGATGTATTAAATTGTTGGTAACTATAATTATTATTTTATTTCTTAATGCATTTTATTAATGATTTTGACAAGAAAATAAAGAAAATAAGTTAGGAGTTTTTGTCTAATTTTTTTTAGTACAGTATGTCCTGTGTTTAGAAGAGTGGTCAGGCATATAATAGGCACTGGGTAAATATTTTTAAATAAATAAACGAAGAAAAGTGTTTTATTTGCATAATAATCTTGGTCCTATATTTTGCACATTAAAAAAAAAAATCACCTACTCAAAGCTGAAGAGGTATTTCATGAAGTTTATTCTTTTTTTTAAGTTTTTATTTTAATTCCAGTTACTTAACATACAGTGTAATATTAGTTTCAGGTGTACAATTCAACACTTCCATACATCACCTGGTGCTCCTCACATCAAGTACACTCCTTAATCTCCATCACCTGTTTCACTCCATCCCCTCACCCACCTTCCCTCTGGTAACATCAGTTTGTTCTCTATAATTAAGAGTCCGTTTCTTGATTTCTCTCTCTTTTTTTTCTCTTTGCTCATTTGTTTTTTTTCTTAAGTTCCACATATGAGTGAAATTATATGGTATTTGTCTTTCTTTGACTGACTTACTTCCCATAGTATTATACTCTCTAGCTCCATCCAGGTTGTTGCAAATGGCAAGATTTCATTCTTTTTTTAACTACTGAATAATATTCCATAGTATATATATATACCACATCTTCTTTATCCATTCACCAGTTGGTGGACCCTTGGGCTGCTTCCATATCTTGGCTATTGTAAATAAAGCTACAGTAAACACAGGGGTGCATGTATCCCTTTGAATTAGTGTTTTTGTGTTCTTTGGGTAAATACCCAGTAGTGCAATTGCTGGATCTTAGGGTAGTTCTATTTTTAATTTTTCAAGGAACCTCCATACTGTTTTCAAGTGATTGCACCAGTTTGCATTCCCACTAACAGTGCGATAGGGTTCCCCTTTCTCCACATCCTCGCCAACACTGTTGTTTCTTGTGTTGTTGATTTTGGCCATTCTGACAGGTATGAGGTGATATCTCATTGTAGTTTTAATTTGCATTTCCCTGATGGTAAGTGATGATGAACATCTTTTGATGTGTCTGTTGGCCATCTGAATGTCTTCTTTGGAGTAATGTCTGTTCATGTCTTCTGCCCATTTTTTGATTGAATTATTTGTTTTTTGGATGTTGAGTTGTGTAAGTTCTTTATATATTTTGGATAGTAACCCATGTCTTCTACCATTCTGTAGGTTGCTTTTTAGATTTGCTGATTGTTTCCTTCACTGTGCAGAAGCTTTTTATTTTGATGTGGTCCCAATATTTTATTTTTGCTTTTGTTTCCCTTACGTCAGGAGACATATCTAGATAAAAGTTGCTATGGCCAATGACGACGAAGTTACTGCCTCTATTCTCTTCTAGGATTTTTATGGGGGTTTCAGGTCTCATATTTAGGGTTTTTTTTTTAAGATTTTATTTATTTGTCGGAGAGAGAGCACAAGCAGGGGGAGCAGCAGGCAGAGGGAGAAGCAGGCACCCTGCTGAAAAGGAGTCCAATGTGGGAGTTCATCCCAGAACCCTGGGATCATGACCTGAGCCGAAGGCAGATGTTTAACTTACTGAGCCACTCAGGTGCCCCTAGTATAGACATTTTCACAATATTTGTTCTCCAATCCATGAGCGTGGAATGTATTTCCATTTCTTAGTGTCATCTTCAATTTCTTTTTTTTTTTTTTTGCTATGATGTTTCTTTTATTCTTTAATTTTATTATGTTAAGCACCATACATCATTAGTTTTTTTAAAATTTTATTTTATTATGTTATGTTAGTCACCGTACATTACATCATTAGTTTTTGATGTAGTGTTCCATGATTCATTGTTTTCATATAACACCCAGTGCTCCATGCAATACATGCCCTCCTTAATACCCATCACCAGGCTAACCCATCCCCCAAGCACCTCCCCTCTAGAACCCTCAGTTTGTTTCTCAGAGTCCATAGTTTCATGGTTCGTCTCCCCCTTCGATTTCCCCCCCTTCATTTTTCCCTTCCTACTATCTTCTTCTTCTTCTTTTTTTTTTTTTAACATATAATGTATTATTTGTTTCAGAGGTACAGGTCTGTGATTCATCAGTCTTACACAATTCACAGCGCTCACCATAGCACATATCCTCCCCAGTGTCTATAACCCAGCCAACCCATCCCTCCCACCCCCCACCACTCCAGCAACCCTCATTTTGTGTCCTGAGATTAAGAATTCCTCATATCAGTGAGATCATATGATACATGTCTTTCTCTCATTGACTTATTTCATTTAGCATAATACCCTCTAGTTCCATCCACGTTGTTGCAAATGGCAAGATTTCTTTTTTTTGTTTGTTTGTTTTTTGGGTTTTTTTTTTGATGGCTGCATAATATTCCATTGTATATATGTATACCACATCTTCTTTATCCATTCATCCATTGATGGACATCTTGGCTCTTTCCATAGTTAGGCTATTGTGGACATTGCTGCTATAAACCTTGGGGTGCATGTACCCTTCGGATCAGTACATTTGTATCTTTGGAGTAAATACCCAGTAGTGCAATGGCTGGGTCATAGGGTAGCTCTATTTTCAACTTTTTGAGGAACCTCCATAATGTTTTCCAGAGTGGCTGCACCAGCTTGCATTCCCACCAACAGTGTAGGAGGGTTCCCCTTTCTCCGCATCCTCACCAACATGTCGTTTCCTGACTTGTTAATTTTAGCCTTTCTGACTTCTGTTAGGTGGTATCTCATTGAGGTTTTGGTTTGGATTTCCCTAATGCTGAGCGATGTTGAGCACTTTTTCATGTGTCTGTTGGCCATTTGGATGTCTTCTTTGGAAATGTCTGTTCATGTCTTTTGCCCATTTCTTGATTGGGTCATTTGTTCTTTGGGTGTTGAGTTTGATGAGTTCTTTATAGATTTTGGATACTAGCCCTTTATCTGATACGTCATTTGCAAATATCTTCTCCCATTCTGTCAGTTGTCTTTTGGTTTTGTTGACTATTTCTTTTGCTGTGCAAAAGCTTTTTATCTTGATGAAGTCCCAGTAGTTCATTTTTGCCCTTGCTTCCCTTGCCTTTGGTGATGTTTCTAGGAAGAAGTTGCTGCGGCTGAAGTCGAAGAGGTTGCTGCCTGTGTTCTCCTTTAGGATTTTGATGGACTCCTGTCTCACATTTAGGTCTTTCAACCACTTTGAGTCTATTTTTGTGTGTGGTGTAAGGAAATGGTCCAGTTTCATTCTTCTGCATGTGGCTGTCCAGTTTTCCCACCACCATTTGTTGACGAAACTGTCTTTTTTCCATTGGACATTCTTTCCTGCTTTGTCGAAGATTAGTTGACCATAGAGTTGAGGGTCCATTTCTGGGCTCTCTATTCTGTTCCATTGATCTATGTGTCTGTTTTTGTGCTAGTACCATACTGTCTTGATGATGACAGCTTTGTAATAGAGCTGGAAGTCCGGAATTGTGATGCCGCCAGCTTTGCTTTTCTTTTTCAACATTCCTCTGGCTATTTGGGATCTTTTCTGGTTCCATACCAATTTTAGGATTATTTGTTCCATTTCTTTGAAAAAAGTGGATGGTATTTTGATGGGGATTGCATTAAATGTGTAGATTGCCCTAGGTAGCATTGACATCTTCACAATATTTGTTCTTCCAATCCATGAGCATGGCATGTTTTTCCATTTCTTTGTGTCTTCCTCAATTTCTTTCATGAATATTTTATAGCCTTCTGAGTGCAGATTCTTTGTCTCTTTGGTTAGATTTATTCCTAGGTATCTTATGGTTTTGGGTGCAATTGTAAATGGGATCGACTCCTTAATTTCTCTTTCTTCTGTCTTGTTGTTGGTGTATGGGAATGCCACTGATTTCTGTGCATTGATTTTATATCCTGCCACTTTACTGAATTCCTGTATGAGTTCTGGCAGTTTTGGGGTGGAGTCTTTGGGGTTTTCCACATAAAGTATCATATCATCTGCAAAGAGTGAGAGTTTGACTTCTCCTTTGCTGATTTGGATGCCTTTTATTTCTTTTTTGTTGTCTGATTGCTGTGGCTAGGATTTCTAGTATCATGTTGAATAGCAGTGGTGATAGTGGACATCCCTGCCGCGTTCTTGACCTTAGGGGGAAAGCTCTCAGTTTTTCCCCATTGAGAATGATATTTGCTGTGGGTTTTTCATAGGTGGCTTTTATGATATTGAGGTATGTACCTTCTGTCCCTATACTCTGAAGAGTTTTGATCAAGAAAGGATGCTGTACTTTGTCAAATGCTTTTTCTGCATCTATTGAGAGGATCGTATGATTCTTGTTCTTTCTTTTATTAATGTATTGTATCACATTGATTGATTTGCGGATGTTGAACCAACCTTGCAGCCCAGGGATAAATCCCACTTGGTCGTGGTGAATAACCCTTTTAATGTACTATTGGATCCTATTGGCTAATATTTTGGTGAGAATTTTTGCCTCCATGTTCATCAGGGATATTGGTCTGTAATTCTCCTTTTTGATGGGGTCTTTGTCTGATTTTGGGATCAAGGTAATGCTGGCCTCATAAAATGAGTTTGGAAGTTTTCCTTCCATTTCTATTTTTTGGAACAGTTTCAGAAGAATAGGTATTAATTCTTCTTGAAATGTTTGGTAGAATTCCCCTGGGAAGCCATCTGTCTCTGGGCTCTTGTTTGTTGGGAGATTTTTGATGACTGCTTCAATTTCCTTAGTGGTGGTGGGTCTGTTCAGGTTTTTTATTTCTTCCTGGTTCAGTTTTGATAGTTTATACATCTCTAGGAATGCATCCATTTCTTCCAGATTATCTCATTTGCTACCATATAGTTGCTCATAATATGTTCTTATAATTGTTTGTATTTCTTTGGTGTTGCTTGTGATCTCTCCTCTTTCATTCATGATTTTATTTATTTGGGTCATTTCTCTTTTCTTTTTGATAAGTCTGGCCAGGGGTTTATCAATCTTATTAATTCTTTCAAAGAACTAGCTCCTAGTTTCGTTGATCTGTCCTACTGTTCTTTTGGTTTCTATTTCATTGATTTCTGCTCTGATCTTTACTATTTCTCTTCTCCTGCAGGATTTAGGCTTTATTTGCTGTTTTTTCTCCAGCTCCTTTAGGTGTGGGGTTAGGTTGTGTATTTGAGACCTTTCTTGTTTCTTGAGAAAGGCTTGTATTACTGTATGCTTTCCTCTTAGGACCGCCTTTGCTGCATCCCAAAGATTTTGAACAGTTGTGTTTTCATTTTCATTGGTTTCCATGAATTTTTTAAATTCTTCTTTAATTTCCTGGTTGACCCATTCATTCTTTAGTAGGATGCTCTTTAGCCTCCATGTATTTGAGTTCTTTCCGACTTTCTTCTTGTGATTGAGTTCTAGTTTCAAAGCATTGTGGTCCAAAAATATGCAGGGAATGATCCCAATTTTTTGGTACCGGTTGAGACCTGATTTGTTCCCAGGATGTGATCTATTCTGGAGAATGTTCCATGGGCACTGGAGAAGAATGTATATTCTGTTGCTTTGGGATGGAATGTTCTGAATATATCTGTGAAGTCCATTTGGTCCAGTGTGTCATTTAAAGCCTTTATTTCCTTATTGATGTTTTGCTTAGACGATCTGTCCATTTCAGTGAGGGGGATGTTAAAGTCTCCTACTATTATTGTATCGTTGTCGATGTGTTTCTTTGCTTTTGTTATTAATTGGCTTATATAATTGGCTGCTCCCATGTTAGGGGCATAGATATTTACAATTGTTAGATCTTCTTGTTGGATAGACCCTTTTAGTATGATATAGTGCCCTTCCTCCTCTCTTATTATAGTCTTTGGTTTAAAATCTAATTTGTCTGATATAAAGATTGCTACCCCAGCTTTCTTTTGATGTCCATTAGCATGGTAAATGGTTTTCCACCCCCTCACTTTAAAGCTAGAGGTGTCTTTGGGTCTAAAATGAGTCTCTTGCAGACAGCATATCAGTGGGTCTTGTTTTTTTATCCAGTCTGATACCCTGTGTCTTTTGATTGGGGCATTTAGCCCATTTACATGCAGGGTAACTATTGGAAGATATGAATTTAATGCCATTGTACTGCCTGTAAGGTGACTGTTACTGTATATTGTCTCTGTTCCTTTCTGGTCTATGTTACTTTTAGGCTCTGTCTTTGCTTAGAGGACCCCTTTCAATATTTCTTGTAGGGCTGGTTTGGTGTTTGCAGATTCTTTTAGTTTTTGTTTGTCCTGGAAGCTTTTTATCTCTCCTTCTATTTTCAGTGCAGCTTAGCTGGATGTAGTATTCTTGGCTGCATGTTTTTCTCATTTAGTGCTCTGAATATATCATGGCAGTCCTTTCTGGCCTGCCAGGTCTCTGTGGATAGGTCTACTGCCAGTCTAATGTTTCTACCATTGTAGGTTACAGGTCTCTTGTCCTGAGCTGCTTTCAGGATTTTCTCTTTGTCTCTGAGACTTGTGAGTTTTACTATTAGGTGTCAGGGTGTTGACCTATTTTTATTGATTTTGAGGGGGGTTCTCTGTGCCTCCTGGATTTTGATGCCTGTTTCCTTCCCCAAATTAGGGAAGTTCTCTGCTATAATTTGCTCCAGTATACCTTCTGCCCCTCTCTCTCTTTCTTCTTCTTCTGGGATCCCAATTATTCCCATATTGTTTCATCTCTGGTATCACTTATCTCTCGAATTCTGCCCTCATGATCTAGTAGTTGTTTATCTCTCTTTTCCACCGTTTTTAATTGCACCTCATTAATAGCTTTTTGATTTCTCCTTAGATTTTAGTTCTTTTATTTCTCCAGAAAGGGTTTTTCTAGTATTTTCCATGCTTTCCTTAAACCCAGCTAGTATCTTTATAATTGTCATTCTAAACTCTAGTTCCGACATCTTACTAATGTCCATTTTGATTAGGTCCCTGGCAGTCAGTACTGCCTCTTGTTCTTTTTTTTGAGGTAAGTTTTTCCATCTTGTCATTTTGTCCAGAGGAGAATAGATGAATGAGAGAACAACATGCTAACAGGGTAAGAACAACCCCAGAAAAATATACAGTAAACAAATCAGAGGAGACCTTCCAGAAAGTGGTCACTTTTCTGTTCAGAGAGTTGCCGCTATTCTTTTCTTTGATCTCCTGTTGATTTTGTAGGCGTTCAGAATGGTTTGATACCTTTCTAGCTGAATTCCTGGGACCAGACAAAATTTAGGTCTCCTACTCCTCAGCCATCTTACTCCTCCCCTCTCATCTTCAATTTCTTTCATCAGTGTTTTACAGTTTTCAGAGTACAAGTTTTTCACCTCTTTGGTTAGGTTTGTTCCTAGGTATTTTATTATTTTGGTTATAAGTGTAAATGGGATTTTTTTCTTAATACCTCTTTCTGCTGCTTCATTATTAGTTTATAGAAATGCAACAGATTTCTGTACATTGATTTTGTATCCTGTGACTTTACTGAATTTGTATATCAGTTCTAGCAATTTTTTGGTGAAGTCTTTCAGGTTTTCTATATATAATATCATGTCCTCTGCAAATAATGAACATTTTACTTCTTCCTTAACGATTTGAATGCTTTTTATTTCTTTTTGTTGTCTGACTATTGTGGTTAGGACTTCCTGTACCATGTCAAATATGAGTGGTGAGAGTGGATATCCTTGTCTTGTTCCTGACCTTAGGGGAAAAGCTCTGTTTTCCCCATTGGGTATGATATTAGCTGTGGGTTTTTAGTTGATGGCCTTCATTATTTTGAGGTATGTTCCCTCTAAACCTACTTTGTTCAGGGTTTTTATCATGAGTAGATGTTGTACTTTGTCAAATGCTTTTTCTGTGTCTATTGAAATGATCATATGGTTTTTATCCTTTCTCTTACTGATGTGAAATATCACCTTGATTAATTTTTGAATTTTGAACCACCTTTGCAACTGAGGAATAAATCCTACTTGATTGTGGTGAATGATTATTTTCAATGTATTGTTGAATTCAGTTTGCTAGCTTCATGAAGTTTATTCTTTATGGAGCAAATAAGCATTTAGGTATGTTAATAACCAGCTCTTTGTCACTTCAGGTATTTATTTTACTACTTCTTTCCGTTACCTTCCTTTACTCCTTGTTACAGACCTTGAGACTTCAGATATAGGAACCATTTCTAGATTCTAAAGGTGGTTAAGGTTCCTGAAGCCCGAGGGAAGTTTAAATTTCAACAACTGTCTTTTTTTTTGCTTGTTTTAATTTTTTTTTGAATTATAGTTGACACGCAGTATCATATTAGTTTCAGGTGTACATCATATTGATTTGACAATTGTATACAGTAGGCAGTGCTTATAAGTGTAGCTATCATCTGTTATCATACAATGTTATTGCAGTATTATTGACAATATTTTCTATGCTATAGTTTTCATCTCTGTGACTTATTTATTTTATAACCAGCAATTTGTACTGCTTTTATCCCCTGCACCTATATTACCCATTCCCCTTCCTCTTACCCATTACCCTTCCTCTTCCCTGGCAACCACCAGTTTGTTCTCTGTATTTGTGAGTATTTCTGTTTTTCTGTTTTGTTTTTTAGATTTTACATATAAGTGAAATCATATGGCATTTGTCTTTTGCTGTCTGACTTATTTCACTTAGCATAATTCCCTAGGTCCATCCACTATTGCTAATGGCAAGATTTCATTCTTTATGGGTCAGTATAATATTCTATTATGTGTATATACATATATGTGTATATATATATGTATTACATCTTATTTATTCATGCATCTATTCATGGACACTTAGATTTCTTCCATATCTTGGCTATTGCATATATCTTTTTGAATTAGTGTTTTTGTTTTCTTTGGGTAAATACCCAGAAGTGGAATTACTGGGTTTTATGGAATTTCTATTTTTATTTATATTTTTTTTAAAAGGATTTGTATTTGTTTCTTTTTTTTTTAAAGACTTTATTTATTTTTTGACAGAGAGAGACAGTGAAAGAGGGAACACAAGCAGGGGAGAGGGAGAGGGAGAAGCAGGCTTTCTGCGGAGCAGGGAGTCCGATGCGAGGCTCGATCCCAGGACCCTGAGATCAGGACCTGAGCCGAAGGCAGATGCTTAACGACTGAGCCACTGAGGCGCCCCATATTTTTATTCTTTTGAGGAACTTCCATACCATTTTCCACAGTGGTTATACTAATTTACATTCACACCAACAGTGCAGGACGGTTCCCTTTTTTCTACATCCTCATCAATACTTATCATCTCTTGTGTTTTTATTTTTTATTTTTTTTAAAGATTTTATTTATTTATTTGACACAGAAAGAGTGAGAGAGAGAGCGAGAGAGAGAGAGAGCATAAGCAGGGGGAGTGGCAGGCAGGCAGAGGGAGAAGCAGGCTCTCTGCTGAGCAAGGAGCCCGATGCGGGACTCGATCCCAGGACCCTGGGATCATGACCTGAGCCGAAGGCAGCCGCTTAACTGACTGTGCCACCCAGGCGCCCCTCTTGTGTTTTTAATACTATCCATCCTGACTTGCATAAGGTGACATCTCATTGTGGTTTTGATTTTTATTTCCCTGATTATAAGGGGTGTTGAACACATTTTCATGAGTCTGTTTGCCCTCTGTATGTCTTCTCTGGGATAATGTCTATTCCAGTCATCTGCCCATTTTTAAATTGGATTATTTGGGGGTTTTTTTGTGTTGAGTTGTATAAGTTCTTTATATAATTTGGATATTAACCCCTCATTGCACATATCATTTCCAAATATCTTCTCCCATTCAGTAGGTTGCTTTTTCATTTTGTTGATGGTTTTCTTCACTGTGCAAAAGCTTTTTAGTTTGATGTAATCAAATAGTTTATTTTTACTTTTGTTTCCCTTGCCTGAGGAGACATAACCTGAAAAATACTGCTAAGGCTGATGTCAAAGAGATTAGTGCCTATGTTTTCTTTTAGGAGTTTTATGGCTTCAAGCCTCACATTTAGATTTTTAATCCATTTTGAGTATTTTTGTGTATGGTGTAAGAGAGTGGTCCAGTTTCATTCTTTTGCATGTAGCTGTCCTGTTTTCCCAGCACCGTTTATTGAAGAGACTGTCTTTTCGTCATTGTATGTTCTTGCTCCCTTTGTGGAAGATTAATTGAGTGTATAAGGATGGGTTTATTTCTGGGCTATTTTTTCCATTGATCTATGTGTCTGTTTTTTGCCAGTACCATACTCTTTTGATTATTATAGCTTTGTGGTTTATCTTGAAATCTGGAACTGTGATACCTCCAGGTTTGTTCTTCTCAAGATTGCTTTGGTTCTTGGGGGTCTTTTCAACAACAGTTTTTGAATAGCAGAGCATTTATTTCTCTCTTATTGCCTCTCATAAAGAGTGTCATTCAGTTAAAGTTATCTTACTGTAACCATCGAGGACTTGTTGAAAACAGGGAGAAATATTAAATTTCATTTGACCGTATGACTAATAGATTCATACTTGAGTTAATTATTGAGGGTAAGAATCTTAATGATTGATAAAATCTGTTGAGTATTGAGGCAGACCAAGGTCAGAAGATATGAATAATTGTACATTTTGTTTTTATGGAAAAATATGGTGGGTGAAAGGAAGAGCATGAACTCAGATGAGTGATCATGAGATATAAAGTAGATGTACTTCATTTATGGATTGGTTTCTCTTTATCGATTTACCATTGATGGTTCTTTCATAAGCTCTGAGATGTTAAAAAAGTAATGTGTTTTAAAAAAAGGATTTATGATTTTATATATATATACTTCTGTAATTTTTGTCACAGTCATTTGAAAGTATCTACCTCTTAGGAAACACTAATCAGATTCAGATCTAGTCCCATGTGTAACTCTAGAACTCTCCATTTTTTTTTTAAAGATTTTATTTATTTTTTAACAGCGAGAGACACAGTGAGAGACGAACACAAGCAGGGAGAGTGGGAGAGGGAGATGCAGGCTTCCCGCTGAGCAGGGAGCCCGATGTGGGGCTCGATCCCAGGACCCTGAGATCATGACCTGAGCCGAAGGCAGACGCTTAATGACTGAGCCACCCAGGCGCCCCACTCTAGAACTCTCCAAATTGCTTACTTGACTGATTCCTGAAGAGTAGTTTTAGAGTAGGCACCATTGTTTGGCAGTGACCTTAGGAATTTTCTCTAATTAGGTTAGGAAGAAAATTAGATCTTCTAGTTCTGTATGTCATAATGTCTTGCCATGTAAGAGGATATGAGGGAAAGGACTAGAACCTGCCTTCTTCACCATTCTGTGCTTAGCCGCTAGCATAGGAGATGCTCAATAAAGACTGAATCAATGCATATATATATTTAAATATTGACATAAGTTGCTTATCTTGTAGGACGATTTTCACAAAGATTCCAAGGTATAACTATGTGGATCCTGATTTCACATATACTAAATTTGAGAAAATTGAAAAGCAAGCACATGAAAATTATTATGCAAGATACATTAAACATTTAAGAAGTGCGCGCCTGCGGAAACAAGCAGAGAGGTAAAGGTCACCTCCTCAAACAGTATGAAACGGATCGTGGTGCCTGCGGAGCCAGATTTTTTTTCTTTACTCCTTAGTTTCTTTTTAGTGAATTAAGTGACCTTTTCATATATGAAAATAGCGAAAGCTTGATCTCCTTTAACTGCAGTTATTTCCTTCTTTCCTTTTGGTTCGGGAATGTCTTAACGTTGTTTTGTTTCCCCAGAAGCAGTTCTTGAGATGGGTTCCAACACAGTGTTCTTTTAGGAGAGACAAGATGAGGGAAGCACGATAGGGCAGGGGAGGGAACTGAGAAATGATATGTTTCAGGTAAGGCTTACACTCAGCCTGATGCCTAGGGTCTCTTGAAGCATAAATTATGCCACGTAGATGTTCCTGTGTTGTGCCAAAGGGGTTTTCTTTTTTTTTTTTTTTTTCTTTTAAAGGGGTTCCTTTCTGCTGTCAGCCATTGATTGTGAGCTGTCCTTGGTTGTGGTGGGGTGGGCCTGACTTCCTTGGTGAGGTCTTTGAGAATGGGGTCTTCTCAGCAGAAGGTAATTTTATGCAGATCAGCGCCTCATTCTTCCTAAGTGGTTCTGAGTGTGTCAGCAGCAGCATGAGCAATGGGGAATGTTGGGATTTGCCAGTGTATTTTCTAAAACCCTTGGCCTCAATTAGTTATTACTGTGATTTCAATAGGGAAGGCATGGATTCATATAATGATACAGACATAGGATTACAGCCAGCGTCCGGTCTAAAGTCACCTTCACTCTCCGAAACGGAAATAGAAGAGGAATTATATTCAGCAAAGTGTCTGATTAAACCTAACCAATTACTAAATACCAGAAATATAGAATCCAAGGAGACGAAAGCTCTGAGAAGAAAGGCATGTGCAATATTTTACATTCCATTAAGTCATGAAAATTCTTAAAATATCTTTTGCTAATATTGAATATTAATCTTGGAGTAACATTTTCCCACAGGTTCTCAAAGGACTTAAATCGGACCCATCCACGCCCCATGAAAAACATGATTGCAGCTTAATTTTGACACCAAAGCAAATTCATCAAGTAATTGTTGGTAAGAATATATCAAAAGCTATTAAAGCCTTTGTTTTTTTAACAGGTTTATTGGAGCATAATTTATATTCCATAAAATTGACCTGTTTAAAGTATGCAAGTCAGTGAATTTTAGTAAGTTTATGGGATTATGCAACCATCATCATAATTCAATTTTAGAATGCTGCCAATCACCCTCAGGACCATATGTACTTACTCCCAAATCCCACCCCTAGCCCCAGGCAACCGTTAATCAATTTTCTCTCACTGTGGATTTGCCTCTTCTGAACATTTCATGTAAAAGGAATCGTACAATATGTGGTCTTTCATATATTGCAGCTTTTACTTAGCATAATGATTTTGAGGTTCATCCAATAGGTATAAATAGGTATAAATATTTTCTTCCTTTTTATGTCTAAATAGCATTTCATTTTATGGGAGTACCACATTTTGTTTATCCATTTACCAGTTGATGGACACGAGCTGTTTTCAGTTTGAGCTATTGTGAATAATGTTGCTATAAATGTTCGCATATAATTCTTTGAACATATGTTTTCATTTCTTTTGGTTAGATTCCTAGGAGTGGAATTGCTGAGTTGTGTGGTAAATTCCTGTCTAACATTTCAAGAAACTGCCAAAAACTTTCCAAAGTGCACCAAGTTACAGTCCCACCAACAGTGCACGAGGGTTACGATTACTCCACGTTCTCACCAGCAGATGTTATTTTCTGTCTTTCTTGATTATAGCCGTCCTGGTGGTGTGAAATGTTCTCACTGTGTTTTGATTTGCATTTTCCTCGTGACTAGGGTATAGAATATATTTTCATGCATTTAAATTGACATAAATGTATATCTCCTTTGGAGGAATGTCTTTCAAATTCTTAGCCCAATTTTTTTTTTTTTAAAGATTTTATTTATTTATTTGAGAGAGAGAGAATGAGAGACAGAGAGCAGGAGAGGGAGGAGGGTCAGAGGGAGGAGAAGCAGACTCCCCGCCGAGCAGGGAGCCCGATGCAGGACTCAATCCCGGGACTCCAGGATCATGACCTGAGCCGAAGGCAGACGCTTAACCATCTGAGCCACCCAGGCGCCCCCTTAGCCCAATTTTTAATTTGAACATTTGCCTTCTTATTGCAGAGTTGTAAGTATTGTTTATATATTCTGGATACAAGTCCTTTATCAGATATATGATTTCCAACGTCTGTGGCTTGTTTTTGTTTTTTAGTTTTTAAATAGTGTTGTTTAAAGCACAGAAGTTTTTATTTAAGTGAAATTGAATTTATCGTTTTTTAAAAAAAATTTATTATAATTTTTTTTCTTTTGTAGATCATGCTTTTGATTTCATACCCAAGAAATCTGTAGCTAACTCAGTGTCACAAACATTTTCTCTTGTTTTCTTCTAAAATGTTTATAATTTTTGATCTTACATTTAGTACTACAATTCTGTTTGGGTTAATTTTTATGTATGTTGTGAGTTAAGAGTCTAAATTCATATTGTTGTATGTGGCTGTTCAATTGTCTTAGCAACATTTGTTGAAAATACTATAATTCCTCATTGAATTAATTGCCTTAGCACCCTTGTTGAAAATCAATCAACCATATATATCAGGCTTTATTTCTAGTCTCAGTTCTGTTCCGTTGATCTGTATGTCTGTCCTTATGACAGTTCTACATTGTCTTTGGTACTGTGCCTTTAGAGTAAGTTTTGAAATCGGTTAAGTGTAAATCCTCCAAATTTGCTCCTTTTTCAAGGTTGCTTTGGTTATTATGGATATAAATCAGAGTTTATTAAGACCCTCTCTGTCTTGCTTCTGGATCTCTTGCTTGTCCCAATCAGTATTGAAACCTCAGGTCATGATGTTGACCTTATCTGAATGTTTGCCGTTGAGATAATTATAATTTTGACAACATCCCTAGGCATGAGTTAAGAAACAAGTGACAGGGGCGCATAGGTAGCTTAGTCGGTTAAGCGTCTGCCTTCGGCTTGGGTCATGATCCTGGAGTATGAGATCGAGCCCCGCATTGGGCCCCCTGCTCAGCGGGGAGTCTGCTTCTCCCTCTCCTTCTTCCTTGCTCGTTCTCTCTCTCAAATAAATAAATAAAATCTTAAAAAAAAAAAAAAAAAACAAGTGACAATTCCCTTGCGGAGGTGTTAAACAGTATCCCTCCCTAGGTCATTTTCACTATTAAAAGATGATTATGGTTAAAGAAATAGTAGTCTATACTAGTCTGCAGAGGAAGTTTGTATTTAATTCTAGGCAGGATTAGGGTGGCCCTGAGGAAGATGTGGGCAGAAGATGATTAATTGGTATGGATGTGCTGATTCTCCCTCTAGGGAGAACTCAGTGCACAAAACACCAAATACCAATTCTTTTGTTATCCAGACTAAAGGTGCAAGGTCAGAGGCAACACAATGGGAAGTGCTTAAATAGCTGGGTGGTGATGGCTTGGTCTGGCTAGTCAGTGGCCAAGTCTCAGATCAGTGAGGACTGTGGGAAATGCCCAAACCAGGATCTGGCTTCTGGGGAAAGCGGGTGACATGGACTGGCAAAAAGAGTTGGAATCTCCCCCCATTCACTGAGGTTCTGAATGGGAAATAGGACTCTGTGCTGTAAGAGCACTAGAGCTAAACCTCCCTGCCACACAGTGACAGTGAGGCCCTTGGGCATGGCAGACTGGGAACTCATTAGTTCATTGCCTGTCTGGAGTTGTGGATGCAGTTCATTTCAGGTTAAATGTCATTTACTGTGCCTCTCTTTTGTGCCAGGCATGTGATGGGTACCGGGGTTTATAGTCCCAGGGACTTACTTTCATTATTGGGTGTTACATGCTCTGTGTCTTCCAAATTGGTGACTGATTAATCAGATAAGCAAATCTATACAGATTCAAAAGGAGCAAAGTTAGAAGGCAATGTCCAGTGTCTCTTCTACAACTCCTCCACCAGCTTCTCTCCCTTCTTCAACTGGTGTCCTGAGTATTTTAATAATGACCCTTTCTCTGGGGACGGGGTCCCTGTGTGAGTTTCCAAGGTCAGCAACTGCGATGGTGGGAATTTTGTATCACTCTCATTTTTATACCTTGAAGGTGTTTTTTGAGCCTCTGCACAGAACGGGGACTGGCACGATCAATGGAGATTACAATTTCAGAAAATTTTGCTCTGTATTTATATTTTAGAAAAGTGAAGTGGGGACCCCTGGGTGGCTCAGTCCGTTCAGCATCTGACTCTTCAGCTCTTGATCTCAGGGTCGTGAGATCGAGCACCACGTCGGGCTCCAACTCTGGGCTTGGAGCCTGCTTCAGATTCTCTCTCTCTCCCTCTCTCTGTCTTTCTCCCGCTTCCTCTCTCTCTTTCTCTCTCTCTCTCAAAAAAAAAAAAAGTGATTATCAAGAGACATAGTGGAGGATTTGGAGATTAATTGAATCAGTTAGTGAAAACTGTTGTCGAGGGGCGCCTGGGTGGCTCAGTTGGTTGGGCAGCTGCCTTTGGCTCGGGTCATAATCTCCAGGTTCCGGGATCAAGTGCTACATCGGGCTCCCTGCTCAGTGGGGAGTCTGCTTCTCTCTCTGCCTCTTCTGCTCCCCCTCCTTGTGCTCTCATGCTTGGGCATGTGTGATCTCTCTCTCAAATAAATAAAATCTTAAAAAAAAAAAAAAAGGAAAGAGAACTGTTATAGAGTCTGGGTTACATTGGATGTTGTGCAGGGAGTATTGTTTACTTCATCAGCAAATGTCCAGTCACTTTGGTTTTAAGTTACCACTTATTGATATATAAGCCAGACATTGTGTTGAGCAATGTATAAACATGATCTTATTTAATCCTTCAAATGATGTAAGCAACTTATAAGGTAATTGCTTTTACTTCCATTTTAGAGATGAGTAAAGTGAAGCCCAGAGAGGTGATAAACCTTAATCAAATTGCTCAGTATTTAGTGGAAAGGAGCGGATTTGAAATTGGGTTTCTCTAGCCACACTCTTTAAATTAAAATAATTAATTAATTAATTTAGAGAGCTTGGGCAGGGGGGAGGGGCAGAGGGTGAGGAAGAGAGAGAATCTCAAGCCAACTCCGCACTGAGCATGGAGCCCGACTGGGGGCTTGATCTTACGACCCTGAGATCCATGACCTGGGCTGAAACCAAGAGTCAGACACTTTACCTACTGAGCCACCCAGGTGCCCCTCTACACACACTTTCTATCTCAATTTCTCTTTCCCTTCCTCTTTCACAACCTGTATTTTTCTCTACAGTATTTGTCTCAGCTTCTTCCCCAACTTCCTTTATGTCTACTTCAACAGTATTGTTAAATCAGAATCTAGAATTCTGTATCTGTTTTCATAAAACATATTAGTCTGCAGTTTTGCTTTTTTAAAGTTCGTTTTTACTATCTTTGTTGTAATGTAATGTTGGCCTCATAAACTGAGTTCAGAGACTTAGGAAATGTTCATTCCTTTACTATATTCTGAAAGAGATTATGTTGAATTGTTTTTCAAATGTTAGAGTTCTTCATAGTAACCATCTGGGAAAGGAGAGTTCATTTTCAGAGGATGTTTAATTACAAATTCAATTTCTTTAATAGTTGTAGGACCATTCAGATAATCTATGCCATTTTAGGAGAGTTTTGGTAGTTTGTGGTTTTTCTGGAATTGATCCCCTCCATAAAGATATCCCATTTATGTGCATAGAATTGTTCATAGCATTCCCAAATTATCCCTTTATTGTCTAGGTTAGAAACATCTGTAGTGATATAGCCTCTCTTCTTCTTAATATTGAGAATTTATGTTTTTCTTGTTATTTTCCTTTCTCAGTCTCAGTGGAGGTTTATCAACTTTATTGGTCATTTCAAAGAACCAGCGTTTGGTTTCATTGATTTTCTCTATAGTTTTACTGTTTTTAATTTTAATGACTTCTTATATTTGTCATTTCCTCCTATTTGCTTTGGATTGCTCTTTTTTTTTCCTAATTTCTTGAGGTAGAAGCTTAAATTATTGATTTATACCCTTCTTTTTTTTCCTTTTAAATATTTTATTTATTTATTTGAGAGAGAGTGACAGAGATAGTGAGAAAGCGCACAGTGGGGAAGAGAGGGAGAAGCAGGTTCCCCACTGAGCAGGGAACCTGATGCGGGGCTCGATCCCAGGATCCCGGGATCATGACCTGAGCCAAAGGCAGAGGCTTAACCGACTGAGCCACCCAGGCGCCCCTACCCTTTTTATTTTTTCTAATATAATCATTTAGTGCTATGCATTTCTCACTAAACAGTACTTTAGCTATATCTTAACATATTCTTAAATATTTTCATTTTCTTTTAGCTCAGTATACAGTTGACCCCTGAACAACGTGGTTAGTGATGCCAAACCACCCCCCCCACACACACCATGTGTTTGAAAATCTGTATAACTTTTGACTCCCCCAGAAGTTAACGACCTACTGTTGATTGGAAGCCTTACTGATAAGATAAACAATTGATTAACACATAGTTTGTATGTTATATGTGCTATATACTGTATTCTTAAATAAAGTAAACTAGAGAAAAGAAAATGTTACTAAGAAAATCATGGGGCCCCTGAGTGGCTCAGTCAGTTAAGTGTCTGTCTTTGGCTCAGGTCATGATCCCAGGGTCCTGGGATGGAGCTCCATGTGGAGCTCCCTGCTCAGCAGGGAGCCTGCTTCTCCCTCTCCCTCTGCAACTCCCCACTGCTCATGCGTGCTCTCTCTCTCAAATGAATAAATAAAATCTTAAAAAAAAAAAAAGAAAATCATAAGAAAATACATTTACTGTACAGTAGAGTAGTAGAATGAAGCACCCCACATCTCCTTGTCCCCACCCAAAGTTCACAAAGCTGGATCCTGGAGTGACACCTGCTTCTTGTTCCTCTACCCAGGAATGTGGGAAGCCTCCTTCCAAGTGGAATCTGGGGGAATTCAGAGAACCAGGAGAGGCCGATCACCTTTATCCACTTCTGTAGGTCACTTGCTTTATCTGACCCCTCTTATGGGGTTCTAACACAGTTTCTGCTTTCAGGAAATGCTGGCAAGTGTTGAGCAGCCAGTTACCTGACAGTATGAACTCCCCACCTGGAAGCACTTTCAGCACCATGTACAGTGCCCCTCTCCGTTGTCCACTTTGGGCTTCTCCCGGGGGCTATTCTGACCTGCCTCCCCCCCACACACACATCCATGTTCTCCCAGACCCCTTGATCCAGGGGTGGAAGGTGGGTTATCATTCAGTGGTCCTTGTTCAACTCCCACTAGTGAAGGGCTCTGCTGCTTTGGCGAGAATCCCTCCCCAGAGCCAATTCCTTTGTGAGGAGTGTCTGGATCAGGCAAAAGCCTTGCTGTGCCAGCTTTCTCTGTATCTTTCCTCAGCCTTCCCTTTGCTTCTAGTTATTTGGTGATTAATATAAAATACATGTTTATTGGGGTGGAGGTGCATATAAGTGGACCCATGCAGTTGAAACCCCTATTGTTCAAGGGTCAACTGTGTTATCTAATTTTCCTTGAAATACTCTCTTTGGCTCATCAGTTATTTAGAAGTGTGTTACTTAAATTCCAAGATTTTTTGGTTTTCTTTCTGCTATGGTTTTCTAGTTTGATTCCATTTGGTCAAAGTACACACATGTATGTATTCAATTCTTTTAAATTTTTCAAGATTTGTTAAGGGTAATCCTGGATGTGGTCCCTTTTGTTGAAGGTTCATGTGACTTGAAAAGAAGTATTCTGCTATTGTTGGATGGAGTGTTCTTTAAACGTCAATTATATCCCAGTTAGTTAAAGGTATTTATTTCTACTAAATCCTTACTGCTTTTTTGTCTAGACAGTCTGTCAGTTATTGACAAAGGTGATTGACATCCCAAACTGTGATTATAGATTTTATTATTTCTCCTTTTAATCCTGTCTGTTTTGCTTCACATATTTTGAAGCTCCCTTGTTTGGTACATACACATTTAAGACTGTTATGCCTTCATGGTCCCTTTTATCATTATGTAATGTCCCTCTTTGTCCCTGGTAATTTTCTTTGTTCTGAAATGTAGTTTGTCTGATATTGATCTAGCTACCAAAGCTTTCTTTTGTTTAGCCTTTGCATTGTTTATCTTTTTACTTGTTTCTACTTTTGACTTACCTATGTCATTGTATTTGAAGTAAGTTTCCTGTGGGCAGCATATAGTACTTTTTCATCCATTCTGACAATCTCTGTTTTTTAATTGGTGCATTTGTGTCATTTACATTTGATATAAATGTTGTTATATCAAGACTATGGAATGTTATTCAAGATTCTTTGTTTTTACTTTCAAGTTTATCTCAAAAGTTTAAAAAGTTTTCAAAAGTCTGGGCATGGCTTTCTTTGGATTTGTTCTGTTCGGGTTTCACTGAGCTTCTAGAATGTGAAATTTTACTTTTTTTTTTTTTTTGCTACATTTGGGCATTTTTCAGCTGTCATTTTTTCCCAAATATTTTCCCAGTCCCCTCCATCTTTTACTTTCTCATTCTGGGGCTCCACTTACATGATTTTTAGACCTTTTGCTTTTGTTCCATGGGTCTCTGAGACTCTTAATTTTTTTCAATCTGTTTTCTTTTTGTTTGTCAGATTGGATAAATTCTGTTGATATTTCTTCAGGTTCACCAGCTTTTTCTTCTGTCCTCCCATTCTGTTAAAGGGCATACTCAAGAGGTTTCTATTTTACTTCCTGTATTTTTTAATCTTAGAGTTTCTATTTAGTTCTTCTTTGGATATTCTCTTTCTTTGCTGAAACTGTTTTTCTACTTATTTCAAGAGTATTCATCATTGCTTATTTGGTCATTTTTATAATAGCTTCTTTAAAACTTTTGTCAAGCAATTTGATCATCTCTGTCATCTCAGTCTTGGTATGATGAGTAATTTTGGTTTATACCTTGGGCATTTTGAGTACTATATTATGAGACTTTGTTTACTATTTAAATAATCTATTTTAGGATGCAGATGATCCATTTAGCTCTGGAATATACATTGTAGTCCACATTTGTGTGCTGGGTAACAAGTGTCAATTTAATTTTCAAAGCGTTTGTGGTACTATGCTGGTTTTCCCTTTTTGTATGCTCCCCAGAAGACTATATGAAACCCAGGCATTATTTCACATTGTAGTTCTGTTCTTTTTTTTAAAAGATTTTATTTATTTATTTGACAGAGAGAGAGATTGAGTACACAAGCAGGGGGAGTGGGGGAAAGGGAGAAGCAGGCTTCCCGCCGAGCAGGGAGCCCGATGTGGGGCTCGATCCCAGGACCCTGAGATCATGACCTGAGCCGAAGGCAGTCGCTGAACCAACTGAGCCACCCAGGCACCCCTGTAGTTCTGTTCTTAATCCATTTGCTGTGTTGGTTCTGATAGATTTCACACATGGGCTGTTCAACATATGACCACAGCTTCATTCACATATTTAAAAATAGGTCCTTGGCTAACTCCCACCTCTCTGTGTCCCTCCCCCTACTTTTTAGGTGGGGGGGGAGGGGTGTCAGTTATTTGCCTGCTTTTGTTTAGTGAGGTGTGGAGTGGCCACTGTGATAGTAGGGAGGTAGGGGCAGCATCTGTTTGCTGACATTTGTCTAATACAGGGCAGCCTTGGTCCGCAGGCCTTTATTTCATATACTGCAGTGCCAAGTGGAGGGGAGGGATGTTACTGCTGTTCCTCTTAGTGCCGGGTGCTGGTAGTCAATAGGACTCTACCCTACAGTCTCTTAGGCACATGGTCCAGAGGGACAGGGGCACTGCCTCTGTCAGCCTTCATGCAGGGCAGATATGGTTGACAGGGCTCAACCCCAGCAACTCCACAGGGACTTCCTCTTTAGTGGAGAAGGGAAGGAATGATGTCTCTCTTCATCTTACTGCAGGGTAGGGATCATTGACAGGGCTCTACTCCAGTCTTCTGAGAACCTAGTGTTGAGGGGATCAACTTCTTTCATGATGTTTGCCTGGAATAGGGCAGGTATAGTTAAAAGGGTTTGGCCCCAGAGGGCCACCCTCTTCCCAGTTCTTTGGGTGGAGAGAATGGGCTGCAGGCTACTCTAATGCCCAGGCCACGATGATAACCCAGGAAAATTCACTACAGGTTTATCTCTCTATTCCTAAAATTCCCAGACAATCCATTTCCTTGTGACTTTTCCGAAGTTTCTGATGTTTATTTCATAGATTTTTGTCAACATTTTAATTTGTAATTAGCAGAGGAGTACAGTGGATTGTGTTTACTTAATTTTGTCTAGAAATAAATTTTTTGAAATATGGAAGAGAAGTATTATTCTAAAATCTGCTATACTTCTTGAATATATTGCTATTTCTCTTTTGTAAGGGGCTGGAAGACATTAGCACAGAGAAACAAGAATAGACTGATAGAAAATATTTGCAAATTATGTATCTCATGAAAGAATTGCAACCATAATGTGTATAAAACTTTTGAGACTCGGGTGCCTGGGTGGCTCAGTTGGTTAAGCGACTGCCTTCGGCTCAGGTCATGATCCTGGAGTCCCGGGATCGAGTCCCATATCAGGCTTCTTGCTCAGCAGGGGGTCTGCTTCTCCCTCTGACCCTCCCCCCTCTCATGTGCTCTCTCTCTCTCATTCTCTCTCTCAAATAAATAAATAAAATCTTTAAAAAAAACAAAAAACAAAAACAAAACCTTTTGAGACTCAATATTAGGAAAACAAATGACCCAATTAAAAAATGGGCAAAGGGATTTGAACAGATACTTCATCAACAAGGATATACACATGAGAAATAAGCACATAAAAAGATGCACAATGTTGTTAGTTGTTAGGGAAACAGAATAAAACCACGAGATACTACTGTAAATCTCTTAAAATGGCTGAAGTTAAACAAAACAAAACAAAATGAACAAACCAGAAACTCACCATTTCAATTGTTGCCAAGGATGTGAGGGATCTGGGACTCTTATACATTGCCAGTGAATTGGGAAATTACACAACCACTTGAAAACAGGCAGTTTCTTATACATTTATACATGCATTTACCATATGATCCATGCATTCCACTCCTAGATATTTGTCTGAAAGAAATGAAATCATGTGTTCAAACAAATATTTGTGCACAAATATTTTAGCAGCTTTAATTGTAGTAGCCAGTACCTAGAAGCAATCCAAGTTTCATTTAACAAGTGAAGAGACATTCACCTGTAATGGACTACCACTTTGTAATACAAAAGAATGGACTACTGACAACCTGACACAACTTGAATGAATCTCCAGGGAATTTGTAGAGTGAAAGAAATCAGAGCCAAACTGCACATGTTACATTATTCCACTCTTAAAAAACTCTAGAACATGTGAACTGATCTACTGTGACATAAAGCATTTGAGTGGGGGTCTGGGAAGGGGGAGTACTGAGGATGATGGGAAGGAGAGAATATAAAGGGGCACAAGAGAACTTTGGAGTGATGGATGTTCACTCTCTTCCTTGTGGTGATGGTTTCATAGGTGTATACGTATGTCAACATTTAGGAAATTCTACACTTTAAACATGTGCAGCTTATTGTATATCAGTTACTATTAAATCAAGCTGTTAAAAGATGTAGAAGACCTATAATTATTAAAATTGTATGATATAAAAACTTCTGTCATTTAGAAGGGAAATCTTAAAAAACTCCCCTCACTCATGCTCTCTCTCTCTAAAGTAAATAAATAAATCTTAAAAAAAATAAAAGGGAAAATTTAAAAACTTAAAAAAAATAAAAGGGAAAAAAATAAAAGTACTGAGCAATGGGAAAATTACCAATTTCTGTAAGTTCTGGGTAAATGAACATAAATGTATTGATGGAAGTGGAGAAGGTGTTGGAGTATGCAAATTAGTGTACTAAAATGAGTTATGAGTACTAATAATTTTTCAATATTTTCCATATAATTAGGATATATTTATATTGAATTTTAGCCAATAATCTCCAAACACCAAATTATGGGCATTTTGATAAAAATCTTAGTTAATAACTTCTGATATTACAAGAAATATTTTTCTGAGTACCATTTTTTATAAATTAATTGGTGAAAATATAGTATGGAAACTTAAAATTACTGAATACGTTTGCCAACACTAAACTTAATCATTTTTCATTTTTTCAGGGCCCTCTGTCCTTAACTTTGGTGATGTTTGTGTGAACTCCACAAATACTCGTCTACTGCATGTTATTAATATGCTACCTATGCATATTTTGATCCAGTTAGATATTAATTTGGAAGAACTTCAAAAAACCAACCAATTTTCATATGTGATTCCACCTACAGCTAGTACTTATATTTCAATGGTATTTGAATCTCCCACCATTGGAAAATTTTGGAAGTAGGATTTATTTTTGAATTTCTATATGCTAGAATCAGTGTCCCTTTGTAGAATATGTATTTTTTTGACTCTGTAATTGTAGAATATGTTACGTTTGGTCCTCAAACATAGAAACTATATGTACATCAATTTGTAGATTTGTAGTTTGATATTTCAGTGGTAGCCTGCCATAAATATTTTGATGTATTGCTTCCTAATTGTGGGTGTTAATCAATAATATTGCATTTTTATTTGTAACTGAATTCTGTACCTGCAAATAGCTATTTTCAGTTAAGTTTGACAGCTTTTGCTGTGTTACAGGTCTTTCACCTTTACAGTGAACAGTATACCCGGTGGCCATATCCTAGTGATGGCAGTTGTCATGCCAGTAAAGCTTGAGCTCTCTTCTAATGAGCTAGTATTGAGACCACAAGGCTACTCCATGAAAACGTGTTTTATGGGGACAGTTGGGTTGTATAATCATCAGAATTGTTTTGCCAAATTTGAATGGCAACCAGTAACCACAAAAAGAGGAATGGCATTTTCCATCTGTCCAGCTAAAGGTAATAGTTTGTTCTATTTGTTTGATTTAGACACTCATTTATTAATGTGCTCTGGCAGTAATCATTTATTGAGTATGAAATGTATAATGGTGCTAAAAATTGAAGCAAATCAGACATGGTCATTGGGGCATTTATATTTACATACATAAATATGTAAATTTGATTTGAAAATATGGATCCTGTATTAGTCAGGGTTCTCCAAAGAAATAGAAGCAATAGGAAATATATAGAGAGAGGGAAAGGGAGAGAGGGAAAGAGGGAGGGAGGAGATTGATTTTAAGGAATTGGTTCGTACAGTTGTTTGGGCACTCCAGTAGGCTGGCAGGCTGGAGACCCAGGAAGGAATTGATGTTGCAGTCTTGAATCCAAAAGGACTTCAGTTTTTTCTCTTTAGCCCTTCAATTTATTGGATGAGACCCTTTTACATTATGGAAGGTAATCTTTACTCAAAGTCTACTGATTTAAATGTTCATCACATCTGAAAAATACCTTTACAGCAATATCTAGACTGACCAAACAACTGGGTACCATAGCTTGGCCAGGTATGGCCAAGTTGACAAAATAAATCTTCGCAGATACTGATGAACACAGTATTGTTTTGTTTAGTTTTAGTTTGATAACAGTGATAAGATATGATTCAGAATGACTTCTGTTTTGTTAGATTGTGAATCATTTTAGAAGCATCCACCAATTCTTTATAATCAATATTTAATACAGGTAATAAAATCCAGTTAATAAAATTACAAACTTAAAACTGTCATTTAAACAAGTAATTTTTTAATTAATAGAAAATATTCTCCGATTAACTGTTTTTGGTGGTTCCATATATTTGTTAAGTGTCCTGTTAACCTTCTTTAGCCATTCCCCAGAATCTATAATTCCACATGATGTGCCTGCCACAAAACTGAGCCCTGGTAACTGCTAAAGTGTTAACCCAGTAGCCTGTCAAATTCAGCAGACATCATTGTGATGTGCTGTGAGGACCTCACGAGGACAGAAGCTATCGTTTAAAGAAATAAGATGGCAAGTTAGAAGTTGAATGATGAAGGGGCACCTGGGTGGCACAGTGGGTTAGGTGTCTCACTCTTGATTTTGGCTTGGGTCTTGATCTCAGGGTCATGAGATTGAGCCCTGCATCGGACTCCTTGCTGAGTGTGGAGCCTGCGTGACATTGTCTCCCTCTCCCTTCGTCCCTCCTCCGCCCCCCCACCCCCTGCTCCTGCTTGCATGCGTTCTCTGTCTTTAAAAAAAAAAAAAAAGTTGAATGATCTATATAGTATCTTCATTTTATGTACATGTTATCCCTTTTCAGCTAGTTGGAAGGATCTGGATTTTTGTATCGGCAGTGACTCATGTGGTATTTTATAATCAGCTAAAATCTATTTCTACATGAATGGGAAGTAAAACAAACTTTGGGGTTAGATAAACCTGATTTCAAAACTAGTCTTAGCTTCTTGCTAGGTTTGTGATCTTGAGAAAAGTACTCTATAACACTAGTTCCCTTATTTGTAAAATGGAGAGACTAATATATCTCATAAAGATTAAATGTATGGAAAAGTCCTTCCGTAAAGACTGGCAAAGAGTAGTTGTCAAAGAAATAGATAGCTATTTGGTTATGAAAATTTGCTAATTCTGTTTGGACTTCTTTTTTCCCTGAAAATGTCCTCAGAGTGGGAATAGCCTCACATGCATCTAGCCAGCCATCCCTACTATCAATTTCTTGTGCCCTGTTTACTTCTCTCTGTTTTTCCTTCCCTCCTTCCTTCCCCACACTCTTCCCTTCTTCCTTCCCCTTCTTCCCTCTTTATTTCTAATTTAGGAATATTCATCATTTGGGATCTAAGTAGACTATATTTCAGATCACAGAGAAGTACTGGTTTGTAGAAATCTTGCATAGGTCTGTATTCTTGTGAGTATCGGTCATTTCCAAATCATGATTTTTATGTAAGTCTACCGGTGTTTGTAACAGGCAGTGTTACAAACCAGCTTCAGTATTAATTTAAATTCACTTAATTTTAGTATGGATATATTTGTGGATCTATACGGTGGTAAAGTAGTACTGTACCTGCATTAGGGTTGGAAGTCATTGATATAACCATATTTAATCTTTTTATTAACATGTATTGATTTAACAAATCCCAGATTATCATTTATTAAGCATCCAAGTTATACTTCCATCAATATCTGGCAGATTCATTTTACCAGGCTCTTTTTTTTTGTTATTAATACTGGTAAGGCTGAGTCCTGCCTCGGTACTAGAGAAAAACTGAGTGAATAATCAGGGAAGGGAGAGAAAATATTTCTGCACATTTCAGAGATTCTGAACAGTCATCACATTGTGGTAGTTATGTTATCTGTATTCTTTATAGGTTTGATTAAGCACATGATAAGGCATCGAGCGTGTCTGGAAAGTACAGTGCTTGGCTCTTTTCCTTGTATTTCTCCATCCTAACCAGGGCTGAATGGGTAGGACTTTCCCCTTTTGCCTGCCTTGGAAATGTAGTGGTGATGCTTGACTTGACAAAAGAGAAGTGGAGTTATAATATTATGAACTAGAACACTGGTTATGCTTCTCGTAATTGTGAGAATTCTTATTTTTACAGGGGTGATTTTAGTGTTTCAGTTTCTTTGGTGGTTCATAACATCTGCTACATTTTTCAATCAAAGCACAAAACACAAAGACATTTAATTCCAAATACAATGTTTTTGAGTAATACCGTTAGGCTTTAAGTACTTTTGAATTTTTTAGAACACAAATAATAAAGTACTCAAATCTATTTCATATAGCATTGAAGAAAGTGTGCATAATTTATATTATATACATGGGTTTTTCTTATGTCATCTTCCTTTTATTGCTCTGAATGTTCATATAATAATGGATTGTTTTGCCTCTTTGTTAAAACAGAAAATAACTTCTTATGTTATTTTTCTTATATCCCTTTTGCTATATTGGTTTTACATCCTGAATAATACGTTTAATCCTGTCACTGTCTATATCTTTGTAAACTAAAGTGAATAGTTCTAAATTAAATTTTATGTTGTGATTGTGCTTTCTCTCTGAGGTGTGATGTATTTTGGATTTGGGTTTGGGTCCTGGATATTGTAGGGGGGTGAGTGTAAGAGTGGGATTGATGTTTCCTAAGATAGAATTGGGCTTCTAATTTGACTTTTTCATTAGGTACTGTTCATGTTTGTGCTTGTGTTTTTATCCATGTTGTCTTTAATCTTACTGAACTCTCGAGTCTGCTTAATCCTCACACTTGTCTTCAAGCAGTTCACTCTCACTGTCTTCCAGTAAGGCACCCTTGGCCATGTCTAGTACCTGCCAATCTTTATAGATCGTGTCAGGACCTACTTTGTCAAAGTTCCAATCAGCCCTTTTGACACACCACTCTCTTCCAGCGTGGTCACTTCACTTTTATATTCCCCCAGGCTTTGTCCTTCTGCAGCTTCTGCTCATTTTTCACAATTCAAATGCCATCTTCTTATAATGAAGTTTCCTCCACTTTCTTGGGCTAATTTAGGCTCCCCCCACCTGCTCCCACTGTGTATTTGTTATGTCATCTATAATAATTTGCTCATATCCATATCCTATTGTAATAGATATTGCTAAGCCCATATCTGATACCCATTCCCTTTTCCAAGAGGACCCTCATTTTGTTGGGGGAGCAACGTTCATATCTAGAAATCTCTTTTCCCCAGCTTTTCTTGCTAATGAGGTATGGACAGAAGTTTCTTTTAGCTCCATCTTCCTTCGTTCCAGGCACTGTTTGAAGTACTTCTTCATGTATTAGCTTCTTTAATCCCTACTACAATTCTCTGAGTTACATAGAACTGTTATCCCCGTTTATGTCTAAGGAGGCTGTGTGACATATGTTAAGTAAATTGTCCAAGGTCTCAGGTAGTAAATGGCAGAGCTGAAATTGGACCAGGGGTTCCGACCCTAGAATTTGTGCTTTTTTAACCACGACACTATGACACCTTTCTACATGGAGGAAAGCCACATAGTAAAGAACAGTAGTATAGGAAGCTAGAGGGATCATTGCTCTGTGAAGGCATCGTCAGCCTGCTAAGGCAGCCATGGAGTACCGATCTGTGGACTTCTGATGGCCTAAGATGAATAGAATTTCTAAGTCATTCTTTCCATCAAGTATTATTTTCTTACTCCAAAGGAAATGATGAATTTAAACAGATGAAGCAGCTCATACCAAATGTGCCTGATACCTCCTGGGTTCTCAACACATTTGAATTATAGAAATCTGTTAATTACTAATAGCTACATCAGAGGTGATATCTCTAGGGATGTGAACAAATTTAAAAACAATAAAGCCTCTGGTAATTGTAATTCCTTCCTCTGAAAACCGAATGAGTGTATTAACATAACTATTTCAGTGTTGGGAAGCATATGAAGGGGACATTTTGCTAAATATCGGCATTCTTTTTGTCAAATATTTTGATCTGCCTAATAAAATTGGAAAATAAAGTATGCATTTTAGATTTTAATCGGACTCTATAGGTCTATACTCATTTGATAATCTCTCATGCAGCATTTCCGTATATTTTGAGTTTAAATAATTTGTTAGATAATGTAATTATATTTTTATGCCACCTCTTATTTTGGATATTAAAATGAATATAATTAAAATGTGGTCAATGTCTGTTTTTTCTAAATTCTCTGTAGGCACGGTTGAACCATACTCTTCATTGGAATGTGAAGTAACATGGCTGCCAGGTTTCAGTTCTCCAGAAAGGGGAGAATTTGTTCTTCATGTCAATGAAGGAAACACGCTGACACTAAAATGTGTTGCACATGTAATGATTTCCTTTGGATATGATTTTTATTTTGAGGACTCTAAATTGGTTGGGTATATATATATGTGTGTGTATAGTTGAATATATATCTTATGTTAGTAAAACTGATTTTGCTTGCAATATTTAGTTAACTGAATTACCATCTTCTTGGTCCCACTTCTCTACCATAAATGAAGACTGCTAAAAAAAATGTGTTGTGTTACCTAGAATTAATTCACAAATCCAAGATTGTTGTGCCAACAATACTAGATTGTCATTAGAGCCTCTATAAACATACAGTACCATGGGGGCCACTTGAAATTAAATGATTTCATTAACAGAAACTAAAGAAAATAGAGAAAATTGTATTTTTGTCCTATTATATTGCATTGTTAGAATTCTAGTGGTAATTAATAATTCAGTATGAAATGGACCACATAATTTACATAGCAAGGAGATACGGAAAATTCTAATTTTATAGAATATACTTCGTATAATAAAAATGAGTAAAGCTAAAGCTGCAATATGTAATTTTAACTTTCCTTTTGTGGTAGAGCCCAGAAGGCCTTAACTTCATGCTTCGTAATCAGCAAGAATCCTCTTTACTTGTGTACGAAATTTTCTTCCCAGCATTCTCAGTAATTTAACTCAAGCCAGTGCTGTTTTACTGAATCTAATCTCTATCTCCAGGCCATGATCATGCTTGTAAATATTTTAGCTATGAAGGAGCTCATAGCCTTAAGAGAGAAGAGATTCATCCACTTTAATGATGGCAAGTACAGTCAGAAAATCAGTAGGTTCATTCCTCTGCTCCAGACTTGAAATAAGCTGGACCCTGCTGCTTTTCCTACGTTTAAATTACTTGCTATTCTTTTAAAAAATTTCTATTGAAGTATACGATACATACAAAGGATACATACTATGGCTTCTGTATCATTCAGTCTTTATAGACTGATAGCATCTTTGTAACTCACACTCAGATCAACCAGATCAAGAAGCAGAATATGACTAGCATCGCAAAAGAACCACCCTCCCCATCCACACTTTCAGTCCCTCTGTGTCTCTCCCAGAGTTATCAGTATCCTTACTTCTAAGGGCATAGATTAATTTTGGTTTTAAACTTTATATAAATGTAACCAAAGCATATGTTCTCTTTTATGTCTGGCCTCTTTTGTTCATCATTAGGTTTGTGGGCTTTGTCTATTCTGATACATGTGGTGACAGAGTATTCATTCTCATTCCTGAGTAGTATTCCATTATGTGACTATACCATCATTTTTCCATTACACAGCTGATGGGGATTTGGATTGTTTCAGATTCTTAGCTACTATAATAGTGCTTCTCTTAACATTCTTATAGCTCTATTTTGGTGAACATATGCACACAGTTCTTTAGCTGTTACTTACATAACTGTGTTTGTCAAAGTTAGTAATATAAATTTGACCACATACTCACACCATGTGTATTTTTTTCTAACAGGCAGAAGATGAGCAATTCAGTAATTTAGACTTTGCATTAATAATAAGTATCATTAATTACTGTATGTAAGGCGGGATGCTAAATGCTATTCATGTATTATCTAATTTAATCCTTATACCAACTCTGTAAAGCTGTACTAATAACTCAGTTGATGGGTGAAGAAATGGAGGATTAGAGTGAGTGATTAACTAATACAAGTTCACACACGCACTAAATGCCCTAGGTAGAATTTATATCCAGATATGTTTGCCTCCACCATCTTTGCTGTTACCCTCAGATCAAATTTACTTTCTGTTTTCCCTACACTAAGATTGGTTAAGAATTAAAGTCCAAGATATCAGAATAATGAATTGGATTATTTTATGGGAAATTTTTGAGGTCCTTTAGGTTAATGAACTGTGAAGTGTTTCTCTTACAAAAGTAAAGCTGGAGGAACATGAAATGATTAAATACAATGTTCATTTAATGTTTGTCATTAATTTATGAAGGACTTTCTTGACCATTTCGTCATCTGTTAGCTTTGTTTAGAAATTTATTGTTCCAATTACCCAAGTCATGTTCTTCAGATAATTATAAGGGTATATTAAAACTTCCCAAGACAATAAATAATTTATCATAGATAAAGACAGCAGGGTCTGGTGTAAAGAGTACTGTATAAGGAATCGGAAAATTTGGGTTCTAGTTCCCCTTGGCTTTTGTTTGCTTTCCTGTGAAATGGGAGAGGTGGATAATGTCAGCATTTTCAAAAAACTGTTCCATGATACAGTAGTTCTGTGGAGTGATTTGTGTGGGGATAAGGAGGAAGAGTCCTGCACCTAAGCAACTCGGTGAATCACAGTGAACCACCTCCCCATTCTGAGGTACACACAGTGTGCCTTATCAGCATATTAAGCATTAGAAGACTAATAGTAAAAACATAATCTCATTTGGCACATTATTTCACATGCTGGGGGACTCTTGAACTCTTTCCTTTTGCATAGCACACAGTAACACCCTGTACATAGCTGGATAGATGATCTCTAAGATCTCCTACATGATTCTCTGTTCTGGATTTACTTCTTCCGTAGAATTGTCTTATTCCCCTTGCCTTCCTCGGTTTAGGAGTACATTTTAGATATTCCATTCTATTTTCCTTTATTTTAAGTACAACATAACATCTGATAACCCTTCATGTTTTAGAAATTTCCATGAGGCTGAAAAAATTTTAGTCATTTGGAAGGGGCTAAAAGAATATTATTTCTATTGTATCTTCTCTCTTTTCCTCTTATTATTAGCTTGGTCACACCAAGGTCATATTTTTGGAGCCAAGGATCCTCTTCAGTAATAGTCCTCAAGGTTTAACAACTTGGAGGAAAGCCATTCTTCACAACGTAGGACAAAACCATGCTTATTTCAAGGTAATGTAGAATCTTGGAATCTTGTTTGGATCAGATCACATTATAATTTGAATTAACTTTTTTGCCATGATCACTGTGCTGTTAATACTTTAGTCTTTATAAATTAACTAATGCTAATATTTAGATATTTCATGTGAGACTTATCTAAGTACACTTCATCTACTTTGTCCTTTTAATTTCCCACAAAAATCATTTCTCCTTTCTTCCGCCCTTAGGCTTTCCTCTTCTTACCTCTTTTTTTCTTCCTGTCATTTTGTCTTATTGAAAAAAAGATAATTTGGAAAAAAGAGCACTGTCAAAAACATCCATTGTTGCTATTACAACTCATATTTAATGACATACTTCTCTTCTTCTCATTTTCACTCTGTCATCAGGACTGTTATGGTAGAAACTGGGACCTAGAGCAAGATCCTTGTAAAGATACTCTATAGTTGTTGCCCCTGATTTAAATTACAGGGTGGGGGGTGTTTTAAGTGGTGATAGAACATTTTGCTGAAAAATATATTAAGATCTCCCAACAGTGACAATAGATAGAGGTTAGTGTTTGAGATCTTTCATTCAAGCTTTATATCTACATGTTTTCTGCCCAAGCAAACAAATGCAGATACCTTTTTCTACTCTGTTGCTTCAAAATTAGTTCTGAAGTCTGTTTGTTCCCTCATCCCCAAAATACCTTAACCAGTTTTCCTTTAAATTGTTCTGGCTTAAAGCATGGTAGATAGTCCTAAACTAGCCCCCAAGAAACCACACCATAAATCCTTTGGTAAGTTACTTATAACTTTTTTGAAGGTCAAAATGATATCTTAGACATTAGTCTATCAAGGAAATAATAAAGAACAGGAGATTACTTTATCATCTGCCTCCCCACTAACTTTGCTTTCAGTGTTTACTGTCAGGGAAAAGGCAAACTATCAAAGTAGTATCTAGAATTTTGTCATCTTCTCTAACAGATATATCTCATCCTTGTAAGTTTTGCTAAGTTTTGATAACGTTCCAGACAAGAAACTTCATCATCCTATTTGAATCGGATGCCACCACTGCTGAAAGTTCTGTTTGCTGGGTTAGGGGTACAAATCCTTGTTGAAGTTTATTTGTGTGTCCGGTGTTGGAAAACATATTACAAAATCATCTCATGCCCTGTGCCCAGCGGTCCTCTCTCTGGGTTGTAGTTTGGAAGCTTTCCTATGAAAGCTTATTTAAAGGATAATGTAGCATTTCTGCAAATTTTCAATTACAGGTTTGTGACCAGAGTCTTTTGCCTACCATTAATATTGTTCCATCACAAGGAATAATTCCTTTTGGGGGATTAACTGTTCTCAATATCTCCTGTACACCTACTGTAGTAGAAAAATTTGATACAAGAGCAAAGGTATGTTTATGCATATATATATTCATACCATATATATATATACATATATATATATGTATGTCTATGTGGACTTGTTTGGTTGTTTAAGAGATTTATAATAGTAAGTATAATGCTATAAAATGGTGTGTTTATTCTTAGAAAACTTGTTTTAAGGATTTCTTCTAATGGGAATGGTTTTAATGTTATGATACTAATGAGTAATTTTTTAAATTTTGGTTACTTTGTTAGCAATTGAGTTACCTCTAAAGAAATGCAGTTTTTAGAGATCTATAGAATAAGCAACCTTACCTATATAATCATGTAGAAATAGTTAGTAGAACCTGGCAAGAGGATTTGTAGAAAATATTTTTGGTGACAATTGGTAATGGAAATTTCTACTAAGATGAAATGGATACAGTTTGTGGACATGAGGCATTTTTCACGTGAAATTAGAATGATATTTGGCATCTCTGAGTTGTGACAAGTTCTCACTAGTCACAGAGGAAAGGATGACTTTTTCATGGCATTAATTAGATATTTGATTTAATTAGATACCTTAGGAAAAATTAATCAATTTTGGAATGTTATTTCTAAATAACTTCAATGACTATATGAATTATAGGCAAATTCTATATGGTGTTAAGATCTATATTTATAGCATGCATAGAATATTTTACTAGTTTATATTTTGGAAATTATATAATTGAAAAGACATTACCTTGATTTTAGGGGCTTTTCTAATTGTTCACTAAATGGAATACATAAAACAGAAGACTAGTCTCATAAATTTTATTACAAACTAGAGGAATGGGATACTCTTGATTTCCAGTCTGATCATCAGCTATGTACATTTACTCACATTAAAAAATAATATGTACACTGTTATCAAATCAAAATGAATGGTTTTAGATATATCCCCCATTTTATCCTTAATTTCCCATAACAGTTCTTTTTTTTCCATAACAATTCTTAAATAATATGTAGCTTAATGTGATAATACCAATTTGCCCCAGATAAACAACCTAATGATTATATCTACTTTTATGAAGAAATATGTATTGAAAGACATTTATAAATTATATATTATGGTACATGGTCTGAGATTTGGGCAGAATTTTTTAATATAATATTCTGGAAAAAATAAAAAATATGGCCAGTAAAAATAGTTTCACTAAAAGATTAATTTCTACTGTATTTTAGAAGAGTATGCTGTTTTTACAAAGCTTACCTTTTTAACATAATGTAATAAGATTCATTTATACATCCATTCAACACATATTTACTGGGCACAAGTTTTATGTTAGTTTCTGTTGTAGATTCAGTGGATGATGAATAATGGGGAGGTGGGTGAAAGCCAGCCATGAGGAGTTGAGACTTATATATGGGATTCATCAATGAAGAACATGTCGATTTATAATTTCCTCTGAATCATTAAATTATGCTTTTTATGATTTTAGTCAAGTATTTTATTTATATACTATATATTCTTTAAATAAAATGTAGAAATCGTATAATATGGATATAGTGATTTAGTTAATTAAATGACATGTTGTTACCTCTGAAACAAATAATGCAATATATGTTAAGGAAAAAAAAAAGAAGATAGCAGGAGGGAAGAATGAAGGGGGGGAAATCGGAGGGGTAGACGAACCATGAGAGACGATGGACTCTGAGAAACAAACTGAGGGTTCTAGAGGGGAGGGGAGTGGGAGGATGGGTTAGCCTGGTGATGGGTATTGAGGAGGGCACGTTCTGCATGGAGCACTGGGTGCTATGCACAAACAATCATGGAACACTACATCTAAAACTAATGATGTATGGGGATTAACATAACAATAAAAAATTTAAAAAAAAAACATAAAAAAACATGACATGTTGCTTTCCCCAATAATTTTGAAAAAATGATAGTTTGGAGGGTTTTTTTTGCCTATGAACAGTGTCACTGACTTTCTGTGGAAAGAGTGAAATACACTTCTATCTCTTTCTTAGATGTATATTTAGATTTAAATCCAGACTTGATGCTCCCTGTTCTTATATAGGTAGGGCTTTCAGCGAATGCTGTTTTTGTGCTTCTGAAATTTTGCTTAGACACTTATATGTTCAGATAATCTACAGTTCTAATTTTGTAGGAATTATACAACTAAATTCTTATTTCACTATCTTAATTTTCTCAGAGGCAGTTGAGTGTTCAGGCAGTCCTTGGTTCATATTTAACCACTGCTGTTTTGAGACCATCAGGAAAAAGTTAAAATACTTAATATTGGTAACCTCACAGGATACTGAGGATTAAAAAGGAGACAATGTATTTAGCACTGTACTTGACCCATTTACTCAGCAATTTTTAGCTACTTTCATCATTATTATTATGATCATTATGGATATTAGTATCTCTATGGGAGGAAGTATGTTTGTACTCAGTTCCCTATCTGTTTTAATTTTGAATAATCCATTGAAATTAGGTAAATACAGAAGGGATACAGAGCATATCAATAATGTGTAGTTAAATGGGTAGGACTCTGCAGTCAAATTCATAAGCTATGAACTGGTCCCATTTGTGGTGGAGGTTTTTAAGAGTTGAACACTCATTCCTCTTAGGAATATCAATTCTGCATAACAAGAAATGTGATGACAACTACCAGAATAAATCTTGTGACATTTATAATATGTTATGATTATTTAAATTCAAAAATATTGCCAAATGCCAGGTAATACTTTAGCGGTATATGAGTAGATTTTAATGTGGTTTCTACAAGGCTTTATATTTTTCTCAAATAAGGTTGCTATTCGCCATGCAAATGTCATAGACCTTAGGATTGGTGGATCTGTTGAGATTGCTGATGTGGAAATTAATCCGGTGAGTATGTTTGTATGTTAACTATTTGAGTAATCAGTTTATGAGTGTGGTGACTTTTGTTATGTGTCCCTAGTCAGCCCATTTATGTTTGAAAATATTTCATTCTGTAGTACTTTGACACGTAGAAATTAATATATGTAATATAAATATAAGTGATGAAGCAGAATATTAAATGGAGTTTTCAGAATTTACCACTGAACTGAACTTTCAGAACACTACCAATACCATTAAAGTCATCTGTAGGCTTCATCATGATCCCACCCCTCTTAAGAGATAACCACTTTACTGAATTTTCTGAATATTCTCCCTTTACTTTTTCTAATCATCTCACCACATATGTATGAATTCCTTAACCATTCATTATTTAATTTAGTTTGTTCATTTTTGAGCTTTATGACAGACATGTGCTGTGTGTAGTCTTTGGTGAGTTACTTTAAACTGAATATTGTATTTCCAAAGTTCATCTAAGTTGTGTGTAGCTGTATTTTTTTTTTTTTTAATTCTCACTACTGCTTAATAGTCCATTATGTAGACCTGTTACAATTCAGAGACTCAATCTGTTGTCCATTCAGCTGGGCGTTTCTTTTTTTGTTATTATAAACACTACAGCTGGGAACATTCATGTGCATATCTTGTGAGGTACAGATGCCAGAGTTTCCCTAGGAGTGAAGTTGCTAAGTCATAGAATACATGCATTTTTGGCTTCACAAGATAGCTTCCATATTTTCTTCTCAAGTTTCCATTGCTCCACATTCCACTGCTCCATAAGTTGTATTGTAAGACTTAATGTTTGCCAATCTATTGAGTATAAAATGTTATCTCACTGTGGTCTTGATTTGCATTTTTTGAACTATAGTTATATTTATTTTTCAAATTTTTGCTCTGGGGGCACATGGGTGGCTCAGTTGTTAAGCATCTGCCTTCAGCTCAGGTCATGATCCCAGGGTCCTGGGATCAAGCCCTGCATTGGGCTCCCTGCTCAGTGGGGAGTCTGCTTCTCCCTCTGACTCTTCCCCCTCTGGCTTGTGCTCTCTCTCTCTCTCTCACTTACTCTCTTTCTCTGAAATAAATAAATAAAATAAAAAAAAACTAAAAGTAAAAAAAAAAAATAAAAAAAATAAAATTATTGTTCTGAACCCTGATAGAACTTTGTTCTACAATTGATAGAGTGCACACACATACTTTTTTCCCCTGGCAAGTCTTTCAGGAATTAAATCTGGTCTCAACTACCCAAAAAACTTATCCTGGGGGCACCTGGGTGGCTCAGTCGGTTCAGCGTCTGCCTTCGGCTCAGGTCATGGTCCCAGGGTCCTGGGATCGAGCCCTGTGTCGTCAGTGGTGGCTAAGCAGGGAGTCAGCTTCTCCCTCTCCTCCCCGCTTGTGCTCTC
The DNA here is from genome assembly GCF_002201575.2 of Neomonachus schauinslandi. Lineage (NCBI taxonomy): Eukaryota > Metazoa > Chordata > Mammalia > Carnivora > Phocidae > Neomonachus > Neomonachus schauinslandi. Next base: position 95,432,649 of record NC_058419.1, on the reverse strand, counting down.
TCTTTCTCTCAAATAAATAACTCTCTGTCTCTCTCAAATAAATAAATAAAATCTTTAAAAACAACATTAATATCTCTGTCTCTCTCTCTCAAATAAATAAAATCTTTAAAAACAACAACAACAACAACAAAAAAACAACTTACCGTGATCCTTCAAAGCAGGCTCATATGTTCCTCCATTGTGACATTCATAAGATGGTACAAACATCTTAAACTCTGGAACCATTTTTTTTTTTTAAAGATTTTTATTTATTTATTTGACAGAGAGAGAGATAGTGAGAGCAGGAACACAAGCAGGGGGAGTGGGAGAGGGAGAAGCAGGCTTCCTGCCGAGCAGGGAGCCCGATGTGGGACTCGATCCCAGGACCCTGGGATCATGACCTGAGCCGAAGGCAGACGCTTAACGACTGAGCCACCCAGGCGCCCGGAACCATTTTCATCATAGCAGTTGTCATATTATTTTCAGGTTATCTGCACTTCTCTTTCTCTCTCCCACTAGTACTGCAGCACCTTGCGCCATTCTGGTGCTGAATTAAATCGAGCAAAAATGGGTGAGGCTGCCAGTGCCTCAGGTAGGGCCTCATTACTAGTCTGTACTTTAATGGCATCACCACGATTCTAGTGTCTGGTTTTGAGTTATAATTTTCCAGCCTTTATTTTATTTGGTGTTGAAGGCATGATAAGTCTAGATAGATTGACAGATACTAGGCTAGCTTGTCCAAGACTGGTTATTCTTGGAGATTAAACCCTGTAGTATCCAGAGTGCTTTCTCCATTGCTATGGTGTTTGTCCTTGAACAATATTAGAAGTGTATTGAGAGTTTGACTATTTTATTTCCACACCCTAAAGGTCTTTGTGGCATGCTTTGTACGTTATGGTACAATTGAGTAATTTATAAGACTTTATATTCATATATATTAATATTCCCTGATTATGTTGAATTTTAAACATAGCTGCCTAGCTGCCTTTTAAAAATAATATTCTGGCATCATCAGATATCATCAGTAAGACATTTAATAACTGTATGGCATTGAATATGTATCTTAATAACAATTAGGACATTTTATCCAAATGCGCATATGCACAAGGCCAGAATAGTATAAGAGGAGTGATCTTTTTGCATATACAAAGCATCAAGTTTTCATTATCCATTTGGATTTTACAGGTTTCCCCTGTAGAACTGGGTTGATATTTTAAGTGAAACAAATAGTGGCCAGTTGACCTTAATGCAATATTTTCTCATGATCCTGGAGTCCCGGGATCAAGTCCCGCATCGGGCTCCCTGCTCGGCGGGGTGTCTGCTTCTCCCTCTGACCCTACCCCATCTTGTGCTCTCTTCGCTCTCTCTGTCTCTCAAATAAATAAATAAAATAAAATCTTAAAAAAAAGATACATTCAATAAACATTCCTTACATATATTTAAGCTAGGCATCAGGTGCTAGGGATACAAAAATGAATCAGGCCTAATGTCCACTAGGAGAGATAGATTGGTAAACAAATAAACAGACTTTATGATGTTGTAATGGTAAGTAAGTATAAGGAACAGAAGTAGTTCTGAGCACAGTGTAATAAAATATGGTTTATCTAACTGGGATTTAAAGATACATAATATCTTATCAAGCAATTATGAGTTAGAGAAAAGCTTTCCTAACAGAAGGGACACATTGATGAAGACACAGGAGGATGAAGCATCAGGTATTGGTTGGAAAGGACAGGTCATACAGCTTGCTGAAGTATGAAGTGATTAGGGTAAGAGTGGAGCTAGGTGAGGCAGGGGAAGGTCAAGATGAGCTTTATGAGCCCTGCCAAGGAACTTGGACATTGTCCGGTAGTTGGAGGAGACTCATCACATCTTAAGATAGCAAGTGCAGATTTTCAGTTAATTTAATTGCGACTTAGTTGTGGAGAGGAGAATTGGAGAAAGTACAAATCTAGAAATGAAAGGAAAAGTGATGCGTTATTAGCTTCATACAATTACGTTAGGGATAAGAGGTGAAGGAGGCAGAATAAATGGGATTTGGTAACTGATTAAGTATAGGAGGTAGGGGAGAGGAAGGAGAATGTGACCAGTTTTTTTAGAGTACAGTAGTTAATAATGTCCTTGAGGAAAAATAACAGTATACATTTTTTATCGAGGTATAATTGACATATAACATGTTCATTTTAGATATACCAAATAATGATTCGATATCTGTATGTATCACAAAATAATCACCATAATGAGTCTAGTTAACATCCGTCACCAAACATAGTTACATTCTTTTTCATGTGATGAGAACTTTAAGGTCTACTCTCTTAAAGTGTAATTTTAGGTTTACATTATTTTCATAAAATATTACTCTGCTTTCTGATTCTTTTTCTCTTTTTAAATTTTAGGACGTATTTAACTTCAGTGGTACCTATGTTGGTGCTACTCAGATTATTCCATTTATAATAAAAAACAAAGGTATAACACGTGCCAGAGTGGAGTTTAATCTACAAGACTTTGAATATTTTTCTTTGGATTTTAAAGATAAAACAGGTATATCTTTTATACTATAATAATATTTTTATAAAACAGTTTTAAGTTGCTTTAAGGTATAATGTTAAAAAATACTGTAAGTCAAGGGCAATCGTTTTTAAGTATTTTTAATTACTCAATGCATGCTTTTCTTATACTCTATAACCCATCATGGTTTTATTTCTAAAGATATATCAATATTAATATCAGAATACTTTGGTAATGCATAACATATATCCGTGCTTGTTAGTTGATTTAATATAGTTAGTTAAGAATGTTATGTATAAGTAAAAAGAAGGTTATGTACTGTAAATCAAAATGAAATTATTAATTGCTAATTTTAGTTGCCCAAGAATTTCAGATAAATGTCTTCGGAGAGCTCTCTCTGTATGTTTACTCCTTTATTAAGTATCTTTATGTCACCTTAAGTTTAAGAGATAGGCACTGCTGCAAAGACATTTCATTTGTTTACTCCAGGGGTTGGCACAGTAAGGTTTGTGGGCTAAATCTGGACTGACATATGTTTTTATAAATGAAGTTTTGTTTATTTATAAATAAGTTTTATTTATTTATAAATAAATTTTATTATTTATTTATTTAGAGAGACATTTGTGTATTGTTTATGGCTGCTTGCATACTATAATGGCAGAGTTGAATAGTTGTGGAAGAAATCATACGGCTTGCGAAGCCTACGGTATTTAGTATCTGGACCCATATAGAAAAAGTTTGCCAACCATTGGCTTGGTCATTTCTTCTTCAATACATATTTGTTGAATACCAATTATAGGCTAATACTAGACGTTGAGTCTCTAAAGATAATATGATATTTTACATGTTCTCAAGAAGTGAACAGCAAGTGTATCAGTCAGGGTCTCAGTAGTTAACAGATAATTCACTCAAAGGGTTTAACTGAAGAGAGTTTAATGAAGGAATTATCTATGGAGGTGGGAGCTGGATTAAAAGAAATCAACCAGGGATGGAAGCTGCTACTGCCTCTGCACCTGAAGGAGTAAGAGAAGGCCACATATTTCTGGAGCCCCATGATCGGTGAAACGATGAAAGAGGGGCCAACTGATAAGAGCTCTAGCTGTAAAGGAATGCAGCCATTGCTAGAAACTTAGCCAACGCAATGAAGACATGAGGGCATAAAGACCTCCTAACTTCTGATATTCTACTGGTGTCTCCCTGTGGTTGAACCAAGTCAGAGCAAGGGGGCCTAGCTGAACTGACTTGTAGAAGGCAGGACAGAGCAGAACAGAGAAAGGTGGCTATTGAATCTAAGTGACAAATGAAGAACACCTGTAACAGTAGGGGAGCTGGACAAAGAATCGGCTTATTACCATAGAGCACGGCAGATGCTGTAAGACAAGTGAGTACATGGTGCTAAGGGAGCATATGTTAGGGAAAACTAGCAATCAGCATAAGGGAAGATTTGTTGGAAAAATCAATGCCTAATCCTAGTCTTGAAGAATGATGAGAAGATACACAAGAAAAGGGGATACGTGAAAGAATGCAAGCAAAGGCCTAGAAGTGAGTCAAGATTGTGAGTAGTTCAGGAGGCCCAGAGTGTAGAGGGACAGGACTGGAAGGGCAAGTGAGATCCAGGCCACTAAGGATCTTTTCTGGACTTTTATCCTGGAGGTTAGGCAGCACCATTAAAGGATGTATTTCCAGGCAGTGGTGTGATCAGACTCACATTTTGCTCATTTTTCTTTTGGAGCAAAGTTGAGAATGGGCTGGGGGAACATGTGGGAATGGGAAGGGCAAGAACAGAGAGAGGGAGGCCAGCTAGGGGTTGTGGCCATACAGGTGAGAAGTGATGAAAGCCTGAACACAGGCAGTGACGCTGGAGTTGGGAAGGAAGGGAGTACAAAGGTGCTGAGACATTAGAAATGCTCTGACTTGCTTACCAAGTGGACCTGGGTGTTAGGGAGGAGGAGCAAGGCTCAGCTCTCTCCCAGGTTTTGATTATGAGGTAGGCAACTGGAGGTACAATTCATGGTTGAGGTGATACAGGAGGGGGGTCAGGTTTAGGCGAGCATGGTGTGCGAGGAGACTGCATATTAGCCCAGGAATGATCATAGCAGGCAGTTGGAAATATGTAGGAAGCCTCTATTCTTTTTTATTATTATTATTTTTTAATCCGGATGCTGAAGCTTTAGTTGCCTAACACTTTCCTCTCGCTGACTGCCTCATATACTGTCATGCACCTTGTTCACTGGATCACAGACTCCTTTTGGTTATTCTGCAAAGCTAGTCTGCAAAGTGCATGTGTTCTCACAATTCTGCCTTAGCCCTAGCTCAAACCTCCCTTCTAGGCCACTGCATCATCTTTTCAAATGCTTCCCCTGCCTCCAAGCTTTTCTCCTCAGACCTGTTCCAGAGAGTGGTCTCCTTAAAGCATGGATCTTATCACATCTCTCCGCTGCTCAAAAAGTTTTGCTTGTTTTGTATTACCAATAGCAGTGGTTCTTAGCAGTAGGCTGCTGACACAGTTTAGGAGGTACTTCCCTTGATCTGAATTATTATTAACAATTTGCAATAAAGTTTATACTTAAAATGTTCTGAAAATGTATATTATAAATATTTTAACACATAAATACCCTTCTGTGACAAATTAAGCTTGTTTTCTCTCGTGATCATTTCAAGATTATTGGATAGAGGAGTTACGGGAGAGGACATGTTGAGAGCCATTTGGGGATGACTCCACTTTGTCTTTCCAGTCACCTTTTCCATTGCAGGCTCCAGCAGCTCGCTCTGCTGGCACTGGGCTTCCCTTCTCCTAGGCTGGTTCTGCCTCTTCTGTTCCTGGTGCCTGCGATCCCACCCCCTTTTATAAATTAGCTTAAACCTCATGAGTCCCTATGAATCATTAGCCCCATACCCACCCCTGTCCGGTTGGTTGAAATTTTTTTTTAATCTTTACTCCCTTAGGACATTGTGTAAGTCTCATTTTAGCACTAACCATTTCTGTCTTGTATCAGAGAGAGCTGTGGATCTGTTGGATTTCCTTACTACACTGTGAGCTCCATGAGGTCAAGGACTACGTGTATAATTTTTGTTTTCTAATAGAATTGTCCACTATAGTGCTGTGTACATTATAGATACTCAAGAAATAGTTATTGAAGCTGTCTTGGATTATTGCATTTCACAGACTATATGTTTACATACATTCCAAATATATTTATGAGTATTTATCTGTTTTTATTATATTTTCTATGTTCTAGATATATATCCATTCTAGGTGGGTATTCTTTGCTGTATAATAGGTGTATCTTTTTCCACACTACAAACAGGGCTGGTGTTAATATACACTTAGTGAGGTTTTTTGTCATTTAATGGTTTTTCATCAAGGTGAGTGAAGTTGATTAAGTTGGAAGAGGGTGCAATGAGTTATTCAAGTTCATTTCCACACAGGGGTGATTGAAATGATCATCATTCCTTGCATTAATCAGAAAGCTTGAAGGAGAAAATAGGATTTTTAGAATTGTTTAGGTAAGGACAGAGGTTCTACTGTAACAAATATTTGATCTTTCAGGAACTTCTTCTAGAAGTTTACTTAAGTGGTTATAATTTTTCATCCTGAAGTTTGCATTATTATTCAATAATTGTTTATCTCTACCTAATGCTTTTATATCTGGAGTGATTCTATTTTGTCAAAAAGTGACCTTGTATAAAATTGTTCATCTCCTCTGTGGCCTCTTGGAGACATCAGTGGAGATCTGGGTCTTCCCTGCTCTGTCTTTGCTGGAGAGGGAGTCTCCCACTTTCTTGAACCTAATATTCAGTCCCGTACTTGACTTTGACCTTCATTCCTTTCTACATTCTTCTTTTTTTTTTTTTTAAGATTTTATTTATTTATTTGAGAGAGAGAGAGTGAGAGAGAGCACATGAGAGGGGGGAGGGTCAGAGGGAGAAGCAGACTCCCTGCCGAGCAGGGAGCCTGATGCGGGACTCGATCCAGGGACTCCAGGATCATGACCTGAGCCGAAGGCAGTCGCTTAACCAACTGAGCCACCCAGGCGCCCCCTTCCTACATTCTTCTGAATATGACTGTCATAAGCTCCTTGAACTTTGGAGATTTAAAAAAAAAATGGGTTTACTGTTTGTTTTACTGACTGAATATATGTTTGCTACATGTTTAAATATCAGTTTTGCTGATTGGAACCTTGGTATTAAGAGTCATTCTTTAACGAGCAGCAACCTTATGCAGCCATGCACAGCAATTGCTTTTTGATTGTTATAGACAGGTTTATGAGGCTTCTCAGAGTTTCATTTACACATTTAACAGTGGTATTATAGATATGCATTTGGCTTTTAAAAAAAATGTTTTTTTTTAAATGTTTTATAGGGGAATTCACAGACCCTGCGTTTCCTGACATATATTCTTTGGAGTTAGAGGAAGGGACATCTCTGGAAGGTGGCATAGCATTTTCTCCCAAAGAAGTATGTTCACATGCTTTCTATTACTCATTTGACTGGAGAGTAGTGGAGTTAAGATAATCCTAACTCAGAAGCTATCAGAGATCACCTAAACTCTTTTTGTAATGGGTCTTTTTCTAACTTGTGAGCATGCCTGAGTATACCTTTTAATTCAGTAAAGTGATTGCTAGAGGTGTCTGGCTCATGCTTGTGGAGTGTCTTGAGAGGTACACAGAACACACACAAGGAACCTATGGTCTCAGTTCTGCTTTCTAGAAAATTCAAGATATGACATGTTATGGAAGAAAGTTGAGGCTAACTCAAAAATCACTTATATTTGAGCCAGCATGTGCTTTATACTTATATTTAAGTGGGATATGTTTAATGTTCCTGGAATCACTACCTGAAATTACCAAAGATGTGCTGTGAGGATTTAAGACGGGTTGCTATGATAGTGGTTCTTTTTATAGGGTCCCTTGATGTTTAGTAATTTAAGAACAACAAACAAACAAAATCAAAGAGAGTATCTTTCCTGGAATATGCCCAGGAGCAAGGGATACCACTTGGCAAACATTCGGGGGCCATTTTTCATATGTTTTTGCTTCTGAGATTTTGCAACAAAGTGCCAAGGAGAGAGCTTCTTGCTACCCATGATGAGGAATGTCATGTTGCTGCATCTTCCTAAACAAGAGTCAAATTTCTCTATGACAAATAGAGTATAACATTTTTACGTCAAAACACTTTTTACATTCCAACATAACTAGCATGATGCCTTGAACCCAATAGGTGTAGAATAGAATGAACTAAGTGAAAATAATTCATAACGCAATAAGAAAGCATTTTGAATGCAAGTACTGTCTTTAATTACCCATTTTTAGTCATGTCACTGAAGTACGCTTTCCTCAGATTGAAATCTTATTTTAGGAACAATGATAGCTGTTATTTAGCTTTCAGGAGGAAAAAGTAAAGGAAATTTGAGGACATGTTTAGATTTAAGAAAATGCTAAAGAGTAATTTTGCTATTTAAAGTACAATACATTAGTTGGGATATGTTTTATGGGTTCTGTGCACATGTGATTCATGTGGAATGATGTAGTCTACAGAGTTCACTCGTGTTTGTTCTAGCTGTAGGCAAGCGTAGTGCATGAGGTAGCAAAAGCTACTTTTCTGGCATTAGAGAAAATGAAAATTCTCATCTTATACACAACAGTAAGTATACTCAGATGTATACTATACTATATTCAATTTCTATAGGTTTCATCTACATTAATAAACAGTGATATTTAGATACCTTTAATTTTATTTTTTTTTTGGAAAAAATTTTCTAATTTTTATTTTTTAAATTGAAGTATAATTAGCATACAGTGTTATATTGGTTTCAGGTGTACAATATAATGATTCAACAATTCTTTACATTACTTGGTGTTTATCACTGTAAGTGTGCTCTGAATCCCCATCACCTGTTTCACCATCCCCCTGCCCCCCACCTCCCCTCTGGTGATCTTCTGTTCTGTAGATAGATACTTTTTAGCAAGGTTACCAGGAAGAGAGAGAATGTCTTTTCTTTTTTTTTGAAAATTATCTTGCAAGTATTTTTCTTTGGCTTAATTTAGGCTATCAGATAATAGCAGAGTACAAATATTATTTAGATTTTCTTTTTATCTTTTCAGCAAAGGACTTTCAAGTGCATGAAATATTGTCAGGGTATTTCTAATTTGTCTTTCTAATTCAGAAAAAAGCATAATCAACAAGTGTATTGAGGAGATTCAGAAGATGTTTCTCTTTTTAATTTTTACAGTATTCTAATATCTCCTCAACTCTCACATGCCCTGACCATTTGCAATATTTTAATCAAGTGTGTCAATGATATTCTCTTCCTGCTTATGAAAGTTTATTATCAAAGTTAAAATGAGAAGTTTAGAAGAGCAGAAAGAAAAAATAAGCAATAAATAAATCCTAATACTTGACAATGACCCCTGGTTATATATAGGGTTTGCTCTGTTTTTCTCTGTCTCCCTCTATCTCTATGCTTATATTTTTACATCTATAATTGTAATGAAATAATACTTTATGAATTATTTTTAACCCACATTTTTTACTCAGTGTATCAATTAAAATGTCATGGATAGCTTTTTGTGTTTTGAATTAAGTATTCTAAATACAATTTAATTTTTTAGGGATGATCTATCCTATTATTTAATGGCTATATCATGTTATAGTCCCTTAACTAATCCTTCTTACTATGCACTTAAGATTTTTCCATTTTGGGGGCTTTATAAATGATGCTGTAGAAAACATCCTTGTAGATAAATGTTTGCTTTCACATTATTTATTTTCATTATATCTTTCTAGAAGAAGAATAGTTGGGTCAAACTCTATGTACATATTTTAGGCTGTTGATATGTATTGCCAAATTGCTCTCCTAAAAAGGTTATACCAGGTATATTAAATGCCAGTAACAGTGGAAAGTGTTGCTCATTGTCTTTGTACAACTAGGTTGCATCATTTATATAGCATGCACATACAATATTCTGTCAATCTGATAGGTGAAAAATCATCTTAAATTGCGTATCTTGGATTCTTCTTGTGTAACAAACCACCCTACCACAGTAGTGATTTATTTGCTAGCAATTTGGCCTGGTTGGTACTGTTAAAATTCTTTTAACTCTCTGGTAGGATGAGTGGCCTCTATTCTTTTCTTTTTACAATATTATTGGCCAGTTTTCTGTTTTACTTTTCCTGATAAACTTTGGAATCATTTTCTCAAGTTTATAGCCATAAGTCCTATGGGAATTTTGATTCGTGTTGCATTAAACTAATAAAAAAATTTCAAGGAAGTGATTTCTCTATAAAATTGAGCTTCCTTTTCAGAAATAAGATTAGCCTTTTATCTTACTTATTATTTTTTAAAGATTTATTTATTTGAGAGAGAGAGAGAAAGAACGGGAGTGGGAGGAGGGGCAGAGGGAGAGAATCTTCAAGCAAACTCCCTGCTGAATGTGGAGCCTGTTTGGGGGCTCTATCCCAGGACCCATGAGATCATGACCTGAGCTGAAACCGAGAGTTGGATGCTCAATGGACTGAGCCACCCAGGCACCCCAAGCCTTTTATTTTATTATTTTATGCTACTCAGCAAAATTTTGAAATATTTTGAAGTAATTTTGCTATGTTCTTTTGTGCTGTGTAAATGTTTGCATTTTATGTATTTTATGCTCTTAAATTTTGAAAATAATGTTGGTGAGGTATATATAAAGCTGTCTATCTTGGGGTGGGTGGGTGGCTCAGTCAGGTAAGTGTCTGACTCTCGATCTCAGCTCAGGTCTTGATCTCAGGGGTCGTGAGTTCAAGCCCCACATTGGGCTCCACGCTGGGCATGGGGCCTACTTAAACAAAACAAAACAAACAACTGTCCATCTTACTTTAAGCTTCAGTTATTTTAAATTATCCATCAATTTATTTTAGATTTTTCAGGAATACTGTAATAGACTGCAAATATTGTTATTTGTCTCTTCCATATTAAATAATTATAATTTTTACCTATTTTTCTTATATTGTTTAGAATTTCCAGAACCAGGTCGCATTATTTTCTTGGCTTATCTTATCCCTAGTTTTCTGTGAAGCATCATAATGTTTTAAGCTCATGTTGGGAAATATCTTTCTAGTACTAATTTAATACAAATTTTAATCCAAAATAGATGTAGATTTTTTTAATTAGTCAAATATCTTTATGCCATCAGTCATATTATTATTCAAAGGAGGAAAACAGTTTGATACATAGTTCAACATTATATTTGTAGCATTAGTATGTTTTTGGCACCCATCAGACAAACGGTAAGTATCCATTCAATAAGTAAATTAAAATGCAGCGCATAAATCTGCACATTCATTTTTGAGAACTTATTCTATTTTTTTCTTTTGGATAGTTAGAATTGAAATTAATGAGGAAAGGGTATGTGCATTTTAATTATTGGCACATATAGCCACATTGCCACCATAAAACTTGTATCAATTTATATTTCCATTGATAATCATCCACAAATATTTATTGAGCACCTACTAGCTACCCTGCGTTCTTCTGGACCTTGAGGTTATAGTAGAAAGCTTACATCCTAGTGTGCTAACATGCTGTCTTTTTTTCACATCTTCTTTATATTGGGTATTATCATTTGCCAATGTAAAACACATGTCTGACAAAAGTCCAATGTATCTGTTTTTCTTTTTTTTATGGTCACTTTTGCTTTTTGGTGTCATATCTAAGAAGCTATTACCTAACCCAAATCATAAAGATTTCTGTTTGCTTCTAAGAGTTTTATAACATTACCTCTTAGGTTTAGGTCTATGATCCATTTTGTATTATTTTTGTGTATGCTATAAGATAAGAATCTAGTTTCATTCTTTTGCATGCAATGTCCATTTGTTCCAGGAGAATTATTGAAAATATTTTTTTACCCCATTAAACTGCCTTAGCACCCTTGTCTAAAATCAGTTAAACATAAATATAAGTGTTTATCTCTGGAGTTTCATTTCTGTTCCATTGATCTAGACGTCTTTCCTTATTCTAATAACACAGTGTCTTGATTAGTATAATAAATTTTGTAGTAATTTTTGAAATTGGAAAATGTGAGTCCACCAATTTTGTTCTTCTTCAATAATATTTTTGGCTAATTTGTGTCCCATGCACTTCCATATGAATGTTAGGATTACCTTGCCAATTACTGCAAAAAAAAAAAAAAAAAAATCCAGCTGGGATTTTGATAAGGATTGTGAAAAATCTGTAGATCAATTTGGGGAGTATTACCATCTTAACAATATTAATTCTTCTAATCCATGAACATGGGATGTTTTTACATTTATTTAGATTTTAATTTCTTCCAACAATGTTTTGTAGTTTTCAGTGTGCAGAATTCCCACTTTATTAATTTTATTTCTAATATTTTTAATGCTATTGTAAAGGAGATTGTTTTCTTAATTTCATTTGCAAATTGTTCATGTTAAGTGTATAGAAAAGCAATTGATTTTAAACATTGATCTAGTATTTTGTAACCTTGTTGAGCTTATTCATTAGTTCTAATAGTTTGTTAGTAGATTCCTTAGAATTTTCTGTAAGAATGTGCCTTTTGCAAATAGAGAAAATTTTACTTCTTCCTTTCCAATCTGGATGTCTTTTACTTTTTTTACTCCCTGATTTCCAGAACCTCCAGTACAATGTGGTTCAGAAGTGGTGAAAGCAAACATCTTAACTTGTTCCTGGTATTAGGAGGAAAGCATCCATCTTCCATCTTTAAATATGATGTTAGCAATTTTTTGTAGATTCCTTTTATCAGGTTGAGGAAGTTCTCTTCTATTCCTAGTTGAGTATTTTTATCATGAAAGAAATTTGGATTTTGTCAGAAATTTTTGGCTTCTATTTTGATGATCTTGATTTGTCCTCTGTTAATATGGTGCATTGTATTGATTGATTTCTATATGTTAAACCAACCTTACATTCCTGGGATAAATCCCACTTGATCATTACACTTGGAGTATAATCCTTTTTATATATTACTGCATTCAATTTCCCAATTATTTTCTTGATGGATTTTGCATCTGTTTTCATAAGGAATATTGATCTGTAGTTTCCTTTCTTCAACTGTCTTTGTTTGGTTTTAGTATCAGGGTAATATTGACTTCTTAGAATGAGTTGAGAAGTGTTCTCTCTTCTATTTTTGAAAGAATTTGTGAAGGATTCTATTGTAAATCTTCTTTAATTTAGTGATATATTTCACCATCGAAGTCATCTGGTCCTGGGCATTCCTTTGTCATATTTATTTTAAATTACTAATTCAATCTATTTGCTTGTTATAGATCTATTTAAATTTTTTATTTCGTTAAAAAATTATAACAATCCTTTAATTGATAATTATATAGTACTTAGAGTTTGTAAAGTACTTACATATCTCATATCACTTTATTTCCATATGAATCCAATAAGACAAGCATTGAGACTTTAGATTTTTTCCTCCTTTTTCCAGTCATAGAAGCCGATGCACAGCGAGGCTAAGTGATTTGTGAAGGCTACCTGCTAGAGCTTGAATAAAACAATGTTATGTCCTCAGCCTCCTGACACACTGGACCTTCATGATACCATGTTAGGCATCCAAACATGATGAAGAATAGTACATATTCTTTTAGTCTATGGACACAAAACTTTTGTATCTGTTCTTTAGGTTTATTAACTTTTTTCCTAGTCATTAGCACTCAAAATCTTCAATTTAATAAAGTTACACTCATCAAAATGTCAATTACCATTTTTATATGGTGTCTTTTGTAGAAAGGGAAAGAAATTTGCAGTCACAATTAATTTCTTCTGGGATTAAGTTTATTTGGGGGGTCAGGAATTTGTAGAATATCGGGAAATGTTATCTTGACTTAAATATATATCTGTACAAGACAACTAAAAAAATTTAGGCCATGTCATTGGAGGTGGCATGATTATATTATTTGACACAAAATATCTGTTATCCCAGTTGTTAAGCATGAGTAGCATTTCTGTGTCAGATCAAATCATGGGCAGACTTTAAAAATGTTTTTTGCATATATTCCTCTTTATAAAATTTATAACATCCAGATCAAAAGGAGTTTCTCTTGTTTCTCATCCTTTAGTTCTTTATTAGTATTGCCTGTTTGATTTCATTTGTAGATTTCATATGAGTTTCCTCTGACTTATGTTCCACTTTGGATGGAGCTCATTGGATGTTGGTTTCATTCCCTATTGTTCATTCTGGAATGACCTGATGTTCCTTTTGTATTTATGTTTTCTCTCTTGGGAACTTTTTATTTTGCTGTAATCAGTTCTCTGGCTTCCCTTCAGAAAACTAAGGCCAATGGGTGTCCCCTACTTTCCCTGCCCCCTTTTATCTATATCTTAATAGTTTTCTTTAATACTTATTTCAGGCAAGTTTCCCTATTTTTTTATTGAGATATAATTGACATATAACATGTATTAGTTTCAGGTATACAACATAATGATTTGATATGTGTATATATTGTGAAATGATTACCACAATAAGTTTAGTTAACATCTGTCACCTCATATAGTTAATTTTCTTTCCTTTGATGAGACCTTTTAAGATTTACTATCTTAGCAACTTTGAAGTATAACAATACAGTATTATTAACTGTAGTCACCATGCTGTAATTGTATCCCCAGGACTTGTAACTGGAAGTTTGTTTTTTTGGTGTCAAATTTTCTGTTTCTTCTCGGGAAATTTTATCTACCTAATTTGTTGTTATACAGTTATTCATGGTGTTCTCTTATTATTTTTATTTCTGTAGGTTAGGTAATAATGTTTCTTCTTTAATTTCTGACTTTATTTTATTTTATTTTTATTTATTTTTATTTTTTTTAGGGGAGGGGGTGGGGGGATGGGTTAGCCTGGTGATGGGTATTAAAGAGGGCACGTTCTGCATGGAGCACTGGGTGTTACATGCAAACAATGAATAATGGAACACTACATCAAAAACTAATGATGTAATGTATGGTGATTAACATAACAATAAAAAACAAACAAACAAAAAGACTTTATTTTAAAATTGAGTCATCTCTCTCTTCATCTTGATCAACCTATCTAATGGTTTTGTCAGTTTTGTTGATATTTTCAAGATTCAATTTTTGGTATAGTTGGTTTTCTATACGACTTTTGATTCTTTATTTCTATATTTCCACTTTATCCTTTACTGTTTACTCCCTTCTGCCTACTTTGAGTTTAGTTTGCTTTGCTTTTTTTCTTGTCTTTTTTTAAGGCAGAAGGTTAGGATATTGAGTTGAGATCTTATTTTTTTATATAGGTTTTAAAGCTATACATTTCCCTCTAAGCATTGTTTTACCTGTATTTCAAAAGTTTTGGTCTGTTGTGTTTTAATTTCTGTTCATCCAAGTGTTTTGCAATTTCTTACATAAGTTTTTCCTTTGATCCATTGGTTATTTAGGGTATGTTGTTTAACTTCCACATATTTGTGAATTTACCAAATTTCCTTCTGTTATTGACTTCTAATATAATCCCATTGTGATTGGAGACTATACTTTGTATTATTTAAATAAATTTAAATTTATTGAGGCTTGTTTTATTACAATCTATATAGATTATTTAACTATGTTGAGGTAAATCCACGACCACTAAGAGAGTTCAAAATGATTGCATCTGGATTTGTGTATGTGTACGTGTATGTGTGTGTGTGTGTGTGTGCAAGTATGCAATGATGGAGGGAATAGAATGCTAATTTTCAAAATAAGCTATGTGGCATTATTTTTGTTTTATTTTTTTCAAATCTGTACTCTTATAATATTGATAAAGACAATAACTCACAATAAAAAGAAAATCCTTTTGTGACAGGTTAATATTTTGAAGCATTATGTCTTTCTCCTACCCAATGCCTGCATTTTTTATGTACACAGAAGTATGCAAACGCGCGCGCACGCACACACACACACACACAGATATTCTTCAATAAGAAACTAAGGGAAAGAAGAGAAAGAAACTAATAAGTTTGTGTAGTAATTTAATCTATGCATTTTCAAGTGTGTTAAGATCAATTTTTATGTTTTCTTATTAAGTCTATGTTGTGATTTTATATTTTTATATAGTGGAAATGTATAACTGTGTTTTTAATGTCATCATTCATCCACAAAAGCATTTTAACCTGAGGGTCACTAAAAATTAGAAAAAGTATATAGTCCAGTTTATGTTTGTTATATGACTTTTTGGGAGGATTCATATGCAATTTGGTATTTTCATTTTTTGAGTTCAATTTACTTTTTAACATTATCAACAATTAAAAACTTGTTAATCTGTTTTTTAATGTTTAAATTGTGGTTCTCCTAGGATTCTAAAAATTTGCTATAAAATTAAATTACATGCATTTAGTTCTCTGGGGTGCCACACATTCCTTAAGATTTTGAATTGTTCTGCATTTACTGGGTATTTTAAAGGGAGATTTACTTAGAGTATCAGAAGGCAATTCAGTCCAACAATGAAATGAACATTAAAAAAACCCTGCATAGACCGTAAGGCAGATTGATTATCTAGTTTCTGGTCATTTCACATATCCTCCACTCTGTTTATAGCTAGCTGTAAGTTATCTTTCTGTGTGTGTGTGTAGATGTAAATAGTCAGTGGCTGCTCTCTTGGTTGACCTGTGTAACAGGCAAATGTAAAATCATAAAAGGCTGGATTTATTTCTAGTTGTAACCCTTCTCTTCCTATACTGCACCGGGTTTGGGTACAATTAAAAGTACTGGTGGGCAATTACAGTTGTGTTTGGCATCCTTGACTGGAACGGTTTGTTGACACTGTCATTCAAGCCCCTC
Source organism: Neomonachus schauinslandi (assembly GCF_002201575.2). Taxonomy (NCBI): domain Eukaryota; kingdom Metazoa; phylum Chordata; class Mammalia; order Carnivora; family Phocidae; genus Neomonachus; species Neomonachus schauinslandi. Next base: position 95,416,382 of record NC_058419.1, on the reverse strand, counting down.
CTTTCCTTGTGAGTCCACTCACATGTCTCTTTGGCCAGTGTATAGAGTTGTGCTTCTTTATATGGTAGCCACTAGCCATGTGTGGATATTTAAATTAAACTTTAAAGTTAAATAAAATAAAAAAAATATTTCCTTAGTCAAAATAGCCACATTTCAAGGTCTCAGGATCCCCACCTGGCTATTGGACAGTGCAGAATATTTCATCATCACAGAAGATGGTATTTGAAAGCACTGGTATAGATCTTCCCTGGTTCTTACCCTTACTTTTCCTGCCACCATGGCCCAGGTTCCACTCTGTGGCACAGGCTAGTCAATCTACAGTGGCTTGGTTGCTCTGAAGCTCTCATCTGTCCTGCTCTATATTTGCCCTAAAGCTCTTGAAAATGAAGGAGAATCGCTAAATTTTTTAACTTTTTTTTCTACCAACCTTTGTCCTTCAAGGATATACAGCCTTTGGGTAAAGTTTTGTAGTGATTATTCTGGATTTACAATCATTCTTACAGGAAGGCAGGATGATCCTTTAAGGATTAAGGGAGAGGGTATTTGAGTGACACTCGCCCCATAAACATTTTTGTCCACCAACGCTGGCTGGGGGACTGAAATCTTCATCAGAATATCATTTTTCAATTTGAGGTATTCCTCTGTTTGAATGACAACAACTAGGAAAGCACTTTATTCAATTCACAAGACTTTCCAAGATTTCCCCCTTCAGTAGATAGCTCAGTGGTTTCACAGTAATAGCCCTCATTTCCTTTTCTCTCTCTGTATCACTGAGTTTCTGTGTAAGAGATAAATCTTATATTCCTTAGTTCTGTTGTGAGGATAAGATGTGGGTGGAGAGATCATGGAACCCCTGAATTTTGCATTCTGAGTAATTACAGGATGCTACCTTGGGTATAAATTCATTTTATATAAATTGTCTGTGAAGATGTGAATTGTGGAAAGCAAGTCCAGTATCACTTCCCACATACACGCATTTGGCAATTAGAGAAGGCAGGGAATGACTCTCAGCTCTGTGAATTCAGCACATAGTATTTTAGAAAATACATGTGTTTTGAGAGGGAAAAAGTTCTCGCACTTAAAAGAGACAGTTAAGGGCTGAGAATCAGTACATCAAATTATCTTGACAATTACCAACATCATCATCATTTATGACATCAGATATTCTTGAGTGAAGCTGACAGTCGTGCTCTGTGTTAAACCTCTCCTACCGCTCCCATCTTCCGCTCCTATCATCACTGACTTTGGGACCCAGCACTAGACCCAGTGACAGTCAAGACTCAATACTCAGTGACTGTCAGGATTTTAATCCATCATGATCACATTTTACCTCAGTCATCCCTCCAAGTGGAGCCCTCTGTGAATAGATTCTCATCCCTACTAGCTCTGAGCTCCCTCACACTTGGCTTTCTTTCCCTTCCTATCTGCCCTCTAGGATCCCTATATTTACATAAGTTTTCAATGTTTTTTAGGGCTTCCTTTCCCTTCATAGTTTCTTCATATTATGAACATGGCTCTCTCTAGGGCACTGTTCCTTATATAGCCTTTCCTTTGGATCTAGATGTGGCTCTAGAGGTGATGCTTTCTGGAAGCCTCACTCCCTGGGTGGATTTTTCTAGATGGTCTTTTTCTGTTAAAAATGGCTGCTTCTTTGAACTTCATATTATATGAGTTTACCATTTCCCCTCATGCAGAGTAATAATCTCTGGACATTGCTATCAGCCAGTCTCATCGTATATTCTGTACTCTACTCCTCTAATTTTCTGAGTGATTTCAGTATTCATGTGGAGGTCCATCCAGAATCCTGGCCTCCCATTTCCTTCTCTTCACATTTCCATTGATCTCCTCCATTCCCCTCCACTTCTTCCATTGGGAATCCATCTCCATCCATCCCAAACATATAAGGATGACAGTTTGGGAAACATTCTTTTTGACACTGTTTCACTTTAAAATATGTATTTGTATTATATGAACAAAACCTAAAACTTAAAGAATAAGATAGTAATCTAAATATAAATACTGTTAAAATACATATGATAGAAAATACTGATTTATGTTAATACTCAAAATAAGAACAAAAAGATAAACCAGAAGAGGAAAAAAAGAAATGGGGCAAAATATAATTAGTTGCTGATGATTAATAATAACAAATTGTAGGGGAAATAAGGTCAAGCAAAATTGTTTTGTTTTAAGGACTGATATATGAAAGCAGGTAGTATTTATACATGAAATATATCTTTATTCAATTCACTCCTTGACATCTGTGTATTGGTGTCGTTGCAGAAATAGAATATCATGGGAATGAGTTGCTTGCTCTGATTTGTCAAAATAAAGAAACATTCATGAAAATAAAACATGCTATAGTATTTTTTGCTTCTATATTTCTGTTATGAGAATAGTCTATTTATGAAAGGTTCTATGACAAGAGAGAGAATTGTCAGTGGTGTGGCCAGAGTCTCAGTCTGTTCAGGTTCCATAACAAAATACCACAGACCGAGTAGTTTGTAAATGATAAAAATTTATTTATCACAGTTCTGAAGTCTGGAAGTCCAGGATCATGGTACCAGCATGGTAGAGTGAGAGTCCTCTTCTGGGTTGCAGACTTCTTGATGTGTCCTCACATGGTGGAAGGGGTTAGGGATTTCTGTGGGGTCTCTTGTAAGGCACTAATCCCAATCATGAAGGTTTCACCCTCTTGGCCTAAGCACCTCCCAAAGGCCCTAACTCCTAATACTATCATCTTTGGGAGTTAGGTTTTCAACATGAATTTTGAGGGGACACTTTCAGACCACAGCAGCCAACTAATGTTAAATAAAAACAAAATGAGGGGCACCTGGGTGGCTCAGTCAGTTAAATGCCTGCCTTCGGCTCAGGTCATGATCCCAGGGTCCTGGGATTGAGCCCCACATCAGGCTCCCTGCTTGACAGGGAGCCTGCTTCTCCCTTTTCCTGCCCCCTGCTTGTTCTCTCTCTCTCTCTGTGTGTGTGTGTGTCAAATAAACAAACAAACGAAAAACCAGAATGAAAACCCAAGTGTTTTGCCTAGTAGAGTGATATGCATGGCTGGAACTCTATAACTTTTCTATTATTAATTATTCATTTTATTTAAAATTTTCAGGTTGTCAGCATGGGCTTGATGAGTATAGCAAAGCACTAGGTATATGTACCTCTGAAACCATCATTGCTTGTTGTCATGATCTTGGAAACTTAGATATGTCAGTGGTACTATTATTCTTCCCTTTCCTACATTTAAAACATTTGCCATTCTTGCCTATTATATTCCTCCTTTCCACCTCCAGAAACTTACCAAGAAATCATAGAGCAATAGTTGTTGCAGGATCACTATTTTAAAAATTATTAGAAACATGAATAATGTTAGGTTTTAATAAAAAATCAATATATAGTTAATAAGTGGGTCTTGAGAAAAAAATGAATTTTGATCATTTTCATATTTTATAATTTAATTTAAAATGCAGTAATAGTTTTTACATATGTAAATATTTTAGCATTGACATTACTTCAGTTGTATTTTCAGTTCTTTTATACATTAATTTTATTTTTTATAATTTTAAATTTTCTAATAAATTATGTAATTTATAAAATTTACAATTTGATTTCCAAAACTGATATTTGGGGCTGTAGCCACTTCTAATCCTACACACACACCCTTACCCAGGTTCTTTAGTTTTTAATTGATGAGCTCACAGGGAGGAAATTACCAGTCAGAATTCAAAGGGTTAGGCCATTTCAATTTTCAAGTGAGCTGTTCATCAGAGACATCCATCAAAAGGGGGAGAATATTAGGTAGGAAGAATAGTTAAACTGTTTAATCTCAATAAATGGAATAATCTCATATAAGACCTAATACAATACAATACAATACAATACAAAAATGATTGAGGGCAATCATTTTGCAAAAACAGACTCTCTTATTTTTTACTTCTCTAGAACCTTGAGATCATCATATGATAGGGATCTGGGGGAATTCCTAGAAACCTTTGATTGACTTCTCTATTTTTTAAGAAATAATTTATTGAGAGGAAATTTATATAACATAAAATGAACCATTTTTAAAGTAAACAATTCAGTGGCATTTAGTGCCTTTACTGTATGGTATAACCATTCCCTCTGTCCCATTTAAAAACATTTCAATCACTGCAAAGCAAAACCCTTTACTTATTAAAGCAGTTTCTCCTCACCTGTCTTTCCATGAGCCACTGACAGCCACCAATCTGCATTCAGTCTCTATGGAGCTCTCTCTTCTGGATTATTTCATATAAAAGGAATTATACAATATGCGACCATTTGTGTCTGAGTTCTTTCACTCAGCACAATGTTTTGAGTTTTTATTTATATTGTGTTAGGAAACATGTAACATAAAATTTGCATCTTAACTCTTTTAAGTGTTAAATTGTATTCACATTGTTGTGAAACAGATCTCCAGAACTTTTTCATCTTGCAGATCTGAAACTCTGTACCCATTTAAAAATACCCCCATTCCCCCTCTTCCCTGAAACCTAGGCCACAACCATTCTACTTTGTGTTTCTATAAATTTGACTACTTTAGATACCTCATATAAGTGGAATCATACAGTGTTTGTCTTTTGGTGACTGGATTATTTCTCTTAACGTAATGTCCTCAAAGATCATTCATATTATAGCATGTGACAGGATTTCCTTTATTTTTAAGCCTAAATAATATTTATACCAGATTTTGTTTATCCATTCATCTGTCTATGGACATTTGTTTTGTTTCTACCTCTCAGCTATTTTGAATAGTGCTATTATGGAGCTAGGTGTACAAATATCTCTGCAAGACCCTGCTTTCAGATCTTTTAAATACATACCTAAAAGTGGGATTGCTGAATTAAATGGTAGCTCCATTTTTAATTTCTTGAGGAACCTCCATACTGTTTTACATATTGCTAGCACTGTTTTACTATCCCACCAATACTGTACGAGGGTTCTAATTTCTCCACATTCACATCAACACTTATTATTTTCTGGATTTTTGATCACAGCCATGATAATGGGTGTGAGGTGATATCTTATTGTGATTTTGATTTGCGTTGCTCTGATGATTAGTGTTGTCAAGTATCTTTTCATATACTTGTTGGACATCTGTATATCATCTTTGGGGAAATACCCACTCAAGTCCTTTGCCCTTTTTAAAATTGAATTATGATTTTTTTTGTTGTTGTCAAGCTATAGTTCTTTATATATATTCTGGTTATTAATCCCTTATCAAATATATGGTTTGCAAACATTTCCTCCCATTTCATAAGTTGCCTTTTCACTCTGTTGATTGTTTACTTTGATGAGCAGATATTTTTGTGTTTGATATAGTCCTATTTGCCATTATCACACTGTTTCAATTACTGTAGCTTTATAATAAGTTTTGAAATTGAGAAATATGAGTTCTTCACATTTATTCTTTTTTTCAGATTGTTTTGGCTGTTTGGAGCCTTACTATTACTTGTGAATTTAATGTTTGGCCTATCCATTTTTGCAAAAATGGCCATTGGGATTCTGATAGGGATTGCCATGAATTGTGGATTGCTTAATGCAGTACTGACATCCGAACAATACTAATTCTTCCAATTGGTGAACATTGGATGTCTTTCCATTTATGTAGAACTTTAATTTCTTTCAACAGTGTATTGTAGTTTTCATTGTACAAGTTTGTCACAAGTTGGACACATTTATTTCTAGGAATTTTATTCTTTTGGATCTTATTTTATTTAAAAAAAATTATTTTAGAGCGAGTGAACAAGCACCCATGAGCAGTGGGAGGGGCAGAGGGAGGAGAGAAGCAGACTTCCCATTGAGTGTGGAGCCCAATGTGGGGCTTGATCTCATGACCTGAGACCATGACCTGAGCTGAAATCAAGAGTTGGATGCCTACCTTACTGAGCCACCCAGGTGCCCCTTGAATCTTATTTTAAATGAAACTGTTTACTTATTTTATTTTTCAGAGTTCATTGCTAGTGTGTAGAAACACTTGATTTTTGTTTGTTGACCTTGTACATTACAATTTTCCTGATTTCATTTATTAGCTCTAGCACTTTCTTTGTGGATTCTTTGTGATTTTCTCTATACAGTATCATTTCATCTGCAAATACATATAGTCTTAGTCCTTCTTTCCAATCCAAATGCCTTGTATCCCATCCTCTTTTTTTGTCCTGATTGCTCTGACTAGAACTTTTAGTACATTATTCAATGACATTGGCAAAAAGAGGACATCCTTATATTGTTCTTGATCTCAGGGGGAAGACTTTCAGTATTTCACCCTAAAATACGATGTTAACTGTGTTTTTCATAAGTGCTCCTTAGTGTGTTGAGGAAGTTCTTTTCTATTCTTAGTGTTCTGAGTGGTTTTATTATGAAAGGATGTATGATTTTTATCAGTTTTTTTTCTGTATCAAATTGGCATCACCATTTTTTCTTTAATTAATGTGGAGTATTTTATACACACACACACACACACACGTAGTTTTAAATATGGAACACTTCATAAATTTGTGTGTTATCCTTGCACAGGGGCCACTCTAATCCTCTCTGAACCATTCCAACTCCAGTGTATGTGCTGCTGAAGCAAGCACATTTATTGATTGATTTTTGTATGTTGAACCATCTTTGCATTCTTGGGGTAAACCCCACTTGGTCATGGTATATAATGCTTATAATATGCTGATAGATTTGGTTTGCTAGTATTTTCTTAAGGGATATTGATCTGTAATTTTTTTTCTTGTAATGTTTTCATCTGTCTTTGATATCACCATAATGTTGACCTTATAGAATAAGTTAGGAAGTTTTCTTCCCTTTTCTATTTTTGGAAGAATTTGGGAAGTATTTGTGTTAATTCTTTAAATATATGGTAGGATTCACCAGTGACACCATCTGGTCCTGAAATTTCTCTGTTGGGTGGTCTTATTGAGTCATTATCCACTTTTTTTTTTTAAAGATTTTATTTATTTATTTGAGAGAGAGAGAATGAGAGAGAACACATGAGAGGGGGGGAGGGTCAGAGGGAGAAGCAGACTCCCTGCCGAGCAGGGAGCCCGATGCGAGACTTGATCCAGGGACTCCAGGATCATGACCTGAGCCGAAGGCAGTCGCTTAACCAACTGAGCCACCCAGGCGCCCTAGTCATTATCCACTTCTATAGGTCTGTTCATAATTTCTATTTCTTCTTGGGTCATTATTGATAATTTATGTTTTTCTATGAATCTGTCAATTTCATCTAGATTATTTACTTTATTGGTATATAAATTCTTTTTTTAATAAGATTTTATTTATTTGTCAGAGAGAGGGAGAAAGAGAGAGGGTATCCACATTCATTTTTTATTTTAGTTATTCATGTCTTATTTTCTGTTCCCTTTTCTGTCTGGCTTAAAATTTTGTACTTTTAAAAAAATCTTCAAAGAACCAACTTTTAGTTTCATTGATTTTTATTATTTCTATCTCTTTGTTGATATTCTCATTTTTTTCATACATCATTTTCTTGTTTTTCTTTTTTCTTTCCCCCTTTTTCTATTGTTTAGCTCTATGAGCAATTTTTTAAAAAAGATTTTGTTTATTTGAGACAGAGAGAGTGAGCAAGCATGTGTGGGGGGAGGGGCAAAGGGAGAGGGAGAAGCAGACTCCCTGCTGAACACGGAGCCCAATGCAGGACTTAATCCCAGGACCCTGGGATCATGACCTGAGCCAAAGGCAGATGCTTAACCGACTGAGCCACCCAGGCCCCCTATCTATGAGCATATTTAAGACAGCGTATTTAAAGTCTTTGTCTAGTAAGTCTAATGCCTGGACTTCTTCTCTGATGGTTTCTGTCATTTAGCTTTTCTTTTGACTGGGTTATGCTTTCTTATTTCTTGGTATGCATTTTTGTTGTTGTTGTTGAAAAGTGGATATTTGCATGTTGTAATGTGGTAACTCTGGAAATCAAATTTTATCTGTTCTTGATAGTTGAAGGCCGCAATCATCCAAACTAATTTCCAAATGAGTTTTTGCAAAGAATATATTCCTTTTGTGTGTGTTCACTGAAGTCTCTGGTCCCTTAGCTTTGTTCAACTAATGTTTTGATAGAGATTTCCTTGTGGATTGACTCTGTGCCAGTGCACTTATTCAGCATTTATAACTCTGTTCTGGCCTTTATATGTTCATTGCATTTAGCCTAGAGATCCAGACAGAGGAGATATCTTAGGATCTCCTCAGTTCTTTCCTGATCACATGTCCTTCCCTAGGCGTGCTTTTGGTTTTCTAGATTCTCCAGTACACATGCATGCTTTTGGTTTTCTAGATTCTCCAGTACACATGCATGCTTTTGAATGCTCTAATTTCCCAAAGAAACTCTCTCCCTAGCTTTTCTTTCCAGGGGTTACTCTGCTTGCATGTCTCAACCATAATCTTTTGTCCCACATGGCTGCATGTTGTTTGTTTGCCTGACAGTATTTTTGGGCACTGTCCACTAATTTTCTGACCTGAGTGCTTTTGAAGTCTGGCAAAACAAAAACAAGCACCTTGCATCAGTCCTTCAGGTAACTCAAGACAGCTTAGAACAAACAAATACAATGACTTGTGAATAAGGTCTGCTCTATTTCATCCAAAACCAGATATCAGAGTTTCACACTAGGACCTCCATCTTCAAGACAGAAGATGAGTCAGAAAGGGAGAGGCTCAAGGGCAAGTAAAGTGCCACAAAGCTTCCCTACTATTTTAAAGTTGTCTTTTTCTTGATTCATTGTTCCCACTTGGTTGCTGCAAACCTTTGACTATTTTCCAGAGTTCTAACAAAGTTGGTCCTGTCAACTTTTGCTTGTTTTTTAATGTTTCTGTGGAGGGATGGGCATTTGGATTTGGATTTCCATTATTTGGCTGACATGATCCCCTCCTTTCCTTTTGTTGTGAGCCCTAAACACCAAGAGTAACTCTTTTTCTTCTCTTTGATGTAAGGTTGTATTTTTGTCAAGGCTGAACCACAGAGTCTTCATTTTAAAATGAGAGGCTAGCACTATATAATTTCCAAGATGTTATGAATCTCTAGGTGTTCATTCTTCTGTGACTCATCTTGTTAACTGCCTATATTGTTAGTCTGTTTTAGATTTTAAAGCCAGATGTATTAAAACCAGAGCTAAAGAATTAGCTTTAACTTCTTTTTATTTCATTTGTTTTAAAAATTATGATGCAGTAAGTAGGAAGGGAGAAATGAAGGGGGGGAGATCAGTGGGGGAGACGAACCATGAGAGACTGTGGACTCTGAGAAACAAACTGAGGGTTCTAGACGGGAGGGGGGTTGGGGGGATGGGTTAATCCGGTGATGGGTATTAAGGAGGGCACGTACTGCATGGAGTACTGGGTGTTATACACAAACAATGAATCATTGAACACTACGTCAAAAACTAATGATGTAATGTATGGTGATTAACATAACAAAATAAAAAAAATTATGCAGTAAAGTTGTCTTTTTGTTATATGAATATTGACAAATTATACAATTGCATAGCAAATACAAAAATCAATATAGAGAACACTTGTATCCCCTCCTCTAAAATTTTTTTTTACCTGTTTGCTGTCAGTCTTTCCCCGAATTCCAGTTAATAACAAACACTGATCTCATTTTGTTTGTATAATTTTGCCTTTTCGCTTATATATCATATTAAATGAAGTCTTAAGATAGGTTGGCTTTTCAGTCTCTGTTCTCTTACTTAGAGTAATGCATCTGATATTCATCCATATTATTATATGTAACACTAGTACATTACATTTCATTGTTGAAAAGTATTGTTTTGTGTGGATTTACTGAAGTTTGTTGTCCATTCACTGTTTGGAGGGAATTTGGCTTGTTTTTAGGTTTTCATAATTATAAATAAGGCCACTATGAACATTTACATGCAAGTGTTCATTTCTCTTTGGTAAACACGTAGAATTAGGAATTGTGAGCCTTATGTTAAGTGCGTATTTAATTTTCTAAGAAAGTGGGAAACTGTTTTCCATAATGACTATGAAACTGTGTATTCCTATCAACAATGTATAAATGGTTTAGGTGCTCACATCTTTTTCAGTTCTTCATAATGTCGTTTTTGTTTAAGCCATTGTGATAGGTGTGAAGTATTCTCTCCTGTGAATCAATTTACATTTCCCTAATGTGTGATGACGTTAAACATCTTTTCTTGTGGTATTAGGTATATTTTATTTTCTCAGTTGTCTTTTCACATCTTTTACTTAGTTTTCCATTAAGAACTTTGCTTTTTATTGATTTTGTATGTTCTTTTATATATTTTGGATACAAGTTGAATTTTTTGGTCAAAAGTGTGTTTTTGGCTTCTAATTTTATTTATTAAGCATTATTTTTAGCAGGACAGATGTTTTTAACTTTGATATAATTTAATCATTTTTCTTTTGTAGATTATTTTTTTGGTATTGTATTTAAGAAATCTTTGCCTAACCAATGATTACAAAGATTTTTCTCCTAAATGGTTTATAGTTTTAGGTTTTATATTTAGGTCTTTGGTCCATTTTGAATCAATAGGAACTATTCTTAAAATTTAATTTTAGGGACGCCTGGGTGGCTCAGTCGGTTAAGCGTCTGCCTTCGGCTCAGGTCATGATCCCAGAGTCCTGGGATCGAGTCCCGCATCGGGCTCCCCGCTCCACGGGGAGCCTGCTTCTCCCTCTGCCTCTGTCTCTCTCTCTCTCTGTCTCTCATGAATAAATAAATAAAATCTTTAAAAAAAAAATTTAATTTTATTTTTAAGAATTACTTTTAGGCTCATGAAAAATAAACCAAGTCTTATTTTTAAAAAAAAAAGCTACTTTCAACATCACAAGATAATTTTCTTTTTGAAAATGTCTTTTTTTTAAACTGCTGTTTTGCTAGATCCATAGTATCTCATTAGATCTCCAGAACTTATTCATCTTGTATAATTGAAACTTTGTACCTCTTGACCAATATCTCCCCGTATCTCCCTCTCTCTAGCTCCTAGTAACCACCATTCTGTTTTCTGCTTCTATGAATTTGACTATTTTAGATTCCACATATAAGTGAGATCATATATTATTTGTCTTTCTCTGTCTGGTTTATTTCACTAAGCATAATGTCCTGCAGGTTCATCTATATTTTTGCAAATGGCCAAATTCCCTTCTATTTTTAAAGCTGAAAAATATTCCATTATATGTATATACCACATTTTCTTTATTCATTTATCCTTTGGTGGACATTTAGATTATTTCCATGTCTTGACTATTGTAAATAATGCTGCAATGAACATAGGAGTGCAGGTATGTCTTTGAGATCCTTATTTCAGTTCCTTTGGATGAATACCCAGAGGTGAGATTGCATGTAATATAGTAGTTCTGGTAACAATACTGTACTTTATGCCTGAAATTTATTAAGAGGGTGGATCATATGTGTTCTCACAATGAGGTGGAGGGTAACTTTGTGAGACGATGGATATGTTAATTAGCTTGATTGTTGTGTTACTTCATTATGATATGTGTATCAAATCTTCAAGTTGTACACTTTATATACAATAAAAATAGTATCACAAATTTCTTAGAGCAAAAATAATCACAGGTGTAATGTATTTTTTTCTCTGTCAGGTGGCAACATATGACTTCAGCATTCAAGTTCAAATTAATTTCTTCAGGGCTTCAGAACTTTACACTCAGTATTGTTTGTCAAATTCTCCTATGATTCCAAAGACAACACCACTTATTCGACCGTGTCATGTTCAAGCTATTGGTATGTACTGTGAAACATTCACTTGGTGTGCCCATACCAAATATTTACACTTAAGCAGGTAAAAGTTTAACAATTCAGAATCTGATATTTACTTTTGAAAAAATAGAAATATTTGAAAGTAAAATTATGATATGATTTCTGTGTGTGTGACTTAAATTGTGCCTGTGAGAATGAATTTTGAGAAATAGCGTAACCAAACCAAGTTCACTCCTTGTTGAGTTACAGAGACTGCACCTGGTGAAGTTGTCACACAAAGATAACTTTATTGAGGAGATCACGGGCAGTGGCTTCCAAAGCCATGAATCCCTGACATCAAGTGAAGGGTTACCTTTTGTTTAGGGTTAGATGAATATTTATTTATTTCTACTTTTAATTTTTATTTAATTAATTAATTATATTTTTTTCTGAGAGAAAGAACGTGAGCAGTGGGGGAGGGGCAGAGAGAGAAACTGGAGCAGGCTCCAAGCTCAGCATGGAGCCGGATGCAGGGCTGAGTCTCACTACCCTGAGTTCATGACCTGAGCCAAAATCAAGAGTCAGTTGCTTAACTGACTAAGCCACTCAGGCAGCCCTAGGATGACTGTTTAGCTAGGGAAACCTTCTTATCATATGTAGAGGTGGCCGTAAGGTCACACATGAGCCTTAAGGAAACCTGTCTATACATACATTGTATGTTATGTAAATGAGGCTGAGGCTCCTCCTTGGTTGGAGGTTTTAGTACTCTAATGAAGCAAAGGTAATGGTAGGTCATTCCAGAGGTCACTCCATGGTCTGTCTGTGCAGGTATGAGTTGGAGGTTTAGCTCAAAAGGTCTGGGTAGTCTGGTGGGTGGGAGGTCTTGTCAGGGCAGTTGCCATCACCTACAGGGTGGTTTCCAGTTTCATTTGCCTGAGTTAAGAGGTAAGCTGAAAAGAAGAGCTTAAGGAAAAATGTAAGACAAAGGTTAGTGAGTTCAAGCAGGTGGGCAGTAAAGGTCAGGTCTTGGGGTTTAGCTGGTGACAGTAGCATGGACATAATCTCAGATCAGTGGCTCTTGCTTTAAAAAATTGGTTATAATTAAAAACAAAGGTCAGTTTAGTTATTTATTGTATGGGTAGTTTTAAAATGATTAAATCAAAATATAAATTCTTAAAACCAAATACATTAGATATATAATGAAATGATGAAAATTTTATTTAAGAAAAATTTCCCCCCCAAAGGAATGGGTTACTAAAGGACTAAGTTCATGTAAAGAAGGGTAAGTAAAAACAAAAAAACAAAAGAAGGGTAAGTATATTAAGTTTTTGAGTAATTATTTACTCATTTTCTCCAAATATTCAAATATAAAACCAATTCACTCTGTAAACCCTACCTTTTTTTTTTTTGTAAACCCTACTTTTGACGAGCTTTGGTTTTGCATTTTATTATACGTGTTTAAGTATTTTTCATGAAAAGTTAAGTCTAGTCTATGCTATATTATGCAATATTTTGTTTTTGTAATTCTGACATTGTTATTAATAATAAAATAGTGCTCAGTTGATGATTGCACTTGGCACCTAGTAAGAGTAGCCTCATTAAAGTAGCATACACAATATAGAGATTTATTTCCCTCCTGTTTAAAATACAGAAAAATACAGAATTAAGAGTTCTACAGCTGTTAGGGAGGTTCCATGGAGTTTTCTCCCTTGTTTTAAGACATCATTTTAGGGAAAAAATCATTTTCTAATTTTGTTTTCTGAATTAGGTAAATTAGGTGAAAAATAAAATTTATCTACTTGACAAATAAAAATTAATGTATCGTCGTTATGAAAAATTGGAAAATGTTAGAAACACAGAAATGTCATCTGGAGTGAGAATATGTAGAGCATACTATTATTAATATCTTGGTATCTTACTCTTCTTTTGTTCTATGCCTTTATTAGTTATTTTTTTTTTTAACATAGTTGCGATCTTAACTGCCGGTTAAGTTGAAATCTCTTCACTCTTAATAGAAACTTTTACTTGGATGTTATAGACTCTTAATTGTATAAATTAACACTGATAACTATTACAGAATATTTAATCCAATAAGTGTCTCTTATAGATTATTTAAGTATAATCATAAGGATTTAGGTTGTTTCTTTTATTTTCTTATTCATATAAATATTGTAGTATTGAACATTTTTGTGTAGAATACTTTCTCCCGGTTTAGATTTTTTAAAAAGTGAGGTTCTCTGAATTGGCTGCATTCCTTCTGAAGCACATACATGTTAGGGACGCCTGGGTGGCTCAGCCGTTAAGCATCCAACTCTTGACTTTGGTTCAGGTTATGATCTCAGGGTCGTGAGGTCGGGCTCCATGCTGGGTGTGGATCCTGCTTAAGCAATCTCTCTCTCCCTCTCCCTCTGCCCCTCCCCCCTCCTCCAACAAGTACACAGTCAGGCTTTCTCTCTCTCTCTAAAAAAAAAGTATATACATGTTAAAGCTCTTGATACATTTTGCAAAAGGGCTTTTGTAAAGAGTTACGCTGTTTTACCTCTCCTTCAGTGTAAACTCTAACCAGCCTTGAATTAAAGAAATTGGATATTTTTCTATGTGATTGAAAGTATATCATTTCAGTTTCTTCGATTACTTATGAGGATTAAAAAATTTTCTATCTTTGCTCTTAATAATATATTTCATATGTAAATTATCTGCTCATGAACTTTACCTTTATCATTGTGGTGATGTATTTGTCTGATAGATGTCAGTGATTTTCTTATTTATTTATATTAATTTTTTTCACCTTTACTGTGAGGTTTCCCAAGATCCATTGTTTGCTTTTAGTTTTATTTGTTGTTCAATAAATACTTTTAATAATTTTATAGTGAAATTTAGCTGTGATTTCCTCTGTGATTTCTAACATTGTTTTAAAGATTAGACCATCTTCCCCATCTTCAGATTTGGTATATATGTAATTCTGTTTTTTTCTTTTTCTATTTTTAATGGTTTAAAATTCATTCAACAATTTCTATACTGAGTTAATTTGTAAAAAAAAAAAAAAAAATATTGCTGTATTTCCAGAAAGGATTGGAATGTCAAAGGAAACTTGATTATATTATATAACTTACCAAACTCAAAGTTTACTAATGATTCAAATGATACAAGTATAGTCAGGCAGACATGTAACATTTCTTCCTATAGAAGTTGGCATCTATCAGACACAGCTTCCAAATTGTCCTTTTCTCCCTCCTTAAGATGCCTTTTGCTTTTGAATTAACATATGACTTTTGAATGTCATTTTTAGAAACCAGTTCCCAAGGGAAGCTGTTTTTTGTTTGGAGCTTCCCATTTTTGTACTCTTAATAGTTATACAAGTAGAAAGTATCTACATAAGGAATTCTCATTCCCCTACCAGCAGTGCCTCATAAATCCATAAATTCCAGATACTTTTGATTGGCCATTTGGACAGGTAATGTATGTCAAGGGTTTTTTTTTTTTTTTTTTTTTTGAATAGTCCACTGGTCAATTCCATTTTTATGTTTCAAGGACGCTTGGTCAAGTCCGTTATTCCCTGAGCTACCCCTCAATAGAAGGATAATGCCTCAGTAGGAGGCTCACAAGCTTTCTGTTATTGCTTGTCTCCCAAATTACATGTATATATTTTAAAAGTAAAATAGTGCTAATCCAGAATTGCAATCCATTATCTCCTTCTCAGGGCTTATCCTGCATCCCAAAGGCAGTGACTTTTTTCTTTAATTATCTAATGAAAACACTTATTTAATGACAAGCATCTGTACTCACTTGAAACATTAACTCCAGTTATCCATTTTGTAATGTAATTATAGTTTAAATTTCGATTAAATTTTTTATCAGAGATTTAATTGTTATGATGATACATTGTTCATTGTTAAGCCAAGTAGTGTAACTGCATAGTTATTTTATTTACTTTCCTTCAAATTTTTGTTTATCCTTGGAGTTATTAATTGCTCAATTGTCCTTAGATATTTGACTAAATCCTCCCATGCCACAAAGCTCTCCTTTATATTACACTTGTCTGGACAGTGTTCCACATAGTCTAGACTGTCACATAATATGTCATATCTACTTATTCTCTTAAAGCAACTTTTCTGGAGCACAACAACCTCCTTCTACAACATGAACTAGATACTTTCCCTGTGGCAGAACTTTTGTCTAAGATTTCCTTTCACTATAATTGTAGGGATTTTTTTTTTAACTCTTTTCTGTTTTGAATCTCCTGTTTTTTCAATCCCTTACCTTCCTATTTCTTGGTTTACTTCACCATTTAGGTAGATTACATTTTCCAGGAGCTTCTAAAGAAAGGGCAAAACGGAGCTAATTTTTGAGAATTTCCATGTCTGAAAATATCTTTGTTTTTCCTTTCACACTTGAATGATAATTTGGTTTAGTATAAAATTCTCTTATTTCACACCGATAACTTTAGTGTGAATCTTTTGTCTTATGTTCTTGTCTTATGTTCTTTTCAATCTGGAAATTCATATTCTCTGGTTCTATAAAGTTTTCATAAACTATTTCCTTGAAAAGTTCTTCCCACCATTTTCTATATTTCTTTCTTTAAGGCTTTATTGGTTGTGTTTTGTATGTCTTGGGTTATGTTATATATTTTAAATGTCTTATATTTTCTTTCCTATTGTCCTTTTCCTTATCTTTTTGTTGTACTTCTCAGGATATTTTTCGATTTTATTATGTCTTAAGAAATTTTGGCAATTTTAATCTAATGAGAGTTAACTTTTTTGTGATTATTTCTTTACCTACAGAATTCTGAAAAATAACATTTTTTATCTCCACTTGTATTATGATAATTTGTTTGAAATTTTCTTCTGTTGCTACATTGTCTCAATTTTTGCTGAATTATTTCTCCTTCATTTCTCCTTCATGCTGAGGAGTTCCTTAAATGTCTGTTGATTTTTGCCTATTCTCTCATGATTATTAGTGAGTCTCACAATGCTGGCTTCATTATCAAGTATTATATCATTTCCTGACAATCTGGATCCCAGTGAATGTTTAAAGAGGTCAAAATGTTAGTGTGTAAGACTTTAATCTTGAGTACTTCAGGTTTTCTGGAAAATATTTCTTCAAATTATAAGGATAATAGGTTAATACATCAACAACAGTATGCATGCAAATTTGATAAGCTAGATGAAATGGAGCAATTCCTTGAAAGACACAATCTACCAAAACTCACACACGAAGAAATAGACAGTCTGGATAGACCTCAATCTATTAAAGAAATTGAATTAGTAATTAGTAACCTTCAAAAACAGAAAGCACCAGGCCCAGATGGATTCATTCGTGGACTCTATCAAACATTTAGAGACGAAATCATACCAATTTTCTGTAATCAATTCTCTACAATCTCTTTCAGAAGATAGAAAGAATACTTCCTAACTCATTCTAACTCATTTTGAGGTCAGTTTTACTCTAATACCAAACCAGACAAAGGCATTACAAGAATAGAAAACAGCAGACCAATATCTCTTCTCAGCATGGATACAAGTCCTTAACAAAATATTAACAAATCAAATCCAACAATGTATAAAAGAATTATGCACCATGACCAAGTGAGATTTATCTTATGTATACAAGGTTGGTTCACATTCAGAAACCAGTGCATTCCATTATATGAACAGGATAGAGAAAAAAAATCACATGATCGTATCAGTAGATTCAGGGGAAATAAAACATTTTATAAAATCTAATACACATTCATGAAAACAGCTTAGTAAATGAGGGCTGGAACAGAATTTTCTCAACTTGATAAAAAATATATATATAAATACCCTACAGCTATTATCATTCTTAATGATGAGAAACTCAAAGCTTTCTCATTAAAATTAGAAACCAAGCTAGAATGTCCCTTCTCACCACTTTTTTTTTTATCATTGTACTAGAAGTCCTAGCTAATGCAATGGGATGTGAAAAAGAATCAAAAGATACACAGATTGGGAAGGAAGAACAACTCTTCATTCATTGATGACATGATTGTTTATGTAGAAAATCTGAGAGTCACTTAAGAAAAACACTTCTGGAACCAATAAACGATTACAGCAAGGTTACAGGATACAAACTTAATGTACAAAAGTCGATTGCTTTCCCATATACAAGCAATGAGTAAATGGAATTTGAAATTAAATACAAAATAACATTTACATTAGCACCCCCCCAAAAATGAAATACTTAGGTATAAATATAGCAAAGTATTTACAAGATCTACATAAGGAAAGATAGCAAATGATGAAATTTATCTGATGAAAGATATCAAAGAATTAAATAAATGGAGTGATAGTCCATGTTCATGCATAGGAAGTCTCAATATTGTTAAGATGGCACTTCCCAACTTGATCCAGAGATTCAGTTCAATCTCAGTCAGAATCCCAGAAAGTTATTTTATGGGTATTGCCAGATTGATTAAAAGTTGATATGGAAAGGGGTAAGACCCACAATAGCCAACACTACTGAAGGAGAAGAACAAAATTGGAGGACTGACACTATCCAACTGCAAGACTTTCTACAAAGGTGCAGTAATCACAAGACTTTGGTATTAGCAGAAATATAAACAAATAAATCAGTGGAATAGAAAAGAGAGCCCAGAAATAGACCAACATAAATGTAGTCAATTGATCTTTGACATATGAGCACAGACAATACAGCTCAGAAAAGATAGTCTTTTCAAAAAATAGTGCTGAACAACTGGACATCACAAGCAAAAGAATGAATCTAGATACAGACCTTGTACCGTCACAAAAGTTAACTTAAAATGGATCACAGATCTAAACATAAAATGCAAAATTACAAAACTTTTGGGAAATAACAGAAGAAAAAAATCTACATGACCTTGAGTTTGGCAATAACATTTTAGATACAACAACAGAGGCAAGATCTGTGAAGGAAGAATTAAGAAGCTGGAGTTCATTAAAATTAAAAGTTTCTGCTCTGCAAAAGATACTGTCAAAAGACCAAAAAGACAGACCACTGACTGGGAGAAAATATTTACAAAAGACATGTTTCATTTCACTTCTGTACTTCTGCATTGGTCAAAATCTATTATAGAGATCATTTTAATTGTGTGTACTTTATTCTCAGCTCAGTATTTAGTATATTTTATACTTTTATTGTCTCAAGGCTAATTTTTCTATTGTGCTTGTAATTAGTTACCATTAAAACACAAAATTGGAATTTTATGGATGTGATAAACCATGATATTCTATAAATGTTTTAAAGTGTGACTTTGTTTTCTGTACATAAAGATAAAAAAAAATATTTTTTATTTTGTGTTGAAAAGTATAGCAATAATTATCTATAAGCTAATATCTCTTAGTATTTTATCAGTATATTTACTTTCCTCTCATAGTATTGCAAGCACCATTGAGACTATCCAGCACTGATTTTATATTTGAAATGCCATTGCATATTTTGGATCCTAATAACAAGGTCACAAAAACTCAGGTATGTATAGAGAATTGATGTAGTTTACAACTTTTTTTATTATGGTTTTTAGTTTATTGAGTTGATTATTCTGAAGCATGTGTTGTAAGAATACTTTCATTTTTAGAGAACTTGCATATGTATATATCATATTTCTCAGAAGTAATTATCAAAGTATACAAATACGTATACAGCCATTTTTTATATACATATATTTAATAGGACTATTCAAAATATTTTAAATAGAATTAAGTTACCAGACTCTCCTTATATAAATGGAAGCTATGATTAATGTGAAGTATGTTCAAGTCAGGTAAGGAAATGTGGTGAAAGGTAATAATAAAAATTGGAAAGGTCCAGGTATATAATAAAGTGACTTCTATGACAATCTACTCTTTTTTCTTACTAGATATTTCTGTGTCTCCTAATTATGAATCCATGTAGAAAGAAAAAGAGACATGCATAAGAAGGAAGCTCATGCATACATAGTAGGAATTTGTATTTGTAGTACCCCCTTATTGTCTTATATATTGTCTTCCTGCAATTAATTTTGAACCTCTGTAGCTTTGAAGAAAAATTATATGGAGAAGGTATTTAACATTGCATGTGTCAAATAATAGCAGAGTCCTATATGAAATTATAGTTAGAGAAGAATAAAGGCTCTCTTCTGAAATTAAAATGTGACTGTTTCAAGTATAAAATATCAGTAATACTTCTAACTCTAACATAACTTCAAGGATGCAAAAGGCTTTGTATGTGGGGCGAGAAAGGAAGATTTAGTGAACTGAATTGGATTGAATTCCAAAGGAAAAGCAATCGCTTTATAAATGTGAGATTATTTTATATCATTGAAGTTTTTTTCACTTGGCATAATAAAAGATGATCTAGACAAGAGCCTTCTCTCTTGAGTGGCGAAACAGTCACACTGGCCCCACAGAGAAGGAAATGTGACTCTAATGCACTGCTTGGATTTGCCATGAATGATATTTACATAGTCATAATAAAATATATAATACAGAGAAGGCTTAATATGTTTATGGGGCAGAATTAAAATTTGATCATATATAGTATATTACATGTAAAATGACAAGTGTGTGATATGTACAATGTGTATGTGAAGATTAAGTTGACAGAAGGGTTGGAAATGGTAGAAGAAAGAAGAGTGAAACTCATTTTACATAGTGAGTAATTAAAGGGAATTATCTAAAGTTGACAGAAGAACTAGAGTTATAAATATACTGCTTTAAGCTACCAGGGGACTAATGAAAGAATTAAAATAATATAAATATCCAAAATTGGGAGGTGGACAGAGGAGGGAAGATTATATATATGAGCTAAATCCTCGTCTTTACTAGTTGGCACTGGAGACAATATCTGGGTCTGATAAATCACGAAATAGCCATGTGATAGAGTAATGGTCTAGAATGTGTGAGTACACTATCTTATATTGCAGAAGATACTTTGCTGACGTGTCATGTGATGGAGATGAAGGCCCCTGAGCAAGGAAGATTATGCTAGATTGTCTAGGTGGTCCCAGTTGAATCACATGAGTGGTTAAAACCAGAGAAGCTTTCCTGACTGTGCTCAGAAGGAAATGTGATGACAGAAGAAGGGTAGAGACATATGATGTTGCTGGATATGAAGATAGTGGAAGGAGGCCACCAGCCAAAGAATGTGTTTGCCCTCTAGAAACTGGGAATCGCAAGGAAAACAGTCTTCTCTGGACCCCTCCAGAAAGTATCATAGTTCCTTCTAACACCTTGATCTTAGTCCAGTGATATGCTTGTTGAACTTCTAACCTACAAGACTGTAATTTAATAAATTTGTGTTGGTTTAAACTACTAAGTTTGTGGTAATTTGTTATGGCAGCAATAAGAAAACTAAAGTAAGCCTTATCAATGTTGTATTTAGAATCAGGCTATAACGATTAGAGAAAATCCAAAATTTAGCTAAAATTGGTTGCTTCAGGGAAGCAGAATTGTTGATAAGGAGGAGTTGAGTGGGACAACTGTTTTTTGTTGTTGTTTGTTTGGGACAACTGTTTTTTTATAAGCATTTTTGAATTATTTGTGTAATCTATGTACATGTATCATCTTGATAAAATTATTTAAAAAATAACACAATATAATACATACAAACAGTGTTTCTTTATAGATGACTGTATCAGTTCTATTCTTGGGGATAGGATTGGAAAGTGGAGAGTATTTTTAGAGATCTACCATTTCCTCATTTCAGAGTGAGAAAAATGAGGCATTCAAATGACTAGTACAATTTCATGTCCACCTTCTTTTTTAAAAGATGTTGTTTTCTTTATAAGCTGCAAATATTAGACCTAAATAGATGTTTAAGTACTGAGAGACATTGGGAATAAAATTGACTAATTTTAAAATCCTGAATATTTTAAATCAGTCATACTTTAGAAAGAGATGAAGTACATTATTTTGTTGTGGTGCCAATTGTATGGATCATTCTATACTTTTCAAATTTGAAAAGTAAAGTTAAAACAATACCTAGATGAAGGTTTTATTTTAATAGTATGTTGTACTGGAAAGACAAGTCTGCACACAAGTCATGCATATAGCTCCCAGATTTACCAGAACATTACAAACACAGTACAGAGAGTTTATGTATATTATTCACACAACTTTCCCTATTAACACGTTGTAGAACCATATAACATTTTTCAAAACTAAGAAATTAACATTAGTACAAAATTATTAGACAACAGATTCTATTTGGGTTTTACCAGTTTTTCAGTAATGTCCTTTTACTCTGTCAGGGTCCAATCAAGGGTATCATATTTCATTTACTTTCCTCTGATATGTGACAGGCTCAGGCTCTCAGTCTTGCTCATTTTTTTATGACTTTGTCAATTTTTAGGAGTACTGGTTTGGTATTGTTTCAGAATGTTCTTTAATTTTAGCTTGTCTGATTTTTTCCACCTGACTCAACTGCATTCTTATTTTTCATGGGTTTTGGGGAAGAATGTAACAGAGGTGAGATGTCTTTTTTGTCACATCATGTGAAGGGAGTACATGATATCAGCATATATCACTGGTGATATATGTCAGGAGAATTGAAAAAAAGTTGGATGAACATTTTGTTTTTTCATACTCTGCATTTTAGAAGTGACTTGTCAATTTCAGCCTACACTCAAGGTGTTGGGGGTCAAGCTGCACCCTCTGGAGGGGGGTATTTATATATATTATTTGAAATTTTTCTGTAAGAAAAATTTGTTTATTTTATTAGTTATTTTATTACTTAATATGTCAGTGTGACCTCACAAATATTTATACATTCAGTTATAATCCAATATTACATTATTTATTTTGTTATTAAATTTGTTCCAGCTCTGGCCCTTTAGAGTTCTTTTAGACTGGCCCTTTGACATGCTTCCTTCATTATCATTTTTTTAAGTATTTTATTTATTTGTCAGAGAGAGAGAGAAAGAGAGAGAGAGTGCATGCACACAAGCAGGGGGAGCAGCAGACAGAGGTACAAGCAGGCTCCCCACTGAGCAGGGAGCCCGATGCGGGGCTCGATCCCAGGACCACAGGATCATGACCTGAGCTGATGGCAGATGCTTAACTGACTGAGCCACCCAGGCGTCCCCCATCATTATGATTTTTAAGCATTCTTACACTTTCTGGCACTACCAAATGGTCCAGCTTATCTTTTATTTATTTTTTTTCCTAGCTCTCGAATCAATATTTTCTCCAACAAACCCCAGTACCATTTATGGAAGAATGGTATTTAGAAACCAAGATCTGTACACTAGATGTGCTAGCTGCTACTGGGGTGTCACATGTTGTAAGCCCTTTTGGCAAATAGAATCAGGAAATATTTGTATGTATACTAACTTGTAAATATACATATATCTATAATTTCTCTATCATTCTATCTCATCATCCATCTGTTTATCTAGCTGGTTAAAGATGAGTTCAAACTGATATTTCTGAATCTAATCTAATCTAGCACAAGGCTTGTTCCAGTCTTTCTTCCTTGCTCCTTTTTAACTACTTTCTCTGACAATGAGAAATCTGGTTCTCTTATTTATAATTTATTTGCTTATTTTTTACTAGTGTGCTAGTAAAGAAGTTTCACAATTTTTATCCTGTAGCTAGAATTGCTAACATGTTTACCAACTAGAGTACAGTGTTCATAAAGAGTAATTTTTTTGTATTTAGCTATATAGTTTCCAGTCAAAACACAGTTTTCTGTTACTTAGGCCATTCCTCCTACCCCCACTAACTTCTGTGAGATTATTTCATACATTTGTAATATAGCGTGTTGTAATCTACAATCCATCCTGGGATTCTCAACATCTTGGTTGATTGTTTTTAATTTACGTACATTTAAGTCTGCTCTTAGTAGTATACAGTTCTATGGATTTTGAAAAATATGTAGAATAATTTGTCTACCACTTCAGTACATTACAGAATAGTTTCACGACACTACAAATTCTCAGTGTAACCCCTTTTTAGTCAGCTACTCTTCCTCCCACCAACACTTAGCAACCACTGATTCTTTTTTTCCATCCACATAATTTTACCTTTCCAGGTTGACAGGTAATTTAATCATACAAAATTTAGCCATTTGGGTCTGGCATCTTTCACTTAGCAAAACATATTTAATATTCATTTATGTTTTTGTATGAATTAATACTTCACTTACTTCATCACTGAATTTTATTCCATTGTACAAAATGTTTATCCATTCATTATTTGAAGGAAATCTTGGGGTTTTTTCCTCTATTGTTTGGCGATGAGCAAAGTTATTATAAACATTAACGTACAGATTTTTATGTGAGCATAAATTTTCGCTTAAGTAAATATTTAGGAATGGGATTACTGGGTCATATGGTAGTTGTATGTTTAACATTATAAGAAACTGCCAAACTTGTCTTCCAAAGTGACTGTACCATTTTACAGTCTCACAATCTTGTAGCTACTCTACATCCTTGCTAGCTAGCATAGCTATTTTGACATTTTTATTTTACCCCAGTCTCTATCCTTTATGTATTTTTCATAGTTGTTAATAGGCTATGAACATACTTGCATACCCCTTTTTTGCCTAACATCACTTTTTAAAACTATCCATGAATTCCACTGTTAATCATTTAACTTTGTACATAGGTTCTTCAAGTTGGCATGGTAAAACAAGTTAAATTTTATATTGCATATTATAATTTTTATAAATGTCTTTTATTTATTGATTTTGTGTGTAAACAGGATCTTGTCTTACATAATACTTCAAAACAAGATGTGGAATGGACTTTGGATATTAGTGACACTGGGAACCTTTTCAAAGATGGCACATTCCAGATTAGTGTGCTGAGTGGGATTCTGCAACCACACGAAGAATGTACTATTTCCATAAGTTTCTGTCCAAGTAAGTACTTTTTTCCTATATTTCCTATCAATTTATCCCTCACATACTATTTTTCTCATATACACAAAAGTTTAGATTATTTTTTTATGTGTTCTTAAAACAGTTCTAAGAAGTTTCATACTAGAATTTTGTGGTCACCATCCCCCAAAATGAACCCCAATGATCCTCACCTCTTGGTATTCGTGCCCTTATAGAGGGCATGAATACCCCTCCCTCATCAGATAGGACTGATATATCACCCATGGGATATTATGGGTGTGATGGTTTGTGACTTCCAAGGTTAGGTCAGAAAACGCATTGCCACATCTAGCTTGTACTCTTGGGTTACTTGCTTTGGGGGAAGCTGGTCAGCATGTCTATTTATCTATATGTCCACTTCTTTACTGGTGTTTTTTATTAAACAACTTTACTGTACCTTTTTATAGTTGGTGTGACAAATTTTCTGTCATTACAAACCTATCACAACAATTCTTGGCCGTTCTTACACATTTACTTTTCTAAATGAACTATACATTATTTTTTTCCTGTTTCTAGAAAAAGGCATACAATTGAGTTTTTCCCTTCAAAGAATAGCGTGTTTTTCTAGTAATGAAAGTTTGTTTTATATGCGTCATTGTGAATGAGAATTTTTAAATTCTTTTTAATTACCTATCACTATATAAAAGGAATATATTTATAGTTTATGTGGCTCTTGGCTCCTATACTGAACTTCTCTGTTTAGATCTGGAAGTTTTTCAAAGACTATTCTGTGTTGTTTTTTAAGTAAATAGTTTTATAATCTAAAATCATAGTAACTAATGAATTTGTTTCTTCATTGACAATATCTCTTTCTCTGCCTTATTCTCCTCCTGAATCTGTTAATACAATGTTGCTACATTACATTTATATTACAATTGCATTACAACTGTTAGTATAATCTATCTGAACCTGTTACTACAATGGCAGTTTGTTAAAACTTTTTCGATTCCAGTAGTTTTGCTTTGTATCTTTGTATGTTATAAAAAGTTTATGTCTTATATATCTTTTATAAATAATTATATACATTTAAAATAATGTTCTTTTTTCTACTAAATGCTATTTGCTTGAATGCTGTTTATGTGATACATTGCCACTTTGTCTTCCGTTTGTCAGCCTTTGGTTGATATATCATTTTATTTTCAGTCTGTGTCTTTTAAATTTAAGACCAGTATTGCAAAGCAAAGGACCTTGCTTTTCTTCCTGAGCAAGACTGAAATGTGATTTTTAGGAGGGGAATTTAACTTATTCATATTTTGTGTTACAATATATATTCATTTTCTGGCAGTTTCATTTCATATTTCCTTTATATTTTTTATTATTTTTCATAAATTTTATCTATTGATCAAATTTTTGTTTTATATACTATACATCTTATTTTTCTTCTCTATATCATCTTTAAACCTTTGAAAACAATACCTTTTTGGACACATATTTTCCTATCTGTTCTATGATGGAAGAGTATTCATGAACTTGCCCACAGACAAAATTATAGTATGGGTTTATTTCTTACTCAAGAAATTGTTGAAATACTTTGGAATTTTATTTCCATTTAGTGTGTTTACACACTAACTGCATCATTCCATTCCTCCTACTGCTTGATCAGTGGGCTGGAGTCTTTTCCATCTCTAAGGCATTGAGGTAGCGGGGGCAAGACTCTAGCAGATCAAAGCCAACAGGTTGGATGAAGAGTGCTGGGTTCTTCAGAATTAAACAGCTGGATGGAGAATGGAATCTTCGGGGAGTTGGAGTTGAGTTATAGGGGCCTTTTGAGTTGGGACCAGGGTAGTACCTCCTTGATCTTTTGGTCACCCTCATTTATTTTCTTCTAGTGCAGACAGTTTTTACTTTTCCTGGCTCATATGGAACTGAATAGAGCCCTTTTAACTTTGCCTTAGTAGTTCTTTCCAAATCAAGTATGCATTTATTTTCTGGTTTTCTCAGTTGTTTTTATTGTTCATTTAAATGGGGATACT
This sequence comes from Neomonachus schauinslandi, assembly GCF_002201575.2. Taxonomy (NCBI): domain Eukaryota; kingdom Metazoa; phylum Chordata; class Mammalia; order Carnivora; family Phocidae; genus Neomonachus; species Neomonachus schauinslandi. The sequence goes on along the minus strand of NC_058419.1, from coordinate 95,389,853 downwards.
ACTAGAAGAGGAAGAAGATGCCTTCTATTTTGCCTTAAATTCTTATATTTTAGATTAGATACTATAAAGATAAAATTCACACTCAGATGTGATTATTTTTAAAAGTGTGATTTTTTAATTACAACTATTAAAATTTGATGGACATTTCGATCATTTCTACTTTTTTGGCTTTTATGAATAGAATAGCTATGAACATTCATGTACAATTCTGTGAGGACACATGTTTTCATTTATTTGGTTATATATCTTGGAGTGGAATTGTTGGGTCATAGGATAATTTGATGTTTATTATATTTTTTTAATATTTATTTTTGCAAGAGAGAGAGAGCATGAGCAGGGGAGAGGGGCAGAGGGAGAAGCAGACTCCCCGCTGAGCAGGGAGCCTGATGCAGGACTCGATCCCAGGACCCCAGGATCCTGACCTGAGCCAAAGGCAGACGCTTAGCCGACTGAGCCACCCATGTTTAACATTTTAAGAAACTGTCAAACTGTTTTACAAAGCAATTTTAACAATTTAAAATCTTATCAGCAATGAATGAGGGTTCCAATTTCTCCACATCCTTGCTAACTCTTCTTGTAATCTTTTTTATTATAGCTAGCCTAGTGATTATGAAGTAATAGGTCATTGTAGTTATTATTTGCTTTTCCCTGATAACTAATGATGTTGAGTACCTTTACATGTGCCTATTGTCAGTTTGTATGTCATCTTTGGAGAAAGGTCTGTTTGAAACATTTGTTGATTTTAAAATTTGGCTGTCTTTTTATTTTTGAGTTGTCACTGTTCTTTTTATATTCTGAATAAAATTACTTTGTTAGATATGCAATTTGAAAATATTTTATTTCATTCTGAGATTTCTCTTTTCAACTAATGGAAAATAGTTCAATTTTGATGAAGTCTAATTTATCTAATTTTTCTTTTGTTACTTTGGCTTTTCAGTGTTATATCTTTTTTTCTTCTTAAAGATTTTATTTATTTATTAGAGAACATGAGCAGGGGCAGGAGTAGAGGGAGAGGGAGAAGCAGACTCCCCACTGAGCAGGGAGCCTGATGCGGGGCTCGATTCCAGGACCCTGAGATCATGACCTGAGCCAAAGGCAGATTCTTAACAACTGAGACACCCAGGTGCCCCTTCAGTGTTATATCTATGAAAACATTACATAACCCGAGGTCATGGTGAATTATTCTTATGTTTTCTCCTAAAATCATGTAATTTTACTTCTTACATTTAAGTCTATGGCTTATTTTGAGTTATTTTTTTTTAATATGGTGTAAGGTAGGGCTCCATCCTCATTTTTCTGCATGGGTATATCTACTTGTACCAGCACCATTTATTGAAAAGAATATTGCTTCCTCATTGAATTGTCTCGGTACCCTTGTTCAAAATCAATTGGCCATAAACAGAAGTGTTCATTTCTGTTACCGTGGTCTTAGAGAATGTCTTGGGAAGTACTCATATTCATACATATTAATATATATATTAATATAAAGATATTTATATAGCGATTGATATTAATTCTTTACAAAATGTTTAGTAGATTTCACCAATGAGTGCATTTGAGTTTTGGCTGTTCTGTGTGAGAAGTTTTTGATTACTACTTTAGTTCACTGAAATTCTTACATGTTTAGATTAATGTTTTTTTAATTAATTTTTTTTTAAAGATTTTATTTATTTATCTGAGACAGAGAGAATGAGAGAGACAGAGAGCACATGAGAGGGGGGAGGGTCAGAGGGAGAAGCAGGCTCCCCGCCGAGCAGGGAGCCTGATGCGGGACTCGATCCAGGGACTCCAGGATCATGACCTGAGCCGAAGGCAGTCGCTTAACCAACTGAGCCACCCAGGTGCCCCTTAATTAAATTTTTAATTAAATTTTTTTAAACTAAATTTTGGATGCTTTTGGCCATTATTTCTTCAAATAGTGTTTCTCCCTCTCCGTCTCTTCTCCATCCCATGGATTCTTATTTTGCATATATTGGTATTCCTCATGATGCCCTATAGATCTCTGAGGCTCTGTTCATTTTTCATTCTTTTTTGGAAAACAAGTTTATTAACATGTATATTTCATGTATACATGTATATTTCATGTATATATGGGAGATAACTCGGGAAAATGAGTAAGTCTCAGAAGTGGCTTAAAATTCAGGCTTAAATACCATCTTCAGCTAAAGACAAATCAAAGCCTTTTTTCTTTCTGTTCCTTAGAATCAGTAAATTCAACTGACATTTTTTCATGTTGGCTGATTCTTTGTTTAGCTAGTTCAAATCTACTGTTGAATCCCTATAGTGAATTTTTCATTTCAGTCATTGTATTTTTCAACTCCACAACTTAAATATATGTTTATGTATATTCATATGTATATATGTCCAATGCTTGAACTTTCTCAGGGACAGTTTCTGTTGACAACCTTTTTTTTTTGCATGTGTATGGATCATTCATTATTGACTTAGGATTTTTTTCAGTTATACCGGTAAGATCTTGGCCTTGTTCTTTGGGCTATCCTGTAGCATCTGCCATTTTCTTCTAGCAGGCATTAGGAATGGATTATACTTTTCTTCTGCCCTTTTCTTTTCTTGTAATCTGACTGTGGTGTAAGCCTCTTATCCCAAGCCATGGTCAGGGCCTTTATGTCTCATTCTCTTTTCTTTGCCTTGTAGACACATCGTTTGCCATCAATATCACCTAAGTCATGTGGATCTACATAACTCCACATGGCTAGACCTGTTATACTGGCCACCACGCAGAGCTGCCTTATAAGGTCAGGGCCTTCAAGAGTTTTAGTGAGGTGGTTTTTACTTTTCACTCCCCCTTTCTTATCTCTTCCTTGGACCCCCACAGGGACAGTGGCTGGGGCTGTGATAGAATATGTGACCCATACTGATCTCTAAGCGAATCTCCAATCCCTTCTGAATCCAAACCATTGTTCTTGAATCTTATTTGGGTGAGTAGACTCTCACTTTCCTTGAATAAGATTGTTCTCAGTTCTCATGTAAATAGCTTCAATGTTTCACAACCCAGGGGGCACATAACTTAGAAAATTCCCAACATGAGAATCCCTGCTGCATAAAAATATAGAATTTTTCTGGTAATGAGCTTCAGGAAGTGAGGGTATTGACAACTAGCTTCTTTAAGCAGACTGAAGCAAAGGAACAGCAGGAAGGTGCTTGAAAACACATCTATGAAGATTTTTTTTTTCTCCTTTTTGAGGAACTCTATCCTGGTATTTGTCTTTAATTTGAAGCATCTGCTTCAGTATCTTTACAGTTTATATGCCCAAACTAAATAAGCACACCAAATGCCATTTCCAGACTATTTTTCTATTTAAAAGGGTGTTACAGTAACTTACCTATTATTATTCTTAATTATTCTTACTTACAAAGCAACATTAGGAGTGCAGTCTCTGCTATATGCTGTTTGGGCCCATCCAGATTCCCATTACTGGGTATTCCCATCCATCTCTCAGTTGTGGGTATTGGCTTCTGACGGGCTATATCTGTCCCTTTCTCTGGAAGGTTGCCCTTAGCGGAAGGAGGTATCTAGGAGGGTAAGCTTCACCAGCGCTACTACCTCAGCTGGCCCAACTAGCTCTCCCTCAGCTGGGACAACCTATCTGGTGAATTCACATCCCGTAGCTGCGTATGTTTGAATCTGGATTATAAAACTGCACTTTTTCATAACTTCTTGCCCTCCTCTGTTTTGTTTCCTTCTTCACTTATATACAGGTTCTTCCTGAGGGCATGCCCTCCATAAATCACTTGCGTCAGAATCCTTGGGATGGTACTGTTTTACACATCTAAAACAAATGTGGCAATCTAAATGAAATACCAAGAACTAGCTATGTTATCAACAGGAAAGGCAGAATAAGAACCCATTATGGCTTTTAAGCTTTTTAGATTTCATTCAGCTGTATATTTTCTCAGTAATATGCTATTAGCACTGCGTTGCCTTAACTCCGTGTCCTTGTACCTTGTTTTTTTCAGCGTGGCATTTTATAATCATTTTAGTTTTAATGGCAAGAAACAGTACATAGAGTACTGTGATTGATAGATTTGAAAAATGTTTCATCTTTTATTATCTCTGTTTAGAACTCTGAAGATATAATAGAAAACATCGTATACTCTCCCCATTCTGAAGTTTATTTTGTAAAAGTAATTAGGTTTCATTATGTATTTCTGTGTATTTCTTCTCAGTTTCTGTTATGTCTGGTCCTGAAAGAAATTACAGGAAAGCCAGTCCCGCTAAAGCCACCATATGTATTTCCGTATAGAGCTTCTCCTTTATGTCTGTATCAACATTTTTATCCAGATGCAATAAAATAGATAATCTAGAAGGAAATAAGTAGCATTTCCGTTTGACTTTTCCTTCAGTATGGGGCCAAGCCTAAGTAGTCAAATCTATGAGTTGCCTTCTTAGGATTTCAACCTCACTCTTGAGAAAAACGTATCTGTAACACATTTATATAACTTACATCTCAGATGAGAGAGAAAGACCACCTGAGCTTAGAAAAACGTGTTACCGAATGTCCAGTAGTCTTAGGTTACACAGAGAATCCCCTTCTCCATGACCCCAGAAACGTTTACCAGGTGTGAAACCCAGAAATAATCTCAAAATAGCCCATTCAAAATTCAGAATTCAGTAAGTCCTAATTAAAACCTTGCTTAACTTTGGAAGTAATGAACTTGATTTTCTTTCTCCCCAAAATAAATTTTACAATATCAGGTTCATTAAATGAAACAATCATTTCTCTATAGATTTACAGTTTTAAACACATAAATTCTATTATAACTCCTTTTCTCAGCTCAAGGTATAGATATAGTCTTTCATGTTTTCACAAAGTCTTTCCAGTGTTCATCTGTCATTATTAGTAGGAAGTCACTAATTCACTTCCCTCTCCAGCCACCTCTCATTTTCCAAGGATCCTAGACTATATGAACAAGTAAAAGACTGATTGGGCCAAGTGAGGGCACCCAGCACAGAGAAATCTAGTGGGTATGATCAGTTCAATGATACCTTGTTTTTGTGTGTGGTTCACAGTGTGTCACCTTTGAACATGCATCATCCAGAACACTCATCATGTGCTCTGGTGATACTCTTGGTGGCCCTGATCTGTGCCAGGTCATTCTGGTGTCTAGTTTTTGAATTCTAAGATATTACCTTGAGTTCATACTCACCAGATCATATTTTTCTCTTTATGAGACACTGTGTTTGGGCATTTGGGTCTAAAAGGGCGTTGGTGGCTTGCTCAGATGGAACCTGTTGTCTGGGACTAGGCTGCAGCCTCAGATGCTGAGCCCTTTTCTCCAACACAGACTGCCTTACCGCATAGTGAGTTGCCACATGGGAATTTCCTGTCTTTTCCTACCAGGTGAGATTGGCCAGTCAACCCTGGCAGCTTTCCATAAACTTAAAAATCTGGGAGGAACAACATTCCTTTTTTCTCGGCACGCCCATTTCACAGTACTAGTCCCCTGAAATCCTTATGGCAACTACCTGACCTCATCTTCATACTGCATATACTAAAGGGATGGGCAGCTCCTGCTAAGGCACAGAAAAGAATCAAAAAAAGAAGCCCTGTTGCGCTGTTTCCTCCAGGTATAGGTATTTTCCAATAATAACGAAAATTTGCTTTAAGGAGATCTGCCCTATTTCTAGGCATAGTGCACTTTAGAATATTTTTGATTCAGTGACACTTCATTAACATGTTTTAAGTTCCTTGGCAGGATAATTCCAGTTTCTGGGTAATCTATTCTCCATTGGGCTGTAACCTCATAGTACATTTTAATATTAAGTAAAGTTTAAACCATGTAAATGTTTTTTGTGTATGTGAACAAATCTAAGATACTTTTAAAAAATTGTTTTTCATTAGATCATCCTAGAAAATACACAGCTGATATTCCCATTCGTCTAAATGATAATCCAGTTGGCTATCGAACGTTATGTTTGGTTGGAGAGGTGAAATCACCCATGTTATTGTTTGACCCTCCATTCATATTTTTTACTCCTGTTCCTCTGGATGTAACAACTGTGATGGATATCAACATTTTACCCCAAAACTATTTCAGGTAAATGCTTAATGTAAATTTACCACATTTTCATTTAAAGCCCACTTAATTACCTCACAATTAGTCATTTGATTTTCTTGTAAAAAATTTTGATATGTCTCTCTTCATGGTACAAGAAGCAAGCTTTTTATTTCTATGTGACAAATTACCACAAACTTAGTGCCTTAAAACAGAAATTTGTTATCTCATAATTTCTTTGGGTCAGAAATCCAGGTTTGTTTAGCTGCATCCACTGTTTATGTTCTCAAGGTACAGACTATAGCAGCTGTCTCATCTGAGGCTCAGTCCTCCTGCAAGCTTTCTGGTAGTTGGCAGATTAATCTGTTTAGTTGTAGAACTAAGGTATCATTTTCTTGCTGGCTGTTGGCTGGGATCACTCTCAGCTCTTAGAGGCCACCCTCACATCCTGGCCAAATCCTCCTCCCATCATGGTACTTTACTCAATGAAAGCCAGAAGTGACCATCTTTTGACTTCTCAGTCTCTGACCTCCAAACCTTCTTTTAAGATCTTACCTGATTAAGTCTAACCCACCCATGATAATCTTCCTTTTGCTTTACTTGAATTTATTTAACTAGGGAGGTCAATTATATATGGAAAGTCCCTTTACCATGGCTGTATAACACAGCTGATTCACCAAAGTGATATCATATTTACAGATTCTGCCACCCAAGGGGTGGGAATTAGAGAGTTTGTATGTACACTAAGGCTCTTGGGGACCATCTCAGAATTCTGCCTATCATATGTACATAGTATAGCAGAATGCCGACTGTTTTCATTTTTTAAAAAAATTTATCAGCATCCCAAACCCTAATAGTATATTGCCCTAGATACATTATGTACCCTCGTATTACAAAACAAGTAGATTATGTGTGTGTTTAATTAATTAGTTAATTAATTAACTGCTGGCTTCTGAGAAATGTGGGAGGTCTCCAAAGGGCTCAGATCAAACCAGACCAAACCAGTACATACTTAAAAGCTGAAACCAGAGTAGGAGTGGTGAGCTGTAATAATCTGCCAAATGCAGGCTTGTTCTTAAAACTTGAGACAACTTCTTCAAGGTAGGAAAACAATCTCAAATTCCTGGATTAATCCAGGGACACCGGAAGAGGCTAAAATAGTTCACGTGAGTAAATCCCTCTACTTTTCAGCAGAAGCAAGCAAATCTTCTCTAGATCAGTGGTTCTTAAATGTTGGTGTATATCAGCATCACCTGAGACGCTTTTTAAAACAGAGGTTGTTGTTTCCCATCCCCAGAATTTATGGTTCAGGAAGCCTGGCATGGTATGTAATAATTTGTATTTCTAGTAAGTTTCCAAATGATACTTATACTGCTGATGCATAGACCACACTTTGTGAACCTCTGTTCTAAATGAAGCCATCCTCAGTTTTGGCTGATACTTCAGTTTCCACAATTGCTATCAACCAGACATGAGTGTAATATCAAGTATTGCAAAACTCACAAGGGAAGATGCCATCATTTAGAGTCAGCACAAAAAACCATCTTGAAATTTAGACTCTGAAGTCAGTCAGATATTGGAATTATCAGACACAGAGTATAAATAATTTTTTAAAACAAGATCGCATTATAAAAATTAGTAATGAACATGGAATTATACAATATAGACTTGAAAATGAACCAAATATAATAACTTTTAGGAATTTTAAAACAAAGTGTGTAGGGTAAATTTTTAAGGGCATCCACAAACCTAAGATTGTATATAACTACACAAACAGTATAGAAATCAACAGAATCTCGGTTAATTTTGTAAGAGAGAAAAAGAGATGCATACTTTAAAAAGCAAGAAAAACCTGAAACAAAAAAGATGGCAAAAACTCTAAGTAGTTGAGTAATACAATTGAATGTAAGTAAGTTACTCTGACTAGTTAAAAGACAGAGAATGTTAGAGTAAATAAAAAAAAAAATCTAACTGTTAAAAGAAGTATATGTGAGACAGAAGGACAAGAAAGATTGAAGTAAAGCAGGGTTTCTCAACTTCAGAACTGTTGACATTTTTGGAAAGATACTTCTGTTTTTTCATGGAGGCTATTTTGTACATAGTAGGATGTTTAGCAGCCTCCCTGGTCTCTAACCAGTAGCATCCTCCCCCAGTTATGACAGAAAAAAAAAGTCTCCACACATTGCTGCATGTCCCCTGGGATGCAGAACCACGCCCAGTTGAGAACCACCAAACTAAAATCTTAGGAACAGTTATAGCAGAATAACTGTAAGAAAGCTGGATAGCAGTATTAATTTTACATGTGATAACCTTATTTAAGAGGTAAGACGTATTTTTAATATTAAAAATACATTAAATAATTATAAAAGATGCAGCTCACCTGAAAACTATCAGAATTCTAAAATTGTATGCACAGCTAAAATAGTCTTAAAATATATAAACCCCAAATTAAAATTATAGGGGGAATTGACTAGTCCTTCATCACTGTAGGATATTTCAACACATACCTCAATTATTGATGAGTCCAAAAGACAAAAACACTTGTATAGATAAAGGAAATTTGAAAAGGATATTTTAAAGGCTTCATTCATTTACTAATATTATTAAAAATACTAAAAGTAGTATTAGGGGCCCCTGGGTGGCTCAGTTGTTAAGCGTCTGCCTTCGGCTCAGGTCATGATCCCAGGGTCCTGGGATCGAGCCCCGCGTCAGGCTCCCTGCTCAGCGGGGAGCCTGCTTCTCCCTCTCCCACTCCCCCAGCTTGTGTTCCCTCTCTCACTGTCTCTCTCTCTGTCAAATAAATAAGTAAAATCTTTAAAAAAATAAAAGTAATATTAAAAATAGTACTATAAAATACTGCACCCTGCAGTTATAGAATACACAGTTTTCTCTATCATATAGGAGATATTTACAAAGACTGAAAGTGTATCATTCTATAGTTCAAATTTAACAGTTTTTTTAAAAAAGATTATTTATTTTGTAGAGAGAGAGAGCATGAGTGGGGAGTGGGGAGGGGCAGAAGGATAGAGAGAATCCCAAGCAGACTCCCCGTTGAGCACAGAGCCTGACTCAGGGCTCAGTCTCACAATCCTGAGATCAGAACCTGAGCTGAAACCAAGAGTTGGATGCTTAACCAACTGTATCACCCAGGCACCCGTCAAATTTAACAAATTTTGAAGAGTTGACATCATATATACTATGTTTTCTGATAATAATTATAATTTTAAAATCATTAAAGAAAATATTAACAGATTTGCCGTACATTTGGAACTGCTTAAAAAAAACTTGCCTTTTTTTAAATTTTAGAGAGAGAGAGAGAGCACACATGTGAGTGGGGGGAGGGTCAGAGGGAGAGGGAGACTCTCAAGCATACCCTGCATTGAGTATAGAGCCTGACAAGGGGCTTGATCTCATGACTCTGAGATCATGACATGAGCCAAAATCAGGAGTCAGACACTCAAATGGCTGAGCCATCCAGGTGCCCCTAAAAAAAATCTTCTATAGAGAGTCAAAGAAGATACCATACTGAATTCTGCAAATAAATAATAATTAAAATACCATGTATCAAAACATGAAAACAACATTCACTGATATAAAAGCAGTGTTTGAGTATTAAATTTGAAGACTTAACTTGAAACACATACTGTCACTTCTGTTGCTTTCTTTAGACAAGTAAGCCTGCATCTGTCTTGAGTTAACTGCATCTGTTATATTAAATTCCAGTGGTTAAGCAATAAACAAATATACTTATGGAATGTAGCAAAAATGGTATTTAGATGGAAATGTGTAGTCTTAAATGCTGATAGTAGATAAAAAATGATTAGAAGTTTCAAGTATTCAACCTAATAAATAAGAATAAGAATAATAGATTAAACCTAAGGAATATAGAATGTAGATAAAATGAAAAAGTAGAAATGAAAGCAATAGAAAGCAAATATATAGAAAATAGACTCACTGAACCCGAAAGTTGGTTCTTTGAAAAACTAATACAATGGATACTGATACAGTGATATTGACAAGGAACAAAAAGAAGATACAACTAAATAGTATTAAGAATAATGGGGCATATTATATATCCAGTGGAGGAAAATGAGATAATCAAAATACTATGAGGAAATTTATTCCAACACATTTGAAAACTTAAATGGGAAGTTTGTAGACAAAATATAATTCACTAAAACCATACTGGGAATACATAGAAAGTCGAAAGTCTTTGAATCAATATTTAAAATCTTCTTACAAGGAAAATATCATCTTCTGATGTTTTTACAGGCAAGTTTTACTAAACTTGCAAGAAACTGATATCTCAAACCTTGTAGAAATTCTAGACAAGAGGAAAAGAGACGATGTGCTCTAATTTGTTTTATGAAGTCAGAAAGTTTTATTATAAAATTAGATAATTACAGTATGAGAAAGATAAATTATAGGCCAGTCTCTCTTTTGACTATAGATGCAGTAATCCTTAATGAATTAAATTATGTATACATATTAATATAATGTATATTACATATATAATACAAATATATTAATAAATCATGACCAACTTGGGTGTATTCCAGTATTGCAAGATTTGCCTAATGTTAGAAAATCTAAAACACCTTTGTATTTGTATTTGTATTTCGTCTCCCACATTTACAAGTTAAAGAGAATAATGATATGATCATTTCCATAGATGCAGAAGAAAAGCATTTGGTAAAATCCCAAAACCATTCATGATAAAACTCTTAATAACAGGAATAAAAGAGATATCCCTTAAATTGTTAAAATTTTCTATCATGTATCTAGAAGAGACATTATCATGGATACTGGAACATAAATTAATTCCCTTTAAATAAAAAAGAAAAGGCAAGGGTGCCTATTATCACTGTCTAACACATTTTCCTGAAAAATGTAGTCCATGAATGAAGTTAATAGAAATAAAATATGTAAGGAAAGGAAAATAAGCACTGTCATTATCTATAGATTAGATGATTTTCCATATAGGAAATTAAAAGAATCTACAGGTAAAATTTTAAAGCTATGAAGATCATTTATCAAAATAGACGCATATAAGTTCACTATTTAAAATACATAACACTGGGGTACCTGGATGGCTCAGCTGGTTAAGCCTCCGTCTTGATCTCAGCTCAGGTCTTGATCTCAGGGTCATGAGATCAAACCCCATGTTGGGTTCTGCACTCAGCATGGAGTCAGCTTGGGACTCTCCCAAGGTTGAAAATAAATGGATATTATTCAAGTTGTGGAGCCCAGAGCAACCTGTAGTTTCTCACGTTTGGCCTGCAGAATATGATGAGTGCTTACTTACACTTTAGAGCTTGCTCTGAATGCCATTTGGTGACAAGAGTATAGTTGCTCAGCATTAACTGGACAACTTTGGGATTCCCAGTTCTTTCAAGACCCTGTCTCATAAGCAGACACTAATCCTGTTGCTTAAACAGAAAATAGAAGTGACTTGAAATATATTGTGCTAAAAAGTATTTTTTTAATCAAGAAACATTGTCTAATATATGGATTAATGTTTTACTCTTTCAACTTCTGAATGAATGTATAAAGGTATCAATTTAAAAATGATCTCACGTCAAAAGTTGAATCTTGAAAAAATGCGGTATAATGAAAGGAACATGTAACAATGACTGTAGACATGATATAACCCAGTCTCCTCATTGTACGCACAATAAGATCAACAGCATTAATGACTTATCCAATGACACTTAGCTACTTAACAGAATTGGATTCAAACCTGATTTATAAATAACATTTTTAATTTTTTTATGCAATGAACCATATCAGTTTAAGTAACTGAAGTTGAGATCTTTCTTTACTTTTTTAAGTTAATTAGCAGAATGATCTTCATTGTAATTAACATACTAGGGAAATAGGATTCCCATTTGATAACACTTCTTATTTGTTATAGGAGCCTACATATATAATAAAATTTTAAAAGTAATATGGCTAAATATTAACTGACCACTAAAAGTTATCAAGTGTTAGAGTTAAAAGTCAATACTACATACTGTGTTATTAGAAATAATAAACATTTTAGATTGGTTAATAAATTATAGGTATATAATGAAATATGTGAACATTAAGTGGAATTTTCTAGGATTAATTATTAGAAACTATTCATGACATATGTATATAAGTGCTTAATAGTATGCACACTAAAAATTTTTTGTGTGTATATGCATCTGTTAGTATTATATTTAGTCTACATGCATTAAAGCTTTAGCTAGCAAATTGGTGAGTTTTGGTAAATTTTTATAAGGATACATTCAAGGACAACACTATATCATGGCTATCGATAAAAACACATTGTATTTAGTCAGGTGTTTTAATCATCTTTTTTTAATTCATAGAGGACAGAAGGAATTTTGGATCATCCTATGTGGTCAAATTAATGTATTATCCATCTTACTTATATTGTGGCCAGAAAATAAGAGATGATGCAAAAATATCTTTAATAATTGGGCATATTATTGCAAATATTTCTTGTTTAGTTGTTCTAATGATTCAAAAACCAGAGGAAGACACATTTAAATCCAATTATTTGCGTGTACTTTGAGCTTTTTTTTTTTTTTTTAATTTTAAACAGAGACTCAACGTTAAATGTCCAGATTCCCCCAGCAAGACTTTTTGATGGGGACGAGGTTCATCCTCTTTCTGTGACGTTTCCAAAAGGCAGAGTCATCACAGGCTCTCCCAGTGGAATGAATGCGGAGCTCACCTGCCACCTCAGCTTCAGATCATCTAAACCTGTGTCCTTTTTCACCGATATTCTTTTCTGTGATAACAGAGATAACTGGTAAGATATTCTTTTGTATCTGACAGCAAAGAATAATAAGTTTATGTTTTACACTATTGTAAAATGCTAAAAGGAGAGACATGTAAAATAATGACTTTGGCCGTAAAGTTGTGCATTAAAGTTCCAAACGTAGCATTGCTCCCATGAGAAACAGCTTGACAGCTGTTACCAGCACATACTGCAGGTAGGCTCTGTGGCTTTGAATCTTGGCTCTGTTAACTGAGGTGAACTTATTTAATCTTCTGAGTGCCTCTGTTTTCTCCTACATAAAATGGGGGTAATAACAGAACCTATCTCCTCTGTAATCATGGGAAATTCCCTGAGTTAGTAATCATTGAGTAACTGGACAGGGACTGGAACAAAGGAAATGCTAAATAAGTACTAAATGAAAATGAGAAATATCAGCGTAATGAGTTTCCAAACAGTACAATTTTGTTACCTGTTGCTTTAACAGACTCCGGGAAATCCAAATACACCTTGGTAAAAACATGTTTCTGGATTTCTTACCTTGTAGGATAAGAAATTCCACTTTTCCATTACACCCTGAGATGATTTGATTCCTGAAGGCTAATTAATGGGTAGAGCAAACAAGTTTGTTAAAAATGTTTATAGTGAGAAGTAGCATTAGAGGGAATTGTACACTAAAGATGAGTGACAGGGGCGCCTGGGTGGCTCAGTTGGTTAAGCGACTGCCTTTGGCTCGGGTCATGATCCTGGAGTCCCTGGATCGAGTCCCACATCGGGCTCCCTGCTCGGCAGGGAGTCTGCTTCTCCCTCTGACCCTCCCCCCTCTCATGTGCTCTCTCTCATTCTCTCTCTCTCAAATAAATAAATAAAATCTTTAAAAAAAAAAATAAAATAAAGATGAGTGACAGTGTATGTGCTCAGTGTGATCATTTATTGACTTGTAGTGGGGTTGTTACTGTTTGGTGTATTCATAGTCAATGGACTGGTTCCTGTGTTAGGAATTAGAAGGGAGAGAGACAGATGCTATTGGAATGTCTCGTCCAGAGCAGAGGGTGGCTGTATCTAGGAGTTCTCCTGAACTCCACCTTCCATGTCTCTTGCATATGTAGATGGATAAAATCATCTAAGTTATACCACTCAGACTCCCGTTTTTCTCTTTTGATGCTAACAGTCTGTCTTTTGTTGATATTTAAAAACAAATTTTTTAAAAGATTTTTTTTAATTTCTTTATTTGACAGAGAGATAGCACAAGTAGGCAGAGTGGCAGGCAGAGGGAAAGGGAGAAGCAGGCTCTCTGCCGAGCAGGAAGCCCGATGCGGGGCTCGATCCCAGGACCCTGGGATCATGACCTGAGCCGAAGGCAGCCGCTTAACCGACTGAGCCACCCAGGCGCCCCTAAAAACAAATTTTTAACGGTTTTGCTTTAGGCTCCCATCAAGCACTGAACTCAGTCCTGGGAGACAGTCTGTCTTTTTGTACATTACTGACCTTGTTCATAAAAGTTTTAACTTTATTTCACTCCAGTCCACAAATTCACGCTTTGCCCAAAGCCCTACGTAAGGTGGACCTTTGCACTCACCAATAAAAATCATGAATAATTTATCCATGAATGTCTTAAAGCTAATGAAGCCTCAGACCATATTAACAGGGTGAGGAAGGAAATAGTTTCACTCAATACTGAGTGGACAAGATTGCTTCTGGGACGAGAGTACGAGTGCCTCTAACAGGGGCATGAACAGACTTGACTGTTGTCTGGTCAGCAAACAAGACAGTAAGGAGACCTGAAAACAGTCTCTAGAAGGCGGGGGGGGGTGGAGGGGTGCTATATTTGATGATCTTTTCTTTTCTTTTCTTGTCATTGCTGTGTTTCCTTTCTGTCTTGAGACTGGTTTCTCTTACCTGGATTTCCCCACCCTTCATACCTTACTTTCCACTAAGTTCCATTTCAACCTTCAGCAAGTTTGGGTTAAATTGAGCTTTTAATGACTTTTTTTTTTTAAGATTTTATTTATTTATTTGACAGAGACAGACACAGCGAGAGAAGGAACACAAGCAAGGGGAGTAAGAGGGAGAAGCAGGCCTCCCGCAGGGAGCCCAATGCGGGGCTCGATCCCAGGACCCTGGGATCATGACCTGAGCCGAAGGCAGATGCTTAACTGATTGAGCCACCCAGGCGCCCCTAAATAGAGCTTTTAGAAGTAATTTAGAAACTTTGAAAACCATAGATGGGCTACAGAAGGCTTTCCCATGCACCCAGATGAACACGAATCATAAGCACTCCGTGGAACCTTAATACAGGCAAATCCCTTTACTGATGCATTCATTGTTAACTCCTTATCTAGTTTCCTGTAGTGCATATGACCAGGTCTTCTGTTTCTTCTCAACTCCACAGTTGTCTTTGCCTTTCTTTCTGTAGACTTTCCACCTTTGATCTCATTGAGATAAATGAGGTCTTCCACCAAGAAATTCCTCAAGAGTTTCTTTCTCAACTCAGAATTTCTCTTGGGAATACATTTTATTCTTTTGTTTCTTTTCATCTATTATATTTATTACGGGTAATCCATATGTGCTCTGCCCAATCTTTTGGGCAAGAAAAGGTGAATTAGAAAGGGGCCCTTCCTTGATGGAGGTCAGTGTAGTAAAGGTAGACTTTAAACAAGTGTTTTTTATATATAGTCTTTGGTGTCAAGAGGTGAATACAAAAGGCAGTGCAATAGGAGCAGCTGATAATATCTTGGGGCAGTGGGGAAATCGGGGATGGCTACATAGGTTCCTGAGTAAAATCTCAAAGGACAAATTGCACTTGTCAGTGTTCATCCTAAATTGAATCCTTTTTTTTCTTTTTTGCATCCGATTTGTCCATATTGGAGCACATGGGTTCAGTACAAAATAAAACTCTCATTCCTTTATGCTTTGTTTTCTTTTACTCATGTAAGACCATTTCATACTGTGGTTCCCCTTGGGGCCTAACATGAATGCGTTCTTATTTTGTTTCCTTATTTAGACTTTGTCACATTTGAATTGGCTAAGCTGGCCCAAGAGCCATAAGAAGTTGCACACCCCACTTGCCTTTTCTCTGAATTCCCCACAAAATCTGGGGACAGAGGCTGTGCATCTATGGGAGGGATGGTGATGTGGTCAAAGACTATTACAAGTGTGTAAAAAAAATGCACTAGGTATGGAAGCCGAAGCAGCCTTATATTTGGGGGGATGTTTTTGGTGTTTTTGGTTTGATGGATATTGGCAAGGCAGAAGTGAGAGATGAAGCTGAAAGAGCAGCGGGAGCAGATTGTGGGGGTCTTCCATGCTCTGCTTTGGTACCCATGAGTGAGACATAGGAAAGCTAGGAGAGGTGATGTTATAGAAATCAAAGCTTGGATGCATAAGGAAGCATGAGGTCAACAGCTATTAATGAACACAGGTCAAGGAATACATAGTAACATATTTCATTGCTGCTTTATGAATCAACTTCTATTCTAACTTACTATCTTCCTTATGTACTAGTCAATTACAACTGTTTTCTTCTTGATTTTCCTTACTTTTACTTTTGGCATATGAGGTACCAATGTAGGGGTATATGGAGGGGAGGGGAGAGAGAGAGAGAGAGAATATATGTGTGTATATATATTATATATATGTGTGTGTGTGTAATATATATATATTAGTTTCTGTATTGCCTTTATGCACCAAGGAGTATAGTTTACAATTAAATACATATATAGGTCTTAAGTTATACTCTTTAGAATTAGGGAATAAAGAAATATCACCTGAATAAAATAACAGGAATTCCCTTACATAGGTATAAGATATATGGAAAGCATCCTAAGAAGTAATCTACCTTGAAAAGAAAGTGTTAACTGATCATTGATAAAATTAGTGAATGTCTAAAATGTCTGTAGGTGGCCCCTAATCAATAAATCATCAATATAAAATAATTAAGGAGAAGATACAGTTTTAGAAATTATAATAGGTATATAATTATCTCTACTTTGGGTGAGTGATAAACATTTAAATTGGAGCTGGGAAATAAGAATGTCCAGGTGTTCAATTCAGTGCAGTCCAGAGTCAAGGGTGGCCTTGAACAATCAAAGCAAAGTTCTGATTCAGTCACCCAAATATTTTTTTTTTTTTTTTAATTTTTTTTTTATTCTTATGTTAATCCCCATACATTACATCATTAGTTTTAGATGAAGTGTTCCATGATTCATTGTTTGTGCATAACACCCAGTGCTCCATGCAGAATGTGCCCTCCTCAATACCCACCACCAGGCTAACCCATCCTCCCACCCCCCTCCCCTCTAGAACCCTGTTTGTTTTTCAGAGTCCATCGTCTCTCATGGTTCGTCTACCCCTCCGATTTCCCCCGCTTCATTCTTCCCCTCCCGCTACCTTCTTCTTCTTCTTCTTCTTTTTTTTTTTCTCAACATATATTGCGTTATTTGTTTCAGAGGTACAGATCTGAGATTCAACAGTCTTGCAAAATTCACAGCGCTTACCAGAGCACATACCCTCCCCAGTGTCTATCACCCAGTCACCCCATCCTTCCCACCCCACCCCCCACTCCAGCAACCCTCAGTTTGTTTCCTGAGATTAAGAATTCCTCATATCAGTGAGATCATATGATACATGTCTTTCTCTGTTTGACTTATTTCACTCAACATAATACCCTCCAGTTCCATCCACATCGTTGCAAATGGCAAGATCTCGTTCCTTTTGATGGCTGCATAATATTCCATTGTATATATATACCAGATCTTCTTTATCCATTCATCTGTTGATGGACATCTTGGCTCTTTCCACAGTTTGGCTATTGTGGACATTGCTGCTATAAACATCGGGGTGCACGTACCCCTTCGGATCCCTACTTTTGTATCTTTGGGGTAAATACCCAGTAGTGCAATTGCTGGATCATATGGTAGCTCTATTTTCAACTTTTTGAGGAACCTCCATACAGTTTTCCAGAGTGGCTGCACCAGCTTGCATTCCCACCAACAGTGTAGGAGGGTTCCCCTTTCTCCGCATCCCCGCCAACATCTGTCATTTCCTGACTTGTTAATTTTAGCCATTCTGACAGGTGTGAGGTGGTATCTCATTGAGGTTTTGATTTGGATTTCCCTGATGCCGAGCGATACTGAGCACTTTTTCATGTGTCTGTTGGCCATTTGGATGTCTTCTTTGGAAAAATGTCTTTTCATGTCTTCTGCCCATTTCTTGATTGGATTCTTTGTTCTTTGGGTGTTGAGTTTGATGAGTTCTTTATAGATTTTGGATACTAGCCCTTTATCTGATATGTCATTTGCAAATATCTTCTCCCATTCTGTTGGTTGTCTTTTGGTTTTGTTGACTGTTTCCTTTGCTTTGCAAAAGCTTTTTATCTTGATGAAGTCCCAATAGTTCATTTTTGCCCTTGCCTCCCTTGCCTTTGGCGATGTTTCTAGGAAGAAGTTGCTTCGGCTGAGGTCAAAGAGGTTGCTGCCTGTGTTCTCCTTTAGGATTTTGATGGACTCCTGTCTCACATTGAGGTCTTTCAACCATTTGGAGTCTATTTTTGTGTGTGGTGTAAGGAAATGGTCCAGTTTCATTCTTCTGCATGTGGCTATCCAATTTTCCCAACACCATTTGTTGAAGAGACTGTCTTTGTTCCATTGGACATTCTTTCCTGCTTTGTCAAAGATGAGTTGACCATAGAGTTGAGGGTCCATTTCTGGGCTCTCTATTCTGTTCCATTGATCTATGTGTCTGTTTTTGTGCCAGTACCATGCTGTCTTGATGATGACAGCTTTGTAATAGAGCTGGAAGTCCGGAATTGTGATGCCGCCGGCTTTGCTTTTCTTTTTCAACATTCCTCTGGCTATGCGGGGTCTTTTCTGGTTCCATACAAATTTTAGGATTATTTGTTCCATTTCTTTGAAAAAAGTGGATGGTATTTTGATGGGGATTGCATTGAATGTGTAGATTGCTCTAGGTAGCATTGACATCTTCACAATATTTGTTCTTCCAATCCATGAGCATGGAATGTTTTTCCATTTCTTTGTGTCTTCCTCAATTTCTTTCATGAGTATTTTATAGTTTTCTGAGTACAGATCCTTTGTCTCTTTGGTTAGATTTATTCCTAGGTATCTTATGGTTTTGGGTGCAATTGTAAATGGGATCGACTCCTTAATTTCTCTTTCTTCTGTCTTGTTGTTGGTGTATAGGAATGCCACTGACTTCTGTGCATTGATTTTATATCCTGCCACTTGACTGAATTCCTGTATGAGTTCTAGCAGTTTTGGGGTGGAGTCTTTTGGGTTTTCCACATAAAGTATCATATCATCTGCAAAGAGTGAGAGTTTGACTTCTTCCTTGCCAATTTGGATGCCTTTGATTTCTTTTTGTTGTCTGATTGCTGTGGCTAGGACTTCCAATACTATGTTGAATAGCAGTGGTGATAGTGGACATCCCTGCCGCGTTCCTGACCTTAGGGGGAAAGCTCTCAGTTTTTCCCCATTGAGAATGATATTCGCTGTAGGTTTTTCATAGATGGCTTTTATGATATTGAGGTATGTACCCTCTATGCCTATACTCTGAAGAGTTTTGATCAAGAAAGGATGCTGTACTTTGTCAAATGCTTTTTCTGCATCTATTGAGAGGATCATATGATTCTTGTTCTTTCTTTTGTTAATGTATTGTATCACATTGATTGATTTGCGGATGTTGAACCAACCTTGCAGCCCAGGGATAAATCCCACTTGGTCATGGTGAATAATCCTTTTAATGTACTGTTGGATCCTATTGGCTAGTATTTTGGTGAGAATTTTTGCATCCATGTTCATCAGGGATATTGGTCTGTAATTCTCCTTTTTGATGGGGTCTTTGTCTGGTTTTGGGATCAAGGTAATGCTGGCCTCATAAAATGAGTTGGGAAGTTTTCCTTCCATTTCTATTTTTTGGAACAGTTTCAGAAGAATAGGTATTAATTCTTCTTGAAATGTTTGGTAGAATTCCCCTGGGAAGCCATCTGGCCCTGGGCTTTTGTTTTTTGGGAGATTTTTGATGACTGCTTCAATTTCCTTAGTGGTTATAGGTCTGTTCAGGTTTTCTATTTCATCCTGGTTCAGTTTTGGTAGTTGGTACATCTCTAGGAATGCATCCATTTCTTCCAGGTTATTTAATTTGCTGGCATAGAGTTGCTCATAATATGTTCTTATAATTGTTTGTATTTCTTTGGTGTTGGTTGTGATCTCTCCTCTTTCATTCATGATTTTGTTGATGTGGGTCATTTCTCTTCTCTTTTTGATAAGTCTGGCCAGGGGTTTATCAATCTTGTTAATTCTTTCAAAGAACCAGCTCCTAGTTTCGTTGATCTGTTCTACTGTTCTTTTAGTTTCTATTTCATTGATTTCTGCTCTGATCTTGATTATTTCTCTTCTCCTGCTGGGTTTAGGCTTTATTTGCTGTTCTTTCTCCAGCTCCTTTAGGTGTAGGGTTAGGTTGTATACTTGAGACCTTTCTTGCTTCTTGAGAAAGGCTTGTATTGCTATATACTTTCCTCTTAGGACTGCCTTTGCTGCATCCCAAAGATTTTGAATAGTTGTGTTTTCATTTTCATTGGTTTCCATGTATTTTTTTAATTCTTCTTTAATTTCCTGGTTGACCCATTCGTTCTTTAGTAGGATGCTCTTTAGCCTCCATGTATTTGAGTTCTTTCTGACTTTTGTCTTGTGATTGAGCTCTAGTT
The DNA here is from genome assembly GCF_002201575.2 of Neomonachus schauinslandi. Taxonomy (NCBI): domain Eukaryota; kingdom Metazoa; phylum Chordata; class Mammalia; order Carnivora; family Phocidae; genus Neomonachus; species Neomonachus schauinslandi. The sequence continues at coordinate 95,369,346 of NC_058419.1, read as the reverse complement.
TCAAAGCATTGTGGTCTGAAAATAGGCAGGGAATGATTCCAATCTTTTGGTACCGGTTGAGACCTGATTTATGACCTAGGATGTGATCTATTCTGGAGAATGTTCCATGGGCACTAGAGAAGAATGTGTATTCCGTTGCTTTGGGGTGGAATGTTCTGAATATGTCTGTAAAGTCCATTTGGTCCAGTGTGTCATTTAAAGTCTTTATTTCCTTGTTGATCTTTTGCTTAGACGATCTGTCCATTTCATTGAGGGGGGTGTTAAAGTCCCCCACTATTATTGTATTGTTGTCGATGTGTTTCTTTGCTTTTGTTATTAATTGGCTTATATAATTGGCTGCTCCCATGTTAGGGGCATAGATATTTACAATTGTTAGATCTTCTTGTTGGATAGATCCTTTAAGTATGATATAGTGTCCTTTCTCATCTCTTATTACAGTCTTTGGTTTAAAATCTAATTTGTCTGATATAAGGATTGCCACCCCAGCTTTCTTTTGGTGTCCATTAGCATGGTAAATGGTTTTCCACCCCCTCACTTTCAATCTGGGGCTGTCTTTGGGTCGAAACACCCAAATATTTTTAACACTACTTTCAGTTAGCAGTCTGACATTGTGAGAAATGATTGAGGCATTCATTCATTCATTCATTCATTCATTCCTTTATTCAACAAGTATTTACTGAATGTTCACCATGTACCAGACACCTACCAGACACCATTCTAAGCACTAGGGGTTATCTCAGGTATCAGAACATGATCCCTGCCCTATGGAGCTTAGAGTCTAGCAGGGGGAAAGGGACAATAATAAAGGGTAGGTCTGGTATGTGATCATTGATGGAGGCTATAGGAAAAAATAAATGAGCAGGGTAAGGTCCTGGGGAGTACCAGAGAGGGAAGTGACTAGGTCTCAGTAAAATATAGGGTGATAAGCCATGTTTCCCTTAAGAGGATGGGATCTGAGAGATGCGAAGCAGAGGGTCGAGTTAGAAAGATATCTGGGGGGGCGCCTGGGTGGCTCAGTTGGCTAAGCAACTGCCTTCGGCTCAGGTCATGATTCTGGAGTCCCAGGATCGAGTCCCACATCGGGCTTCCTGCTCGGCGGGGAGTCTGCTTCTCCCTCTGACCCTCCTCCCTCTCATGCTCTCTGTCTCCCGTTCTCTCTCTCAGATAAATAAAAAAAAAAAAGAAAGAAAGAAAGATATCTGGGAATATCCTTTCAGACCAAGGGAATAGCTGATGCAAGGTCATCAAGGTGGATGCTTACAAAGAAGCCTGTGCAGCCGACGTAGAATGAGGCAAGGGAGGCATTTAGGAGAAAGGGGTGGAGAGGTAATAGTAGCACTGGACCCAGTGGGGCCTTTGAGGTTATTGTATGGATTTGGACTTTTACCCTGAATGACATGAGGACCCATTGCTTGGTTCTGAGCCAGTGAAAAAATGTAGCAGCCTTGACTTTTGAGCAGTAATGAGGTCAGCCAGTCGTTCCCTATCGCCAAAATTTTGTGCTTCCAAAACTACCCCTTTTTTCATGAAAAGCCTTCTTGGTTCTCAGGTAGATTTTTTTTTCCTCATTCATTCATTCATTCATTCATTCATTCATTCAATATTTACAAAGTGGCAGTAATAAACCTGTTTTTTTTTTTTTTTTTCTGGCACTGAGGTCAGAACAAAGCTCCTGGCCTCATGGAGCTTCCATTGTAATGGAGGAGACAAAAATTGATAAATAATACCATGTCACAAACTAACAAGGAAATTATATGAGTTTAATGAGATAGAAAGTAAGGGATGCCTTCATGTATCAGACAGATGAAACATTTCTGAGGATGTGATATTTGAGAAGATGGTGATTATGAGAATTTAATGAGAAACTACTTATAAAGCACTTAGAACAGTCCCTGTGCCGGCATGTTGCAGTAACTGAGTAAATGTTCTAGAATTGGCATTAGTTTTAAAATCAGTATTCTAGATCTCCAGAATGATCCTAGTGGCTACTATAGATACATGGGGCTTTCTTCTATTTAGAGAGTGATTAGATCCACCCTGGGGTGAGGGGAAGAAGGGACAGGGGCAGGACAGTTGTCTTAAGGTTAAGGATTGCTTTGGAGAATCTCCAAATCATTTATATTGTGTTTCAGTATTGAGGTTTATTTTTATATTTGAAAATGTATCTGATCTGGGAATTCACACAGGGAACACATTGATTAAGAGGTGCCAGAATGTTGTAATCCCTTATTTTGCACAACAGGTTGAGGAGGAGGGAACATTACATCTTGAAGGAGCTTATAATTATAAGAATGAAGTCTTGCCACTTACTCTTGCTTTGTAAGTTCACTGTCTGACTGGTACTTTACCTAGACCTCGCAAAGAATGAAAGTTAGGGCTTTGGAGATTAATTTCATAGAAATCCTAAGGATGCCAAAGACAGCTTAATATTTTCCTATGAATAACTCCAAACATAGCGTGTTTACTTTTGTAAAATCAAGAGTTGATTTCACTTGCATGTTTCAGGTGACCTGAAGGTTAACCTGAGTTAGTAGTGCCTCGTTGTTAAAATTGCAAACACAAACTGAAGGTTCATAATTAGGAATGTGGCATGTCGGAACTCTGAGGTACTCCATACATTTTTTTAAATCCCATAAATATTTAACACATATTTATTATACTCAAAACTGATTAGTTAGTACCCAAATTTATTTATTTATTTTTTAAAGATTTTATTTATTTATTTGACAGAGAGAGAGACAGCGAGAGAGGGAACACAAGCAAGGGGAGTGTGAGAGGCAGAAGCAGGCTTCCCGCGGAGCAGAGAGCCAGATGCGGGGCTCGATCCCAGGACCCTGGGATCATGACCTGAGCCAAAGGCAGACACTTAACGACTGAGCCACCCAGGTGCCCCAGTTAGTACCCAAATTTAATTCGAATAACTTTAGAGCAAAGGAAAAAATTCAGCTGTTTTATAAGACAGTTAACATGAATAATTGAAAATTAAAATTTAAGCCAAATGAAAGAAACCTAAATTCCTTATCTACCAAATAGATACGGTGGTTCCCCCTTCCCCCCCCCTCAGAGAAGTACTGCTCATGACTGGAAACCAGAATCACCTGATAAGTTTTGTTTTGTTTTGTTTTTTAAAGATTTTATTTATTTGAGAGAGAGTGAGCGAGAGAGAGAGAAGGAGCAGTGGGAGCTGCAGAGGGAGAGGGAAAAGCCAACTCCCTGCTGAGCAGTGAGCCCAACGTGAGGCTCGATCCTGGGACTCCTGGATCATGACCTGAGCTGAAGGTAGACACTTAACTGACTGAGCCATCCAGGCACCCCTCACCTGGGAAGTTTTCAAAACTATGCATGCCTCAGTCCAACCTATAGACTATGATATAATTTGTCTGGAGGGTCAGTTAAGCACTGCAAATTTAGAAAGCTCCCCATGTGATTCTAATGGGAAGTCAAAATTGAGAACCCTCACGCTAGAACCCCGGTTCTCAAGTTTGACCCTACATAGGACTCACCCTGGGGGCTTGTTAAAACAGATTCCGAGCCCCACCTCCAGAGTTCCTGATTTAGTTAGTCTTGGGTGGGGTGTGCACATTTGCATGTCTAACAGGTTCCCATTTGAGGCTGAGGTTGCTAGTCCAGACCGACACTGAGCTGGTGTGAAAGGCAGAACTTCAGATCTCATTCTGGATCTAAGGAACCAACATCTATAGTTTTAAAGTATCCCCAGGTGATTCATGTGCAGTAAAGTTCATGAAGCAGTGGACCTAAAAAGACTGAATAAGGAAAAATGCAATCAAGAGAGATTAAAGAGTGGAACAGTTAAATATTTGGCAAGAAATAACATTAACACTAGAAAATGGTATTGCTGTGAGAATCTTTAAATACCCATCTTTCTTTAAGAGTAGGTTTGCTTTATTTGCTAATACATTATCTAACTTAGTCTGTTTAAGAGATCTACATTGTGAAGTATAATTCTGAATTTATAGCAGAGGAAATTGAAGTACTACTATTTCTCTTTTTGACCCTCACCCAGCTATCTTGTGAAAGAACCTAGATTTGAGATCAGATCTCATTATCTCTATCACACAACTTTGCTTCCCTTTAACTTTTCAAATCCATAGTATTTTATTGTTAAAACAGGGTCAGATTACTTAACATTGAATAAAATTATTTCTAAGCTTTGATATGTCAGGTGGTATATAATCCATTACTTGAATAGGAAGATTTTGAGTTTTAAGGCAAGTTGAACTACATGTTATATTCTGAATGAGAGGCTGATTAGAAATGTACAGGAAGAATAGTACCAAACAGGTTGTTTGGTACATGAGGCTAAACTAAAATCAGGGCTGCTGATTAGCTGGCACACAGTGGTAAATCTCTGCCAGTGAAATATTTTCCAAAGAAACATTTCTTTGCTGGTTGGTAACCAGCCACTGTCCTAGGTCCTCACACTGGTGCCTGACCTGCCCTTAAACACTCCTTTTGAACCTTGGACCTACTCAAGACTTAGTAATTTTTTTTTTAAAGATTTTATTTATTTATTTTAGAAAGAGAGAGAGAGCAGGAGCCGGGGGAGGGAAGAGGGAGAAGGAGAAGCAGAGCCCCCACCGAGTAGGGAGCCTGAAGGGGCTCAATCCCAGGACCCTGAGATCATGACCTGAGCTGAAGACAGAGAAGACAGACACTTAACCAACAAAGCCTTAGTAATTAAAGGGCTAAAGCCGGTCATAGCCAGAGTTCAAAGGATTCTTTACTATTTATCTTTTGGGTCAGTCTCACATTATCGATAATGACAGAGCCAATGTTGTAGCTGGACCGAGACCCTTGTGATCGTTACTATGATTACAAGATGTGCCCCAGCAAAAACCATCAAGGAACTTCGAAAAAAAGTTTATTACTCACATGTTTTTAAGGGTATAAGGCATGCTCGGGGCCACACAGTGAGGTTGCCAGTAGAAAGAGAGTGTGCAAGCCTGGGGTTGAGGGTGGGGCAACTAGGGTTTCAGGGGTTCACTCTTTATTAGTGAATTTAAAATATAAGAGCAGAAATTAAAGTGAAGGAAGGGGGAAAAAGCAAGCCGTTAGATGGTCAGTTACCTAGCTCAACCAGAGATCTCTAAAAAGGGGAACTTCCCAGGTCGGGTGGCCTGGCTATTTAGCTGTGTAGGGGGCAGTATGTTTATTTCAGACACATGTCTTTTTTTTTTTTTTTTTTAAAGATTTTATTTATTTATTTGAGAGAGAGAGAATGAGACAGACGCATGTCTTTGAAGTGGATGCCCCTGCAATCAGAAGCCTAATGTCAGGCACTTAACATTACAATCAGAAAAACTGATTGTCAGGTGCTTACACTACATATTGATATGCACCTCCCTTTTAGATTGTAGAATTCACTGATATTCAGAGATAAATATTTTAATATCACCCTTTTACCATGTGAAACATGAGTTTTGTATCCAAAAAACACAGTTAATACAGTTCCAGTGACATCAGGAGAAGAGGTCCCACACTTTTGAGTTTGGCTGGTATTTAGAAGCTTCAGTGTCATTAGCAGTGAGACACTTCAGTGTCTCAGTCTGTTAAGCCGCTGCCTTCGGCTTGGGTCATGATCCCGGCGTCCTGGGATCGAGCCCCGCGTCTGGCTCCCTGCTCAGGGGAGAGCCTGCTTCTCCCCTCTCTGCCTGCCACTCTGCCTACTTGTGCTCTTTCTCTGTCTCTCTGTCAAATAAGTAAATAAAATCTTAAAAAAAAACCAAAAAACAAAATAAGGAGTTGGCATATGTAGGTAAATTAATGCATTGATAGGAAGCTTAAATGATAAATTGTAATTTCTACCTTCTTCACTGATATGTGTTAGTTATTCCATTCTACGTTTAGAGATAAAGCCCATAGTCTTAATTACAAATACACTGAACATTTCGCTGGTGAGGAACTATATTTTAAAATGTGCAGATCTTTTGTTTAAAACTGAGGGATGCCTGGGTGGCTCAGTCATTGGGCATCTGCCTTCGGCTCAGGTCATGATCCCAGGGTCCTGGGATCGAGCCCCGCATCAGGATCCCTGCTCAGTGGGAGGCCTGCTTCTCCCTCTCCCACTCCCCCTGCTTGTGTTCCCTCTCTCGCTGTCTCTCTCTCTGTCAAATAGATGAAATCTTAAAAAAAAAAAACAAAAAACCTGAGAATGTACAGCTCTTAATTATATCTGTTTCTATATATAGTCACATTTTATCAGCCTTGTTATGGATTCAAAAACATTTTTGAGGTGTAGTAAATCTTGTTATGTTACTTTTATTAAAATAATAGGGCATTGATAATCACGTAAATTGAAATTGTATTATTTTTTAAAGCATTCAGTACAATAAAAAGGAAATGAGAATAATGAAAAGTGATTCTAATTATTGTTTTACTCAGTGAATAATTTGGTATTTGTATAGTGTGCACCTGGCAACTTTGGTTCTGTTTCTAGTATTTCTTAGCGTGCCTCTTCCAGACACCTTACTGTTATTTTTTTTTTAAAGATTTTATTTATTTATTTGACAGAGAGAGACAGTGAGAGAGGGAACACAAGCAGGCAGAGTGGGAGAGGGAGAAGCAGGCTTCCTGCTGAGCAGGGAGCCCGATGCAGGGCTCGATCCCAGGACCCTGGGACCATGACCTGAGCCGAAGGCAGATGCTTAACGACTGAGCCACCCAGGCGCCCCGACACCTTACTGTTTTTGAAGGGGTGGGAACTTGCATCACGTAAAGGAGATTAACAGAGAATGAATCAGACCCAGAGTCAAACATATAGAGCATTAATGCATTCAGGTTGGTAATGTGACCTTAGTAACTCTAGTATTAAATTAGTATCTGCTTTGTATGTGACTTTCTGGGATATTTGGATATTTAAAATAAGCCTGTAAATATATATTTAAATGGACATTTAAATATTTAAAGTAAGTATATAAAGTGAGTCAAGAACCTTTACGGGACACTACCAGATAGGTAGAAACAATTTTTGGGGTATTCAAAACTCCCCTTATGTATTAAGAAGACTAGTTATTTAGGACGTGTTCATCTTTCAGAGTCTCCATTCTTAGCACAAACCGGCTGACTGTTAACAATGAGCCATCTAGAATTTTAGCATCCTGGCTGCTGAAATGCAGGCAATGGGAAATCTCAAGAATATTTCAATAACCATCTAATAGATCATAACTGCAGACAGTGTTGGGATACTGCCCTGAAACATTATCTGTCATGTTTTGGGGGGCTGGGTTATACAGAACACTGTGTATTTGTCCACCTTTCCTGGTGTTGTGTGTATAGATAGAAGATGCAGTTAGGAGGGAGTAGAATTCATAAGGGGCCATGCTTTGTTCTGATATAATCGTCTGTTCCTTATTCCTTGACCGAGGCCTGTGGAAGGCTGTTTGTAATGGCACCTTCATTCTATGAAGAACATTATTTTCATGGTAGATCTGTTAAGCCAGAGCACTGGATTGTAGCAAAGTCTCAATTATAAAGTAGAATGTTTATTTGTATTTAACCAAAACATAGGATACCAATGTATTATAATAAACTCTCAACAGAAGAATTTCATAATTATGATTTGTTCGTCATTCACTTATAGCAAAATGGTAGTGCTTAAAATTTGTATAGAAATTTCAAAAACCCAGAAACTTCCAATATAATATTTGCCATTATTTAATGGCAATATTTAAATCATAGTGCTTTTAACACAGGTTGCAGAAAGAAAAGTTAACCACAGTCCTTTTTTCTTCTCTTTACCCCCATTCTCTTTGGTGCCAGTGATGGTTGGAGAGTCTCTGCCCTGCTTAGAGACTTTTCATTTTAGAGGGAATTCTAATGTCTTGCCCTTTGTTTCTCCCTTACTGGTTATGAGCCTCTGCCTGATTGCTAGTCTTCACAGAGCTCCTAGAAGTTGGATCCCCATGCAGTTGGTTGCTGCCTTGGGACCTATTGGTAGGGTCCTCTCCATCCCTCTTTCCTCAGACCCTGTCTGGCACCTCAGCCCCTCACCTATTTATAAATATGAATTGATTAATCAAGAAAATACCATAACAGGATTATAATATTTGATTGCTGTTATAATATTTGATTGCTTTATGCATAGAAAACCAGGCATGTAAATAACAAAAAGGAATGCATGCTTATTATAACAATTCAAACAATGCAAAAGTTGAAAACACTACTAATAGTTAGCTTCTCCACCTTTAATCCCACATACATGATCACGTATTGTAAAATGCAGTATCTTTTCATTAAGTACTTTTGGTTATACAAATACATGCAACCCTACATAGGTATGTATGGACAAATATGTGTACATTGATACAGACATAGGTAAAGGTGGTTTTTAGATAATATTATGCCTAATTAGTCCGTGGGTTTTTTTCTGCATATGTCACACAACAGAATGAAGTGGAAAGGTAGTCTGGGGCTTGTGGGCTAGCTCCAACATCTTTAATGTGCAGCCTCTGAAGTCTGCTGCTGTTACCTCTAGACTAATGGAATAGAATGCAAGGAGTGCAGGCCAAAAATTTTAAGGGGATGAACTAGAACATGTACCCATCACCTTGGCCAATATGTCACTGGCTCAAGCTTGTCCTGGGGGCTTGCCTAGGTGCAAGTGTGTGTCCCTGCATGGCTATGTGTCCTGTCGGCCCTTGGGAGGGGGATTCTGTTTCTGTAAACAAGAGGACAGATTCTGGGCAACAGCAGACTCCAACCCACGTAGGAAAGGTCTTTCTCCTTCACGGTACTTCCGGGCTTTTATTAAATTTTACATCCTATAAATCCTTCTTGGTGTTCTAATTGCATTTCATACAGTCGAGCCTTTCAGGCAACTGCAGATCTGGCCTTCTCCACTGGAAGCTGTGCAAGACCCAAAAGGCCCTGACACTGGTGCCCAGTTTCCACCAGCAGGTTTGGTAGTTGTTGTTTCAGTGGGAACTGTGTGGATGAAGGTGACATGACTCTGCACGCTAGCCCCAGCTTTCGGAAATTTTCCTTTTGGTGCTCAGATATGTTTATCCTTTTGTGTTTGTATTTAATCCTTGGATTTGTTTCTAGTTTATTCTATTTTATTTTTTTAAAGATTTATTTATTTGAGAGAGAGAGAGAGAGAGCTGGGGGTGGGGGAGGAAGAGGGGGAGAGAGAGAGAGAGAGAGAGAAAATCTCCAGCAGACTCCCCACTGAGCTCGGAGCCTGTTGCAGGGTCGATCCCAGGACCCTGACAACATGACTTGAGCTGAAATCAAGAGTCGGCCGCTTAACCTACTGAGCCACCCAGGTGCCCCCTTGGATTTGTTTTTAAACATATCCTAATTTCTTTGTCTGGCCATTCTGTATTTTAGATTCCTCCAAACAAGTATATTGGTATTCTTGACCTATCATTAATAAGAAGAGGTTTGTTCACATATTTCGTGGTATGGCATATGGGGGTTTTCTCTGTTGACAACTAAGGGTTGCTTCCTGCTGTCAGTGCTGATTATAATCTTGATTTGGAGATAATGTGGGGAGATGTTTGTGCTAACATTCCCAATTTCTAAATGCCAGCATCAATTCCACATTGGCAAAGAAACTTCCAATCACTTCTAAATTTGTACTTAGTGCAAATAGTATTTTCATGGTGAGAATTTTCAACTACCACAGCAGTATCAATTTGAGGGCATTTGGTTTACAAATTGCTTTTTTGATTAATTGTTTAGAAAGGTTTTTTTTTTCTTCTTGAAACAACATAGATAAAACTATGTGAAATGAATTTGCATATCTTAACAAATCATTGTAAACACTTCTGTCTACCACTCTGGTCCAGAAATAGAACATCACTGATGCTCCCAGAGATCTCTGGTGTATTTCTTTCCCACTGCAACCTGGTTTAATTTCTGTGGCCATTAGTTCTCTATAATTATTTCTCTCTCTAGTTTTGAGCATTTCACATTAGATAGGTGATACTCAAACTTATGCTTTATGTTTACAGAAGGTATTACTAGAAATCAAAATTCATTTACTTTCCTCAAGTTAAAAAAAAGGCAGAACGTGGTACAACTAATTGAATTTTTTTTGTTTATAAATTTGCATTCAACTTAAAACTATATAACTAGAATTTATTATTTTAATATGTTGATTAAAGGTATTGAACTATCTTATTTTAATATTCTTAATTTTATGTAATTTTACTATTTTAAATTTTTTTGACCTCTACCTATGGCCTGAACACTTTCAGTATTACAACCAAATAGCAACTGATATAATAAAGTGCCTTAATAATAGTGTTTCAGAATTTCAGCAGGCTGCTCAAAGTTAATCATTTAAATGCTTGGATTTTATTTAAAGATGAATATCATTATAATAAATCTTAGAGGATGCAGTCATGCCCTTACTTTCAAAATGAAAGTATTGTCCACTTGCATTCAGTTGGTTCTCACTTGTTGAAACCCTAACTTTAAATACCATACCATTGGCCATCAGGTATTCAAATGATACTTATTGCAAAAGGTGAGTGCTATGTGACACATACAGTGAATTCATACTAATGGATAAGAGCTGGGCATCGGGAAAATTGACTAAGAAGGCAATTTCATATTTATAGTCAGTAGAATTCTAACATGTGCCTCAAGACTCTGTGTTCTACAAAGAGCTTCACAGATCTAGGGAAGATATGAAGCTCTTGACTGGTCACTCAGCCTCTCCTTAGTTAGGCAGAGTGGCTTAAATTGACCGACATGTTGTAAAACACACCAAGAGTTTTGGGTTAGCAGTTTGTACACCTTGCTGTACTAGATGATCATCTCACCTGGTAGATTTTTCTGATTTAGAAATTAAAATGAAAATGGGTTGATTAGTATGGAATACATGCCCCTCGTGCCCCTTCAAGGTAGGATTTGCTGTCCCACCATGTGGAATGAAGCCAGCCATCTACTTCCATTTGTCAGCTCCTATACAGACTGTCCCAGCTCCACTTGACCTAAGGTTATACTCCACCAGGCAAACAGCCTGCATTCCCTGACTGACTCAGGCAAGCTTAGGGGGCCAGACATTTTAGCCCGATGCCAGAATCTCTGAAGGGCAATCCAAAGCTCCCTGCCCAGTTGACCAAGGCCTTATTAGGCCAATATGGCTGTTCTACATCATCCTGGTCTCCACACCTTGCAGCCCATCTTCTTGCTCTTATTTTCCAGTCTACTTCCTCCCTCTTTCTTACATAGGTATTGATTCTAATAAATTTCTTAAACCCCAGACTATCTTCTTCCAATAAACCCAAACTATGATAATTTGAGGTTAAATATTATACTTGTGGTATCCCTGATGAGGGCTATGAAGTAGTCTTTTCTTTTAGCTCAAATGGATCTTGAATGAGGATGTCAGTCACTCCATCCATCCATCCTCCATCCGTACATCCATACACCCATGTATGTAGTCACAACTTCCATATATCTTTTATGTGCTGTATACTGGTCTTTGCCTGTATGGAGCTAGATGAAAGAGAGAATATATTTATGTGTTGGGCGACTGTAAAAATACAAAGACTAGAAATGGAGAGACCAATAAATAAGCTATCCCAGACTGATGCTGTGAAGAGGTAGAGAACTACAGTGATGGTAGTAAAGGGAGAATGGGAAGGAGTGATTTTGATTCAATCGATGTAAGGACATGGTGACCGATGGCAATGCCCGACATCAACAAACCCTTGAAATGAAAGAAAATTTAAAAGCAGCATATATGAATGTGAATTAGATGCTAATTAAATCAATTTTTGTAGCTTGCTGTAGTTTGTTTTGTGTAACAATATTTCTTTACTTTTTTTTTTAAGATTTTATTTATTTAATTGACAGAGAGAGACAGAGAGAGAGGTAACACAAGCAGGGGGAGTGGGAGAGGGAGAAGCAGGCTTCCCGCCGAGCAGGGAGCCCGATGCGGGGCTCGATCCCAGGACCCTGGGATCATGACCTGAGCCGAAGGCAGTCGCTTAACCAACTGAGCCACCCAGGCGCCCCTTCTTTACTTTTATTTGTTAACAAAATATCCTGTATGCTACTAATCTCCCAAATATAGTCTTTGTAGTCATTAGTAAAACTCTCAAAGTTATCAGTCAACTTACTGAAATGGCCATGCAAATTCATTATGCTTTATACTCTTTTGGTTTATTTATTTTATGCTTTCTTTGATGCCTCCTTTTCCCCTAATCTCATACTCTGTTGTTCTCTTGACAACTGTTTACCTCAGGGTTACTGTATTTCAAGGGTTTTCTTTTCTAATTTACAAATCCAGCAGCAAATGTTTGCCCTATGATCTTAACAGCATAGTCCCTGTAACAGTGAGAATCAGTCTCCTAGTGCATTTTGTAGCCAGCACATGGGTGTTTGTAGATAATGGAATCTGATCTCTTCCAGGGTCTTGCTGGACATAGTGTTTTCCTATTACTATTAGATAAGTCTACATAAAGAAGCAGCAGTGACAGGAAGTTGAATTAATTTTTTCCATGCTAAAATGAAAAAGATAGTTCAGGATTCTACTATAGGGTTTGATGATACCTGTCTTTCATACACTCCCAATGATCTTTATCTCAGTCTTGCATAAACTAATGGGATACTAGTGTGGCCTTTTTTAGAGTATATTCAAGCTGAAGAGCAATGGTTTTATGTTTCAAGTACTGCATTTACTAGACCCTCTACATGAGATACATTTTACTCTGGTATTTCTTTGAGAAAACATATTACCAAGTTACTCTAAATTCAGTAACACTTAAAAATTTATTTTTATTAACTATTAGGGCACGTACTGAAATCTCTAAGTTCATTTTTTAAAACCTGTGTTAGGCAAATTACTTTTCAGCAAATACAAACCCTATGCTGCTTTTGTAAGAGTCTGTGGCCTACAAGTTGGAACTATTTTCATAGATTATGGAAACCTGTTGGTATATTTACTGTTCTACACCTGTTAATGATTTTGAAGAGGTAACTTCGCATGAATTTCATTTATCTCTTTTTGGAAAGGAATAAAACAACATACAATTCAAATAAACTTTTTCTCTTTTCCTATCACTGGACTTACATGCAGTGGGAATATTCTGAAAGGTATCATCTAACTTTGGGATATTAATGAGGTAAGAGTATTTTATGCTGTGCAGATGTCCCTCGAGTTATGATGAGGTTATGCCCTAATAAACCCACAATAAATTGAAAATATCATAAATTAAAAATGCATTTAATACACCTAACCTGCCAAACATCGTAGCTCAGCCTAGCCTACCTTAAACGTGCTTAGAACACTTACATTAGCCTACATTTAGGCAACGTCATCTAACACAAAGCCTGCTTTATTATTAAGTATTGAATATCTCATGTAATTTATTGAATGCTCTACTAAAAGTGGAAAACATAATGGTTCAAAGTATATTGTCCTGCATGTCACTAGCCTGAGAAAGATCGAAATTCAAAATTTGACGTATGGTTTCTGCTGAATGCATATTGCTTTCGCATCATCCCGAAAATCTAAAAATCATAAGTTAGACCATCTAAGTCAGGGACCAGCTGTACTTCATACATGGTAACTCCTGGTTAATTTGCATTTCCCTTCCCTTCAGAACCACTTTTCTTTTGCTGGGAGTCCCCAGCTGACCTCATCCTCTGCAACCATATTCTCTGTGAAAGTGTTGCCAGACCATCACCTGGTTTCCCAAGCCCTTGTGGTCCATTTCATCGTATCCTAGTTGCTTTCTAATAAGTGTTCCCTTGCTTAGGTGTTAATCTTTAACCTTTAAGATACTCATTTCTAATCGACAAATATTCTGGATTGCATTGCTCTAACCCAATAACAATACGTATTTTATTGTGGGATTTTAGGCCTTTGGCCAGATAGTTAGGGAAATGATTTTTCACAAGGAATTGTATTAGAGGAAGTTCCATCATGGCACAGAGTTGATGGCCTCCAACTCTCACCAACTCTGATCTTAGTCTGTGTTACTATAAAAAAAAAAAAACAAAACCCACTCTTCCTTAGAACTGATTGATTCTAGATGTTTCAAATCATGAATTCTTATTTTTTGTTAGGTTCATTAAAAATACATATGTATCCTAAAATCTTCTAAGAGATAAAATGAAACTAACTTGTAAAAACTACCTAGTTTGTGTTTTAGCTAGATCATGGTTGTCTTCTAAAGTAAAATGCACTACGGCATTCTAGAAATAATATAATGAGGGGTGCCTGGGTGGCTCAGTCAGTTAAGCATCAGACTCTTAATTTCAGCTCAGATTGTGATCTCAGGGTTGTGGGATTGAGCCCCGCGATGGGCTCGGCGCTCAGATTCTTTCCCTCTGCCCATCCTCCTCACCCCCCATCCCTCCACCCCCCGCTTATGTGTGCCCCCCTCTCTCTCAAATAAGTAAACAAATCTTTAAAAGAAAAAAAAAGGAAGAAAGAATTTAATGAAAGTAAGCTTTTTGTTTTGTGTGAGTTCATGTTATCATGGAGAGAGTTTTACTGTTTGGTTCCATCAAGTTGTAAATCCTGACCTGTATATTGTATCTAATAGCTAGAGCTTTGGCTCTAAGTTTTTTGGAATTAACCAGTAAGTATATAATGATGCAAGCAGCAGAAAAGCTAATGATTCACCCAACTTAGAAATAATTTTTCAACTCAACTTTATTAGGCATTATTGTTTTGTTTTTTTTTTTAAAGATTTTATTTATTTATTTGACAGAGAGAGACACAGCGAGAGAGGGAACACAAGCAGGGGGAATGGGAGAGGGAGAAGCAGGCCTCCCGAGGAGCAGGGAGCCCGATGTGGGGCTTGATCCCAGGACCCTGGGATCATGACCTGAGCCGAAGGCAGACGCTTAAGGACTGAGCCACCCAGGCGCCCCTAGGCATTATTGTATTCATCACATTATACAGCGTGCTGCCATATTTAGCAGTTCTACTTTTGGGGGGGTGAAGGTAGTGCCCTTTGCTATGTTAGAGTAATCTGTATTTCTTTCTGATTAAAGTTTTTCCTGAATATTATTGGAATATAATAAGTTTATATACCTTCATGAAAACAAATAGAAACTTTGTTTATACATTAATGGTACACATATCTATGCATAGACACAAATGGTAAATTTTGGTGGCAAATTTTACTTTTTGTCTCAACTCTTTCCTGGAAACCCATCAACTGTGTTAACCACTATATATTTTCCCGTAAGAACACCGAATTAAGAGTAAAATGTTTTGAAATAGTATATTAATCAAAGTTAATGATTTAAAATTGTGAGAATAGACCTAAAGAGAGATTTTAAGATTTCAAAAATGGTGTACATCAATTATGGGATTATTTCCAGATTTTTGGGCAGACCGAAAATGAGATGATTCTTCTAAAAAGAATTGATATATATTTAAAATATTGCTAAATGGACATATATTTCTAGACTTGAGGGATATCGATGGATCTCTCATGTATCTAAAGGAGAATTCTCTGCCTTTACCTTACTTTGCTGTGATAAAAATCAGTGGAATACATTCACATGTGAAACACAGTTCTGTGGATTTATGTACATTAAAATAAAACCGAAAATCTTTTTAAGATCACTAAATCAGTTAATAGCATATATTTCCTAGAATATTAATGTTCATAAATAACAGCACCTTGATGGGCTGCAATGTGGATTATTGCAATGTTCAGAAGAGCAGCTATAATTTTATTTCTTTCCCCTTCACTCAAAGAAGGATATTGAAAAGCTAAATAAGTGAGAATCACATTATCATCAAGAATCTTTTCATTCTGTTTTGACCTATTAAAAATGAATAAATAAAAACTCTGTAACTTTATTAATGATTAACCAAATGATGTTTGATGTCCTCACTTGTGATAGAGAGATTCTTCTCTCTGGCAACATCATGGATGACCTCGACTGTTATAAATATACATTACAGTACCAGATTAAGTCCCATTGATTGACCTAACTAACATAAATGTACTAGCAATGGTAAGCATTAAATATTTAAATAAACATATCCACCCTTTTCGTGTGTAAATTTGTAAAATATTAAGAATTACTGAGTTGTACATCTTAAAAAGATGGATTTCATGACATGTAAATTATATATTTTAAATGTTGGTATAAAAAATGAGGGCATCTGATGGATACTATCATAACCAAATGACCAGACTCAGTGTCACTAATAAGGAGGAACACTGACCTGTTGGGCTTCCTGGTGGGATGAAATGAGAACTGTGCCACAGCCCATGTGAAGTTTTTTTGGTCAGAAATAAAACATTATCCAGTCTTAAGGGGATAATCAGAATATTTCTGACAACTAGCCTTGACTCTTAAAAATAATGTCAATGCCATGAAGGACCACACAAGACTGGGAGTTTGTCCTGGTTTAAAGGAAAGTAAATTCAATCAGTGATCTCAGTTTGGACTTTGACATTACTGGGACTCTTCAATATGGACTGTAAACTAGATAATATTCTTGTACTGATATTAAATTTGATGGTAGTTATGATACGGTTATGATGATATAGAATAATGTTCTTGTTCTTAGGGTATACAGGCTGAATATTTAGGGGTAAATTTGTGTACACACACATTTTAAGAAAATAATTTTTTTAAGAGATTTTATTTATTCATTTGAGAGAGAGAGAGAGAGAGAGGGAGGGAGGGAGCGCACAACCAGGGGGGAGAGGGAGAAGCAGACTTCCCTCTGAGCCGGGGGCCCGACGTGTGGGGCTCGATCCCAGGACCTGGAGATCATGACCTGAGCTGAAGGCAGACACTTAACCATCTGAGTCACCCAGGCACCCCAGAAAATAAATTTTTAATAGGAGAGAAATGAATGTGGCAAAATAGTAATTGCTGAACCGCGTGAAGGGTACATATATGTTTATTTTACTAGTCTTTCAGTTCTTCTGTGAATTTGGAAAAATGTGAAGTACAATGTTGAGGTAGAGGGGAAAAAAACCATTAATGAGGAATTTCAGGTGAACCTTAAAATGACAAAGGATAAAAATAAATTGTGCACTCCATATTTGACTTTCTATACATTATGGTATTTACTGATTATCATACTAAAATGTTCATAACGGTCATATCTAAAGCGGTGGGAGATAGAGAGCAGCCAGAGTTTTCCTTAGCCTCTCATTTTGCATTGTCCCCTAGGGTACAGCAGTAACTTTTGTTTCCATACACAACTGCAAACTTTCCACCTCTGTAAGAATTTTCATGTGTCCAACAGGAGAATTTATGTCGATTTTATAAGTGTTGGTTATTGTTTACTAGGAAAACATCTGAAATAAAATATTTCTCCCTTAGAATCCAGGAGAATATTTATAGCTTCCAAAAAAAGGCTTTTATTTAAACCAACTTCTAATAGGAACTTTTATAATTTAACATTATTCGAACAGCTGTAAGTATTAAAATGCATGCTGTTTAATGAGATAATTGATAAAAAATGTTTGTAAGTGCTTACATCCATCATCATATATATAACTCTATCCCAACTTGGTAACTTTGAGCATATGTGCAGCAAGACAGATCTGGAAGCTAACCATTCTCATGCAGTGGCCAAGAGCATAGCTTTGCTTCAGGTATATTGAACTTGAACTTGGGCTCTCTATTTCCTAATTGTGTGACTTTAAACAATTGTTGACTTTTTCTGGACCTTGCTCTTGTAACTAAAGTCTGAGAGAGTTAATAATATATATCCTCAAAGACTGTTCAGGAGATTTATGTAAATGAAATAATGCATTTTAGATGCCCAGAACAATAGCTGCCACAAATAGTTCAAGCCCATTTCTATCAGCACCACCATCCGCATCATATCAACTCTGTTGCCAGGAATGTCCCTCCTGGTTTTTGCCCATCAGAACTCTTCTAAATCACTTGTGCTTGAAGATTGCTATTTAAATCTCCAAATGGAACTGAAACCCATAATGTCAGAGTCACTTCACTGTTACTGTACAGTGTTATAGTCATTTTACTGTTACTGTAATTTTGAGTATTTTTAGAGTAAATTCTCTACCACAAATGGTTCCTGGCTATATGGATTGGTATAGAGAATCCATAAATAATACCAGTATTCTCTGATAAGGTGCCCTATTTTCCCAGAAATATTTTTGTTAAATGTAGCGTATTAATATTGTTGGTTGCAAGTCCCTTTTCTGTTTTAATGTATTTTTAATAATGATGATATTAATGTATAAAGTGCCCATATTCCCATGCTGTGCAAGTTGTATAATTTCTATATCATGTGCTCCATAGAAGAATGTAGTCAAATGAATTTTGTATACGTTGGTCATTCTTTACTCTGAGGAGTATCTGAAATCAGTGTTATCATCTGCAACAAACTAGTTTTATAAGAGGAAAAATTACAATATTCCCATTTCATTCTCCAAATGAATTTTAGTTCAACCTTATTTTCTTTAGTTCTGTATTTTCTTTAGTTCTGATACTTTTAAGCAGTAGCATTCATTTGGTTCATTTGGTTGTTGTCTTGGGTAGGGGTTGTCCACAAGCTGACTTTTAGATGAAGATTCATGGATATGTGGTTTATTAAGGAAGGACTGCCAGGAAAAAACAAGGTAGGGGAAGCAGAACACGGAATCAGTCATCCTAAATAAAATGAAATTTGAGTCAGAGTCCCAACCTCAGCTTGATCCCATGGGATCCTCTGGAGATGAAGTTACACCACAGAGTTTGTGTCCTATTTGAAGCAAAGAACCTGTTCTTTTAAACTCCTGCCCTGCACAGGCATTGGCTATGGCATTACCCAGGGGACCCTAAACTCCCAAGGCAATTGAAGCTTTCAGCAGCTCTAGCAATCCAACACTGGTCCTTGAAGGTTACACTTACCCCACCATGCCCACCCAGAGGGTGGGAGCCCAGCACAAAGAAATTACATCCTAGGAGATAAGGACATAAGGGCAGGAGCAGCCACACCATTTGTTGGAGAAGTCTTTTTTCCTTTCTGTTTTTTCTCTTTCTGTAATCACTGTTAAAGCAGAAAGCGTTTTTGGTTCTAAGATAACAATGATGATGGTATCTATGGATAAACTATGTTATTTAATCTGAAAAATATTAGTTGGGCAGTTAATGGAATTTTGATTGATCACTACATGTAGCATAAATACATAGTATATAGAAGTAATGATTCATGCTATCAAGGAATTTTAAATTTCACCTTAAGAAGGGCATCCTATCGAAAAAAAACAATTATAATATAGAACTACAATTTAATCCTGACAAGGGCAATCTGTGTCATCCAAACATGTGTTTAGGATGATGGAATGGAATGATCAGGGTTGGTCACATAAGACAATGTTGAATATATATAGTTTGCATAATATTTTAATGCACGTCAGTAGGTAAAGAGAAAAACATAATGCATTCCTTATGAAAAAATATGCAGAACTGAGGTGAAAGTCAATTCATTTACATATAACATGTTTATTTTAATGTTCCTGACAGCTCATTATATTTCAGCTACAAAGTTTTTCTTAGTTTTATCCTATTCTATATTTTATTTGTATCAACTTGGATTATAACACAGAATTTGTTATTTCACCTTTTCAGTGACCATAAACTACATAGAAGGACTGATATGATAGATTATTATTAATTATCTTGATCATTACTATAATGCAGAAATTAAGCCAATAATCCAATATTACAGTGGTATAGATATAAAATATAGTACTTCTGGGGCCGCCTGGGTGGCTCAGATGGTTGAGCGTTTGCCTTCAGCTCGGGTCGTGGTCCCAGGGTCCTGGGATCGAGTGCCGCATCGGGCTCCCTGCTCAGCGGGGAGCCTGCTTCTCCCTCTGCCTCTCTCTCTGTCTCTGATGAATAAATAAAATCTTTAAAAATAAATAAAAAAATACAGTACTTGTGTTAAAAGATCAGTTGGGGACGCCTGATTGGCTCCATCGGTAGAGTGTGTGACTTTTAATCTCGAGGTTGTGAGTTCCAGCCCCCTGTTGGGTAAGAACCTACTTTAAAAAAAGTTGGGCAAGGACAGAGTTGTCACATAAATTGGACAGGCCCAATATAATCTTAGAGTATTTTGTGGCTCTTATTGATAAGAATGTTCACAATGCTTTTATAAAATAGTTTAATAGTGTGTAGGTTGTGGAAGGGATTAATACTCTAGTGGTTGAATAACTTTTATAGCATTGTTTTCAGTTCTCAGATACATTTAAAGGACAAACACAAAATAAAAGATCATCTGAAGAAGGCAGATGGTGTGTGAAATTTCTGGAGACCTTGTAGTTGAAAGAAACCTTGAATGTTCTAAATGTTTTCAGTTTGAAGAAGAGAAAACCTAGAGAAGATACAATGACTGTTTTTAAGTATTTGAAGGACTGTAACAGGGCTCAGATCATAGATTTTGTTCCCTGTTGCCCTGAAACAGAATGTCTGAAGTTAGAGCTCTCCAAATATGAAATGGGTTGTCTCTGAGGCATGAGTGTCACTCTGGTAGTGTCTCCCTCGTAGTGTCAGCTGAGGCTAGATACTGTTCGTCAGGGATTCTACAAAAGAAGAAGGTGAGTAAATTCACTCTGAGGCTCCTTCAGTTCTAAAACTTCCTGAATCTGTTTGTGAACCTGTATAATTACAAGCAGTGTTCTAGAGCACACTTGACAGTGAAATTAACCATCTCTGTTAAAAGCTTTAGAAGTAAATAGTCTTAAACCATTACAGTAGTTACAGTAGATGGTTATGAAAAACAAAGCAGGTGGAAAGAAAAATGATGAATAATTCATGTCTTGATCATTTAAGCCATCTTGGGTACTTAAAAAATATTTCATTGTATTTACTGCATCTGACAATTTTATTTTATTGAAATGCAATGTTTTCACTTTTAGGTTTTTGCTTCCAGTTACTGCAACAGCAGAAAACTGTCTTCTTACCATTTACCCATATATGGCAACTCATCTTGATAAGCAAACAATTGTTTTAAAGGATGGTAAGTTAGATATGACTGTTGTCTCCTATTCTCACCGTGTATGTTCTTGTTGTCCAAGGTCGACACCTGGAAATAATGTGACTTTAAAATTAACAGATGTGGGGCGCCTGGGTGGCTCAGTCAGTTAAGTGTCTGCCTTCTGCTCAGGTCATGATCCAGGGTCCTGGGATCGAGCCCTGTGTTGGGCTTCCTGCTTCTCCCTCTCCCTCTACAGCTCCCCCTGCTTGTGCTTGCGCGCACGCTCTGTCAAATAAATAAAATCTTAAAAAAAAATTAATAAATATTTGTTAAACTCTCGCCATTTCTAGGATCTGTATTTAGCCTTGAGAGCAGAATATGGCTGTGTTTCTAATTGCAAAAGCTGAAAATCTAGTGTAAGACACAAATACATAAATACAAAGAAGATTGAAGTAAGAGCCAATTGCAGTGTTGGAAAAGTGGGTGTGGTGCAGAGGCTAATGCTGACTTTTGGGGTCTGGGATAACTTTATAGAAGAGATGACATCTGTGTAGAGTTTGACAAATGATCTTGAACAGCATAATCTGGGCAAAGGGCCATGTAGCAAAAGCATGGGGGTCTGATGGGCTGCACCCTTTATTCTATAATAGTGGGAACCTTCTGTGATTTCTGAGTATCAGTGATTTAGAAAGGGAACAATTGTTTGGATGAGAGTTGAATTAAAATGGGAAAGACAGCGGTCAGTAGGCCGGCTGGGAGTTGCTGCAGGGGAAATGGTGAGAAACTGAGAACAACAGAAGAGAAACTACTGAGCTGAGAAATTTGGAATGCAAGACACAGAGGTGAATGATTGATGGAGTAAATCTCAGAGGAGGAGAAAGGATAAGGAGTGGGAAAACATTCCATCTGTGTAGATTGTCAAGGCCTTAAGTTTCAGGGTTGAATTGGAGATCTTTTCCGTGTTTGTAACCAGTTTTCTCCTATTCTCCACTTGCTTCTTCAAGTGTTTGCCACTCCTGTGAAATCTGTTCAGTCCTGTTCTGCCTCAGTCTCAGAGCATGACCTTTTCTGTAACTTTTCAGAAGAAATAGAGACCATCAGGCAGGAATACTCCGAACTTCCAAATACCAAGCATGTTTGGAACCCCTCATCTCTCCTGTCACAAAGCTGGGAGAGGCAAGACTCTCTCCTGATTTAGGCCATTCCTCCATCTGAATCCCTTCATCCAGACACCTTGCTTAATTAGCTAACCTTGCTTACTCTTGCTCTTCAAATCATGCCTCCCTCTTAGCTTCTTTGGGGGCCTGTGCAGGATGACAACAGGGAAGAAAGAGGAGACTATATCCTCTCAGTGGATAGGCTTGTTCCCAAAGAGAAAAAAGGTGAATCCAGGCCTTGTGTTCCTGATTTAATCTTGGCAAATTTACCAATCAGATAAGCCACTTGATTTCCCAGACATGGGGAGAAAATTAGCAAAGGAAACTAAATAATTAGAGTACCATAGCTTCCTTTAACAGGAAGGACATGTCAGGGGTGAGGCAGAACATTCTGCCATTATACTGCTGTTACCCCGCAACTGAGCAGCATCTTACACTGTTGTCCACCTCACCCCTCATCCCCAACCTCTCATCAGACTCCCTCTGGACTTCCACATACTGTACTTCCCTGGGGTCCTTCTCACCTCTCTGACTGTTCCTTCTGAGCACATATATATTACAAATTTTATACACATTCTCAAAAATTAAAAGATTTTCTGACCGATCTTGATGTTATATTTTTGTATTCTTCTAAAATACTTGGGAAGGGGGCAGATTTCAGCTAATACAACACAACAGAAAGAGCAGTGGATGAGTATCACAGAACCTGGGTGGAAATTCTATTTTGTGTTCTAATCTCACCATTTTGCCATATGCTTTTACCGTTAATTCTCAGATCCTCAAACACCTGTTATTTAACAAAATGTGCATGGTAGGAGAATAATAGGATGCTAACAATATCTATTTCAAAAGGTTTTTGTGAGGACTCATGGAGGAAATACCTGGAAATTATTATCATTACTATTATCATCATTTTATTATTATTGCTATCATAACTGCTATTATTATTATTACTTTAACACTTTTATATTTTTCACAATATCCTCCAAAAAAGTAATGAGGAGTTACTGTATAAAATATTGCTATTTCTTTAAAAGCTAAAATATGAATAGAATCTTAGTGCTTGTATGATAATTGAGTATGAAATCTGCAGATTAAAAATAATGCATCCATTTCAGTAAATATTACCATAGAAAGACATGATTTTTAAATATTCTAAAGTATCTTTAGAAATATGTACAGTAAAATTTATAATATATATTTAATGCTTCCCAGGCACAGGGTACTCTGCTAAGTGCCTTATATTTGTTATTTCATTTAGTGCCCCCAACAACTGAGTGCGATATTCTTATTAATTTCACTTTACAGATTAACAAACTGAGTCATAAAGAGTTTGAGCAGCTTACCCCAGGGAATTCTAACCAAATTTGTAATACCTCAGAGCGTACACACTTAGCTACTGTGCTCTAGAGTATGATATGTTCAGTAAAGGTGAAATCTTAAAACACATTAAGTATTTCAAAAAGTAAAGCAGTATGATTTACTTGTTTGAGCTAATATGCTGAATATAAGCTAATGTATGAATCATTGCCTTTAGTTGAAGAGTACAGATGTGGGTTTGCACCCCACTAGGAACTTTTTATTATTTGATGGTAAATTGAAAAGATATTGCCTAGTGCATCCACAATGAATCATTCTATCATTGAATTTTCTAAGGCTCATTTTTATGAAGTCTGTAGTGGTATAGCATTGCAGAGATAAGCACATTCTCTGGTAAATTCTGATTGGCTTTGTATTGAAAAAATGGAAGGAACTTAGTATATGCCAGCTTACTTATCTGTGTTATTGCCTGTAAAGTAACCCTTACAACAGATTCATGAGCTCAGAACCTTTGGTGTCATTTCATGGATAAAAACCTGTTTCAGAGAACTTATATAACATCCCCGTAGTTGAATAGCTCAGGAGTTGTAGTGCCAAGATTTCAAATCAGAAATTTCTAACTGCAAAGGCTATGCTTTTCTGACAGAATTACATTATGCATATATGTATGTGCATATACATATACATATGTGTGAATAGATAGAAAATAGATGATAGATAGATGATAGATAGACAAATAGATAATCTGGCCTTAGTTCACATATACTGCCTTTTCTTTCTTTCTTTCTTCTTTTATTATTATTATTTTTTTATTATGTTCAGTTAGCCACTGTAGAGTACATCATTAGTTTTTGATGTAGTGTTCAGTGATTCATTAGTTGCATATAACACCCAGTGGTCATCACAACATGTGCCCTCTTCAATACCCATCACCCAGTTACCCCATCTCCCCACTCCCCTCTCCTCTGAAACCCTCAGTTTCTTTCCAGGAGTCCATAGTCTCTTATGGCTCGTCTCCCTCTGTGATTTCTCCCTCCTCAGTTTTCCCTCCCTTCCCCTAGGTCCTCCGTGCTATTGCTTTTGTTCCACATATGAGTGAAACCATAGATGATTGTCTTTCTCTGCTTGACTTATTTCACTTGGCAAATCCCCTCCAGTCCCATCCATGTTGATGTAAGTGGTGGGTATTCATCCTTTCTGATGACTGAGTAATATCCCATTCACACATACTGCCTTTTCTTAACATTGCCTTTGGTTGGGCTCAGATTACCATGGTGGCAAATTCTAGTGTATATACAGACAACTCTAACTGGAATAGAGATTGAAAGCCATGCAAAATGGTGTCAACTCATAACCAAGCAGTGATTTCATTTCAGAAAATTAACTAGGAAGAAATTACTTTTGTTAGTGATGCTCTTCTTATATTCAATTTTGAGCACCATATAGAATCCAAAAATTTTGGTGTAGAAACATTTAAAATGGTTTAGATATCTTTGTTTATCCTAAAGTTGAGCATTGTTCATTGTCCAAAAACTTTGATATGCCATAATAATGGCCTTGTTGAATAAAATTAATTCAGTTCAGAAAACCATATCAGCTTTTACAGTCTTTTCCTTGACATCTTATTTTAAGTATGGACATTTATACTTAAAAAAATTTTTTTACTCTCTCTCTCTCTCTCTCTATATATATATACATATTTATTATATATAATATAGAAAATTATGAAATTCAGATTCAGTAATTTGAGAGTGAGCTCACAAATGCTTGTTGACTTACTGTGTTCCAATGTATCATTTGTAGATAAGGATGACAGTTCTTTGAAGAATAGAGACAATGTTTTGCTTCCCTACCAAGAAGCTGCTTTATCCTCTCCTGCTCCTACTAAATTTAATGATGCTGAGCCTGCAGAGAGAAGATTATTTGTTGGTATGTGGCAAATATATATTGTCCCGAGCAAACCCACTTCTTAACATGATCTGTTTAATATTATTGAATTGAAAACTTGGGCTTCAGGGAAGAAGAAATCCATGAAGTAAAACATGAATTTTTAATTAGTTTTAAGTGGGTCATCTGCTTTGGGAGCTCTCTCCAATGATGTGGAGCAGAGATTCTCCAATGTTTTTTGTTCACAGTATACTTAGTATCAGTATACACAGTATACTTAGTATCTTACTTTTCCCCTAGGTCAAAAGATGTGCCAAGCAATTCCCTTTATTAAATGTTTTGGTTGAAAAACCTAAGACTAGTAATTCATATGATATCCAACAAATGCAGTAGTGATATTTAACTAAAATGTTAAATATTCTGTAGAGCCCCTCTAAATTTGCCGTGACATCCCAGCTACTCTCTCTGCAGTCTGAGAACTGCCAAACTATGGGTTTGTCTGCCAATTATTTAGCTGGACCCAGTATTACCTATCTTAGAAAGAGATGAGCACAGATAAATAGATAAAGATATGAATTTGGTATTATCATTTGTAATTAACTATTCAAATATTCCTTTCTCTGGATATGGGTAATATTGAAAATTTTCCTGTTTATTGAATGGACCAAACTAAATTAAGTATTGTGAGGTTTTTAAATGACTGTGTGCTTGTGCCCTTACATAGATATTTGTGAAAAAAAATATAAAAGCATTTTGTATCCTTGAAAATTTCTCTACCTTGAAACGTTTTGTTTTATTAAAGTGCTTCACTTGGATAAAAAGTCATTTTGAATATGAAACCAATATTTTGTTTCTGTAAGTTTTCCATCTAAGGCTTAATTCTATTAAGTAGAATTGAAGAATGGTCAAAATATTTTACATGTGTAATTGAAAATGAAACATTCCACTTTGGGGCATGTTTACACATACCATTATGGCAAGAAGAAGAAAATTTAATGGTTTCTTTATTGAAATTCTACCATTTTTAAAGTATTTCTGTTACGTATTTGAAAATAAATCTATTTTCTTGTTTTCAAGATACAGTAAATTGACTCAGAATTTCTTTGAGAACCTAGCATAATTTGTAAAATGAGCTTTATTTGTCTGCATACGAATAGCAATAGCTGACAGGATTATTTTACTCTATGGTGATGTAACCTTTTTTTACAAACAAATGTGAATTTTAGGAATTGAAATAATACATGAAAGGCTGAACTCAGGCAAAAGTAAAACATCAAAGAAAGACAATGATAGATCTATGGAAAAGGAGGAGAAAAATGAGCATTGGTTTTCTCCTGAAGAAGGAACAAAGGCGTATGTCTTCTTTGAGAAGGTTGTAAATGCTGCTCAGACCTGGTTCAGTCTCTTCGGCTGG
This sequence comes from Neomonachus schauinslandi, assembly GCF_002201575.2. Classification (NCBI taxonomy): domain Eukaryota; kingdom Metazoa; phylum Chordata; class Mammalia; order Carnivora; family Phocidae; genus Neomonachus; species Neomonachus schauinslandi. The sequence continues at coordinate 95,342,669 of NC_058419.1, read as the reverse complement.
CCTGAAGGACCCCATTCTCTTTCTATTCCAGAAACAATTAGAAGGTAACAGCTATGTGTTTCTCTAAAACTTGCTTTGTATCATATAATAAAATATAGTCTACTCATTGGGGTGGTTTTATGTGAAACACAATGTTAAATGATTTATTCTACGCTGGTAAATTAGGAGGAGGCTACTTTAAGAAAAGCAAAAGGACGCAAATATAAATTCTTTGGTATAGGTATACTTTTTTTAAAAAATAAAGATTTGTTTATTTATTAGAGAGGGAGTGCGTGTACCTGCGTGCACGCGAGGGGAAGGGCGGAGGGAGAGGATCTCGAACAGACTGGGCTGAGTGCAGAGCCCCAGATGGGTCGCCACACAGGGCATGACCCGAGGACCCTGAGATCATGACCTGAGCCGAAACCAAGAGCTTAACTGACTGAACCACAGAGGCTCCCCTGCTATAGGTATCTATTTTTTATTTCTTCTAAACATTGCATGATTTGAGGTCAGTATTTAAAATCTCTGAACCTCACTTTCCTCATCTGTCAAATGACAACGGGTAAACTATGGGTAAGAAAAGCCGTTTTAAATCTGAAAACTTTGGAAACTTCATGGGTACATATAAAGGAACTATCAGCTCTCGATCTGGAGTGTGGTCAGGTAGACAGTACATTTCCTTCCCTCTTTCATGGACTTTTTAGTACTCAGCATATCTAAAGTAGGTAAACTGCATTGGTTTATATCAAGTCACTTAATTCTGTTATTAATTTAAATTGGAATTTAGCACCTCCCTTGGTTCACGTTGCTGCTGTAGTGGTTCTCACAGTTCTACCTCCTTTCTCAGAGTTTGGGGTGGTTTGCTGGCACCATAGGGGCGAGGACTTCATCTCTGTAGCTAGAAGAGCTATAGTAGCATTTTTGCGTCTATATTCAGGAGGGAGTTAGGTTATGCTAAATCTATAGTTTTCCTTTAAGTTATCTTTTTCAGTTTTTTAGATTAATGGGACAATATCAGCTTCATAGAATGAATTAGCTAATATTTCATCTTTACCTATGCTGGGGGAAAATTAATACAGCAGGTACACTGAAAATTTACAGGCTTGATCATAAAATCATCTGACTCCAGGGAATATTTTTAGAGAAGTTATTCTGTTAATAACTTTTTAGTTTTCTGCCTTGCTGTTTGTTCTACTGAAAATTGTGTCTATTTTGAGTAAATTTTAATGATTTATTTTCATTTTAAGGAAGATCATTGATCGGACATTTAAAATTCATTATCTGACAGTAGTGACTACTAGTATTATTGTTTATATGTTCATAGTCTCTTTCTCATTTATAATTTTTATCTAATTTTTATTATACATATTATACTTTTATGTCTCCTGTGATGAATAAATTTTTGAATTAATTTATCCATTTCTATGTTTTCTAAATCATTTAATGCTGATTTTTTCTTTAAAATTCATTTCTTTAAACTTGACTTGTATGCTTAATTATTTTCAGGTCTATACATTTATGTCTTTATTTCATGTTGGATGCATCCCAGAATTTTTGCTATTAGGCATTCTCATTTTTGTTGTTTTTTATAGAGCTTGTGATCTTAATTTTTATTTTCTGTATATTTTTACTGTAACAGTTGCTAATTTGTTGTATGATATGTTATTGAATTTATGCATCTTTATATACTTGCACATTCTCATTAACTTGGGGGTATTTAATTATGTTATTTTGTTCTATATTTTCCTAATGTAAACAATGCCAAGATTCAATATATCTGTTTGTAAATAGTAGCAGATATTTCTGGATGTTACATAGGAAGGATTTCAGAGTGTTATCACTGGATCAAATAATATAAGCTTTTAAAAATCTGCTTTATTTTTGGGTGATTTTCTAGTAAGTTTTCTATTTTATATCCCTACTAATGAGTTACATTGCTGGTCTGGTTTTTAACTGACAGAGTTGAATACCTTGCTATTTTGATAGGTGGGTACTCATTCATGTCATTGGGTACTGCTTGGGGAAACATAGTTCTAGAGGAATACGGGGACCTCTCTAACCCTAGGAAGAAAGCTGCCCCAAACCAAATATCTTAAATAAATAAAAACTTTGTCCAAGTAACAGTGTTATTCACTGCTAATTCATTATTTGAAATCTTTGAATCATGGACTCTCAGGCTAAGAGGATATTTTCAAGGTAATATAATGTTGCCAGTCTTTGAACCCCCACGCTCAGTGTTTCCTACATTACCCCATTATCTGGACTCACTCAGTTTTTTTATGAGAAGTCTGATTTCATATTTTGTGAGTATCATGTTCATTCTTTCAGAATTATTTTATGGTTCCCATTTCCTTGCTAATCTGCAATTTATGAAATAAAATCTGACTGTGGGAATATTTTATATCATTGAATATCCTTGCTATTCATTAGGCCCTTTTACTTAGAAAACTCATCTTTTGACTATTCTCCCCTCCCTCCTCTTTCCTGCCCTCTCTTGTTCTCTATTCTCTCTCTCTTAATCTCTTTTTAGAATGATGGTGCATCTGCATGCCTGATCCTTTATACCACTTTCAATTTTGTCCTATGATTTTTATCTTTTTCTGTCTTTGCTTTCTTATGTTTGTAAACCTTCTTTTTTAAAAAATATTTTATTTATTTATTTATTAGAGAGAGAGAGCGTGCATGTGAACACAAGCAGGGAGAGGGGCAGAGAGAGAGGGAGAGAAAGAATCTCAAGCAGACTCCCTGCTGAGCTTGGAGCCCGACGTGGGGCTCAAACCCACGACCCTTAGATCATGACCTGAGCCCAAACTGAGAGTTGGATGCTTAACCGACTGAGCCTCCCAGGTGTACCTTATGTTTGTAGATCTTCTTCATTTGCTCTTCCAGTCCTGTATAAAATTTTTAAATTGGTGTTTATAGTTTGTTTTTCAGGAACTCTGTGTTATCCATCCTTCCTTTCCTTCCTTCCTTCCTTCCTTCCTTCCTTCCATCCATCCATCCATCCATCCATCCATTTCTTTCATAATAGCATCCTGTTTTTGTGTTTTGGATGCCTGCCTTCTCAAATATCTCTTCCAAATATAGTACTTGAATTAATCATCATGGTTACTGTACTGAAGGTCACTTCCTTCCTCTGTATCTGCCAGCTGTAATCTTGGTGACTCTCTTATGTTCCTTTCAGAAAAATGGTGTCCTTTTCCCCTGTAGCCTACTGCTATGCAGTCCATCATTTTAATTTATTCGTCAGTACAATTCCATCCATTCTTTGTTTTATAGATTTTCTTCAGAGTTGTTGGTATACTAATTGCTCTTTTCCCAACTTTAGTGTTGTTACAGGTCTCTAGTCTTTCTGACATTTCAGGAATATTTTGAGAGGGAGAGAAGATAAGCACAGATGTTCATTTTATCATCTTGAATAGAAAGTTGATCTTCCTTCTCATAGTTTTCCACAGTTTTACTCTTCCATTTATTCCACCTTAATGACCTATCATTTTTGTTATTGCTTTCACTATTGTGGTCTAGTAATCCATGCCCTACTGAACTTGCTTGGCAATATGTCTCTTACCTTGTTCCTTTAAAAATAATTTTGTGATGGTATTTTATTAATGATAATCGTTCATATGTATTGGACTCTTACTATGAACAAGGCATAATTATATGTGCTTTGTGGGTATTAATTCACTTATTCTTTATAATGACCCTGTGAGGTAGGTACTATTATTATCCCCACTTTACTGATGAGAAACTGAGGCAGAGAGAATTAGTAACTTTTCCAAGGTCACTCAGCTGATAAATAGTAGAGCCAGGATTTGAACCCAAGCATTCTACCCCAGAGCTAGTACTTTTAAGCATTATGCCACTTGCCAATTATTACAGAATCAGATTAAGATTTAGGAAACTTTAGGGACCCCTGGGTGGCTCAGTCGTTAAGCGTCTGCCTTCAGCTCAGGTCATGATCCCAGGGTCCTGGGATCGAGCCCCACATCAGGCTCCCTGCTCTGCAGGAAGCCTGCTTCTCCCTCTCCCACTCCCCCTGCTTGTGTTCCCTCTCTTGCTGTGTCTCTCTCTGTCAAATAAATAAAATCTTTAAAAAAAAAAAAAGATTGGGGCACCTGGGTGGCTCAGTCGTTAAGCATCTGCCTTCGGCTCAGGTCATGATCCCAGGGTCCTGGGATCGAGCCCCGCATCAGGCTCCCTGCTCAGCGGGAAGTCTGCTTCTCCCTCTCCCACTCCCCCTGCTTGTGTTCCTTCTCTCGCTGTGTCTCTCTCTGTCAAATAAATAAATAAAATCTTAAAAAAAAAAAAAGATTTAGGAAACTTTAATACTTGAAAGACATGAGCTCCACCATTTAGCATTTTTGTCTTTGGCTTTAGAGTGGGCACTATTAAGTACCTATGGTTGGTATATCAGTTCAAGAAGATTAAGAATACAATAGTCTAGAACTGAGGAGAGTTATGTAATCCTAATGTTTATAGGCTAAAGTCTAGGATTTCAGATCAAGTGAAGCTCAAAGTCCTGGGCAAGCCGTGAATTCTAGTGAAGTCAGCCATATTAACAGGGAATGTGGAACTGCCTGGCATTATATCAATAACCCCCCACTGGAGAGTCATTCACTACAGGACGGATAGCCTGGAAGACTAGAAATCATTGTGAAGTATGGTGTGGATATCAAAAACTTTTTGTTTTCCTTTTAACATTATTGACATATTTGGACATATTTATGCATCACCTTTCTTGAACCTGCAGATACAGGTTGTCAGAAATGCTGCTTTATTGGTGTATTATCTCAGGTAATTTCACTCTTTACAAACAATTTGCAGCAGACAGGCATTATGGCCCATTTCATTTGTTGACTTGAGAGATATTCAGGTGGAATAGCAGAAACCAATTATATGAAGAAATTACCTTTATTGATTAGTAGTCTGTTTTCAATTCTTAGAGGCCCCTAAATATTATTTATTTTTAGCCCTTCCCCAAATCACCAAAAGATGGAAATAGCTATTGAAAAATATAAAAGAACACAATTTATGTTTCAGAAATCATCAGAGGGAATGTACTTAATATTATAGTCCACTTACTTCAAGTTGGATGAATTGTGGGAATTAACATTTTTTCCAAACACTACTGGGAAGATCTCTGAGCAACTGATCACAGAAACATTCAAATCCTGGTGGCAATTCCACTGCGTCTGGTAGAAGTGATTGCAGTACTTACCAGTGCTGGTCCGAACTTCCGCTCCCACATGTACCTCCTTCCAGCTGCCACACACTGAGAACACATCTGGGAATGCCAGTCAGGAAGCTTAGGGGGCAGGGCTCAAATTGTTTTGAAGCTACATTCTATCCCAGAAGTTTGCATGTAGTGTAAGTATATAGAATCTCACAGGAAGTCAATCATTGGAATGTCCTACCATTCATAATGACAGCATGCAAAATAAAATATTTTCTCAGTGCCTCTGTTTCCTCATTTGTAAAAAGGAGGTAATGATAATACCTACCTTATAGGGTTCTTGTGATATTTAGAAGAGGTAATTTCTTTATCAGAATAGCACATAGGACCTAGTAAGCATTCAATAAATATTAGCTGTTAATATTAAATTTATGGATTTATGTTAGTAGTGTTCTATATTTCTGATTTCATTCATTGTATTCACTAACTCTTCTATTTGACAGTGGAAGGTAAATTTAAAACCCATCTTTTCCTGGGTGGCTCAGTCATTAAGCATCTGCCTTTGGCTCAGGTCATGATCCCAGGGTCCTGGGATCGAGTCCCTCATCGGGCTCCCTGCTCAGTGGCAAGACTGCTTCTCCCTCTCCCACTCCCCCTGCTTGTGTTCCCTCTCTTGCTATGTCTCTCTCTGTCAAATAAATAAATAAAGTCTTTAAAAAAAAGAACAAACCTATCTTTTCCAAGCACTTACCAAATGATATTTCATTAACAATATTTCCCTTCCCTCACACAGGATTTTTCCCCAGTTTGATGTAGGAAGTTCTAATGTTTTCTAAAAAGTGTGTGTGTGTGTGTGTGTGTGTGTGTGTGTGTGTGTGTGATGCCTTTTCTTTGCCACTTTGAGCTGCTGGCAAGATTACTGATAAATTTAATAATATAAACATAAAGTTTCTCCTCCGTTTCTGAGCAGCCTGCCTCTTCTTTCTGCCAGCCATGTCCAACAAAGTCACAAAAATGTGTCTTTAGACTGAAAGTGTTAAAATAAAAGTGGTTAAGTAACTGATTAGAGTTGGCTTCCTTGAGTTTTTTTCATTGCTCCACATTGCTGTTAATAATGAATCATTTTATAATTCTTTTCAAGATAGTTTCCTTCTTTAACCATTTTATTACTTGCTTACTGGTGATAGTGATTAAGTGGTAGGTGGTTTCTTTACCTGGAAAGATAGATCATGACATAAGTATATTGAGCCTTTTGCTTGTGCATATTTTCAATCTCCAAAGTAGGAGGACTTTCATAATTGAATAAGAAACTTAAAATCATTTAATATCCTAATATGTAAACAAGAGGAGAAGGAATATTGTTAATAATTGTCAAGCTTTTAATTAACATAAAGTCCAGATTTTTTAAAATTTTATTTTATTATGGTATGTTAATCACCATACATTACATCATTAGTTTTTAATGTAGTGTTCCATCATTCATTGTTTGCATATAACACCCAGTGCTCCATTCAATATGTGCCCTCTTTAATACCCATCACCAGGCTAACCAATCCCCCCATCCCCCTCCCCTCTAGAACCCTCAGTTTGTTTCTCAGAGTCCATAGTCTCTCATGGTTCATCTCCCCCTCTCTGATTTCCCCGCCCCTTCATTTTTCCCTTCCTACTATCGTCTTTTTTTTTTTTTTTAAACATATAATGTATTATTTGTTTCAGGGGTACAGGTCTGTGATTCAACAGTCTTACACAATTCACAGTTCTAACCATAGCACATACCTTCCCCAATGTCTGTCACCCAGCCACCCCATCCCTCCCACTCCCCACCACTCCAGCAACCCTCAGTTTGTTTCCTGAGATTAAGAATTCCTCATATCAGTGAGATCATATGATACGTGTCATTCTCTGATTGACTTATTTCGCTTAGCATAATACCCTCTAGTTCCATCCATGTCGTTGCAAATGGCAAGATTTCGGGTTTTTTGATGGCTGCATAATATTTCATTATTCCAGTTTGGCACATCTTCTTTATCCACTCATCTGTTGATGGACATCTTGGCTCTTTCCATAGTTTGGCTATTGTGGACACATAAAGTTCAGATTTGTGGGATATGCATGCATATAGTTATTAAAGAAAAGACTGTAGTTTATACATCATAATTTGTGCTTCCAGTGGGCAATCCAGGTATTCACTAACAATATCACCTTTTCCATTAACAGTCCTCTGAACAATAATTTTACCTAGCTAATTTCAGTCAGTCTTCAGGTTCTAGAGGAACTTTGAAGACCCAAGCTATTTCCTCATGATTTTATTTATTTATTTATAAGATTTAATTATTTTATTTGCGAGAGAGAGAGAGAGAGATAGTGAGAGAGCACGAGCAGGAAGGAGAGGGAGAAGCAGGCCCCCCACAAACAGGGAGCCCAATGTGGAGCTCGATCTGAGGACCCTGGGATCATGACCTGAGCTGAAGGCAGACACTTAACATACTGAGTCACCCAGGTGCCCCTCCTTTTGACTTTTTAAATCATGAAATAAAACACACATAGAGAAAGATTCACAAACCCAAGTACAACCCCTCATTTTACTCCTAGAGCAAACCCCTATGCAGGTTTCACTTTGACAGCACCCCAGAAACCTCTTATGACCCACACAACCTACCAGATCTCTATAATTGAAAGGAAATTACTAGCTTGATTTTTATGGTAATCATTTCCTAACTTTTTTTTTTAAGTTTTATTATGCAAGCATAGATCTGTAAACTCCAGAGTTTAAGGTTTCTTTGAATTTTAATCATATTTGTCACCATGTAACATATAGACAATTATAACTATGTGAACATGTGTGTAGCTACCACTTAGACCAAGAAATAGAGCACTGCTAATATCTCCGAATCCCTGCCCCTTCCAACTCCCTTTCCATCTCCCAGAGAGGTCACCATTATCCTGAATTCTAACACCAAAGATTAGTTTTTTTCTGTTTTTGAACTTTATGTAGGAAGAATCATACAGTTTGCATTTTTTTGTAGTATCTGGATTTTCTTTTGCTCAGTATTATGTTCATATGATTCATTTTTGCATTTCAGAGTTGATTATTAGTAATCCTGCATACGAGGCCATTGTATGAATATTCTATTATTTAATCATTCTGTTCATAGACATTTCACTGGCTTCTAGATTTTTCTATTATGAATAATGCTATAGAAATTTTAATATGTCTTTTGGTACATATTTCTGAAAGGCATATATATTAAGACTAAAATTGCCAGATCATAAGATAGAAATATGATCACCTTTAGAAATTACTTCTAAACAATTTTCTAAGGTGGTTGTACCAATTTCCATTCCCACAGGTCATAAATGAAAGTTCCAGTTGCTCTGCATTGTAAGAAACAGTTAATATTGTCAGTCTTTTCAATATTAGCTCTTTCTGATGGGTGTGGTTTAAACTGACATCTTACTGCTCTTGCTATTAAGAAAATTTTTACATGTTCTTGGTCATTTGGAAATGTTTCATCATAAAGAGCCTGTTCTTTGTAGTTATTCTTACTGCAATTCATAGTGATTCTTTCATCTGTGGTTTGATTTTTTATTGTCAGTTTTGGAAAGTTGTCAACCGATATCCTTTCCATTATGTGACTACCTTATTCTTTGAGGCTCCTCTCCTTTGCTCACTCTTCTGTATTTTTCTTTTTTTTCTTTTTTTTTAAAGATTTTATTTATTTATTTGACAGAGAGAGATAGTGAGAGCAGGAACACAAGCAGGGGGAGTGGGAGAGGGAGAAGCAGGCTCCCCGCAGAGCAGGGAGCCCGATGTGGGACTCAATCCCAGGACCCTGGGATCATGACCTGAGCTGAAGGCAGACGCTTAACGACTGAGCCACCCAGGCGCCCTGTATTTTTCTATCCTTGTGTCCCTCTCTGTTGCAGTATAGACACTTTCCTATGGCCTACATTCCATTGCATGAATTCTTCCCTTGATTTAGTCTGCTGTTAACTTCATCCATTGCTCTCTTAGTTTTACTTACTGGATTTGTTTATTTCTAAAATTTCCATTTAGTTATATACATATATTTTAAAGATTTTATTTATTGAGAGAGAGAGAGCAATTGGGGGTAAGGGCAGAGGCAGAGGGAGAGAGACAGAATCTCAGGCAGACTCCATTCTGAGTGCAGAGCCCTACGCAGGGCTCGATTTCATGACCTTGAGGTCATGACCTGAGCCAAAATCAAGAATCGGATGCTTGACCAACTGAGCCACCCAGGGGCCCCTCCATTAGTTATATTTTTGTATTTATAGTTTGATGACAAAATTCTCAATCTTAATCATAGTACATACAATTACTTTAAAATCTGTGTCTTAAAACTGTAATATGTGGGGGCCCTGTGTGTCTGTTTATGTTATCTATTGTTTCTTTCTATTTGTATTCAACTTGTGGTTCTTTCTCCTTTTTTTTAGTAAATGTCTGGTTATGTCTTAATTCTGTTTAGATCATTTATCTTTTTCATAATTTTTTATAGAAATATTTTCAGGTGTTAATTCTCTTTTTTTTTTTTTTTTTAAAGATTTTATTTATTTGACAGAGAGAGACACAGCGAGAGAGGGAACACAAGCAGGGGGAGTGGGAGAGGGAGAAGCAGGCTTCTCGCAGAGCAGGGAGCCCGATGTGGGACTCGATCCCAGGACCCTGAGATCATGACCTGAGCCGAAGGCAGTCGCTCAACCGACTGAGCCACCCAGGCGCCCTTCAGGTGTTAATTCTTTTCCATGAAATATTTGTTTGCTTTGTTGGTACCTTCAGGATATACTGCTCTGTTATGTACATTACTAATGAGGAACTTGAGAAACAGACAAGTCAAATAGCTTCCATAAAGTCCCACAGTAAGAGGCAGAGCCAGAGTTTGAGCAATGGTAGTCAGCCCCTTACCTAAGTCAATGTACTTTGTCCTATAATATGCAATACAGACCTACTAGCTACCAAACTGGAGAACTGCCATTCAAAATGGCTCCTTGGGCACTTTTTATTTGTTAGTCTAAGTTAGTGATACATTTTGACTTTGACTGCTAGGAAGCAAATAGACAATATAGTATAGTATTAGATAACTGATAAAGTGTAGACAGCAAGGATTGGTTGGATTTATTTTACTCAATTTAAAAATTAGCATGCAGGGGTGCCTGGGTGGCTCAGTTGTTAAGTATCTGCCTTCGGCTCAGGTCATGATCCCAGTGTCCTGGTATCGAGCCCTGCATCGGCTCCTTGCTCTGCGGGAAGCCTGCTTTTCCCTCTCCCACTCCCCCTGCTTGTGTTCCCTCTCTCGCTGTGTCTTTTGCTGTCAAATAAATAAATAAAATCTTTAAAAAAAAAATTAGCATGCAGTATAACTGAGTGTGGGAAGTATCAGAAATAGAGGTTGTACTGTCTTATTTAAAGAACAGAGAAATATATAGGAGCAATAGCTCTCTGGACTTATCTTTAAAATGTGAATCTCAACTTAGGCCAATGTGCCCTTCTAATTATTAAAATACAAAATTGAGAAAATATGTGTAAATTTGTTTTCGTCTAAACATGCGTGATGAATGTTTGACATCTATCTTCAAAACTATTATAGGCATTATTATCTCCAATTTAAATGGTATAAAATTTGAGTTCAGTGAGTTTGGATAACTTCTCAACCAGCTAGTAGGTAATGAGCCCAGGACTTAACCCATGTACTGTTTCTCCAAAGCACTTACATTTTCTGATCACAGTCCAATCTTCCAGACCTGACAATTGCAACATTAGATAATGATGTGTGTTTAAAACAAGGTAGTGAAAAGCTCCAGGGTTATCAGAACATCTAATTTGTACTAACAAATGGTAGCTGAATAAGGTAAATTTTGTAATTTCTTATTTGATTTTAAATTGAACTTTATTTAGTCATTGAACATTTTTTCATAACATAACATGTTGAGTTTTTTTTAATTTTAAAATTGTTTTCTCATAGGGAAGTGTTTAAAATACAATTCTACTCGTCAACCTCATCATCCAAAAAATTTTCTAGACAGAATGACTTTTCCAAATATAATAAGACCATTTACGATGTGATGCTCCACTTGAGTGGAAAAATGCCACCTGGAATTAATTCAAGTCAGTTCTCACCTGAGGATTATACTGAAAGGGTGACTCAACTTCATTTTCAACATTCTTCACTTCTTGACTTTCTCAAGTAAGAGCATGGATGTGTTAATTTAAACATGTAATTATGGCTTGGATAGATACATAAGTAGATGGGTAGATAGGTAGATAGATAGATTTTGAATTATTTGTCTTTTTATAATATATTTACTAAGTTTCCACTATACTCATAGCCCTGTAATATATAAATAATAGAAAATAAGCACTTCATAGGCTATTAAATTGATAATCTAAGGCACTCATTCTCAAGCTTTATCATCTATCCAAATCATTGTGATAGCATGTTAAACAGGTTGTTGGCCCTTACTCACAGAGTTTATGATGTTAATTTGTATTTATAAGGAGTTTCAGGTGATACTTATTTGTTCTGGTCCATGACCTCATTTTGAGATTTTTTTACCTAGACAAATATAGAAATCCATAGAAGTAAAAAGGGATGAAACCAATAAGTTTATTTCTCAGAATACTGTTAGTATAATCTCAAGTTATACTATGAATTTTTAGTCAGCATAGTTAAGTCTTTTAATATAAAAATAATCAGCAGGTGAAAATTTCCATAAATGGTTGACAGAAAATACAGGAAAAATACTTGTCATTATAAGGTCTGTAGTTCCTCTGCAGAGATTAAATGGTGAGTGGCCAAGAAATGGAAAAGCAGTGTTTATTAAAAGTCTAAGGAGAGTATGGGTGAATTTATATTCCTTATTTTACCTATATTTGCAGTATCCTTATCCACTGGAACATCTATAAGCAGTGTTACTATTCCATTTAACCATGCTTCTGTAACACTAAAATAGCATTTGTTACTTATAATCATTTATGCAATAGGGTTCATATATTTTGAAATATATTACTCTGTTTTTATATCATTGCTTCTTTCTGTATGGAATCTACTCCATAGTTAGTCAGAGATGTTCACCTACCTTAGCAGGGGTGGGGATGAAAGGTAACAGGAGGAATCTTATAGCTGGAATGCAAATGAAAAATTGGTGTTCAAGTTTTTTTAATTTCCAGATCAGAATTTTTGAGTCCCTTGCAATACTATGGTCTTAAAAATTAGACATGGTGCAGAGAAACAGGAATATGACAACAGAGTGGGAGTACCCTAGACTCACCTAGTTCCATGAACACAACCAGATAACTATCAAATCATCCTAAATACCCCAGAAATTGACCTGAAGACTGATAGAACTACACAACTAAAGGGAGAAAAGAGGTCACGTTGAAAAAGGTAGGAAGTGTGGAGAAGTGGTTTAGGGGAGAAGTAAATCCTGGGTGCTGCAGAGGGGAGGGAGCCAGGGTCATTGAGAAGGGCGATAGAGAGAGGAGCATGCAGGGGAACATGAAAGGAGAATGTTTCCTCTTAGACATTGGCTTGCAAAACGAGAGGGGCAGAATTTCGTGAGTTCTTGAAACCAGTGGGACTTGAACCCTGGAGTTTTAAAGGTCAGTGGGCTTGCTGTGATACAGCCTGGAAAGCTCTGTGCTGCTCTAGGAGAGAAGGCAGGCAAACAACCTGAGGGCATCCAGTATGGAAACAGTGAGCTGAAGAACGACTGGGGCACACATTGTGGAGATCATTTTTTCTTAGTGTGTCACTGAGAAGCAGCATTCACAGAGACACCTCTCCAGGAACAAAGGAGCTTGCTGGTGCCATTTCCTTCCCCTGCCCCTCACCATAAGCACAGAGCCACCAGTGGGAAGCAGCACAGCAATGATACTGGCTGTCTAACTTGCTTATACTAAGCCTCCCTCCCTACACTCCAATGAGACTGCCCTTCTCAGTCATACTTGCATCAGTTCCAGCCAGCAGATCCTTCCCCCAGAAGAGCAGCACAAACCCCTGTCCATACCACATCTCCTGACCAGAGAATTTTGCAGGACCTCAGTTCCTGCAAGAGAGTGGAGGTGGTGACAGGTCTCATTTCACAAGCAGACCAAAGCATATGTAGTTAAAACTTGCCACATTCAGGCCAGGAATCAAACACTGCCCACAGCAGGCAAGGAAAGCCTCTGCCGATGACTGGCCCGAAGGATAAAGTGGCCAGGACACAATGGCAGCACACATGTAACACATACCAGAGACACTCCCTGAAGAGCCAGGCCCTGGGCACTACATGACCTTTTCTTCATAAGGCTATTACTTTCAGGAGTAGGAGAAATAACTGGCTTTTCTAATAAAAGAAGCAGGCAGAGACTTAGACAAAATTAGAAGACAGAGGAATTTATCCCAAACGAAAGAAAAAGATAAGGTCACAGACAGAGATCTAAGTGAAACAGATAAGTAACATGCCTGATGGAGAATGTAAAGCAATGATCATAGGGATACTTACTGGAATTGAGAGAAGAGTAGAAAACATCAGGGAGACCCTTACCACAGAGATAAAAGAATTTAAAAAGAATCAGAGATGAAGAGTGCAATAAATGAGATTAGAAACACACTTGATGCAATGAACACCAGGCTGGAAGAAGCAGAGGAATGAGGTAATGACCTGGAAGACAATGAAATGGAAAACAATGAAGCTGAACAAAAGAGAGAAGGAAAAATTATGTGAAACGAGAATAAACTTAGGGAACTCAGTGACTCTATCAAATGTAATAGCATTCGTGTTATAGGAGTTCCAGAAGAAGAGAGAAAAGGGGGCAGAAAATTTATTTGAAGAAATAATAGCTGAAAACTTCCCTAATCTGGAGAAGGAAACAGACATCCTCATCCAGGAGGCACAGAGAACCCCCAACAAAATCAACAAAAGCAAGCCAACACCAAGACATATTATAATTAAATTTTCTAAGTATAGTGATAAAGAAAAAATCTTACAAGCAGCAAGACAAAAGAAGTCATTAACTTAAAAGAGAAAACCCATAAGGCCAGATGGGGATTCTTCAACAGAAACTTGGCAAGCCAGAAGAGAGTGGCACGATATATTCAGAGGGCTGATTGGGAATAATCTGAAGCCAAGAATCCTCTATCCAACAAGGCCTCTGTTCAGAATAGGAGAGATAAGCATTTCCCCAGACAAACAAAAACTAAAGGAGTTTGTGACCACTAAACTAGCCCTGCAATAAATATTAAAAGGGACTCTCTAAGTGGAAACGAGAGACCAAAAGTGACAGGACCAATGCAGGAAACACAAATGCAGTAAAAATGAATATTTCTGTAAAAAAATCAGTCAAGGAACTCACCAAAAAAAGGGTATAAAATATATTAACATGTATCTCAAACATGGGGAAAAGAGGAGAAGAGAATGGGTTCAGACTTAAGTGCCCATCAACTTAATATAGACTGCTATATTCAGAAGAGGGTATATACAAACCTAATGGTAACCATTTAGGACAAACCACTACTAGAAATGCAAAGAATAAAGAGAAAGAAATCCAAATATATCACTAAAGAAAATAAGCAAAACATAAAAAAGAGGAAGACAAGAGGTCAGAGAAAAGCTCCAGAAACAACCACAAAAAAAGTAATAAAATGGTAATATATAGTTATCAATAATTACTTTGAATGTAGATGGACTAAAGGCTCCAGTCAAAAGACATAGGGTGTCAGAATGGATGGAAAAAAAGAAAGAAGACCCATCTATATGCTGCCTACAAGAGACTCATGACACCTGTAGATTGAAAGTGAAGGGATGGAGAAATATTTACATGCACATGGATGTCAAAAGAAAGCCAGATTAGCAATACCTACATTGGACAAACTGGACTTTAAAACAAAGACTGTAACAAGAGACAAAGAAGGGTTCTACATAATAACAAAGGGGACAATCCAACAAGAAGATACAACAGTTGCAAATATTTACGCATCCAACATGGGAGCACACAAATACATAAAATAGTTAATAACAAATATCAAGGAACTAATCAGTAATAATATAATAATAGTCGGGGACTTTACCACCCCCACTTACATCAATGGACAGATCATCTAAATAGAAAATCAATAAGAAAACAGTGGCTTTGAATGATACACTGGACCAGATGGACTTTACACATATATTCAGAACATTCCAACCTAAAACAGCAGAATACACATTCTTTTCAAGTGCACATGGAACATTCTCCAGACTACATCACATATTAGGCCACAAAACAAACCTCAACAAATACAATAAGATTGAAGTCATACTATGCACCTTTTCTGACCACAACATTATGAAACTAGAAGGCAACCACAAGAAAAAATCTGGAAAGACAACAAATATATGGAAGTTAAATAACATGCTACTAAACAATGAATGGGTCAATAAGGAAATCAGAGAAGAGATTAAAAAATACATGGAAACAAATGAAAATTGAAACACAATGGTCTAAAACCTTTGGGATGCAACAAATAGGTCCTAAGAGGGAAATATATAGCAATACAGACCTACCTCAAGAAGCAAGAAAAATCTCAAATAAACAACCTAACTTTATACCTAAAGGAACTAGAAAATAAAACAACAAATGAAGCCTAAAGCCAGAAGAAGGAAGGAAATAATAATTAGAGCAGAAATAGATAATATAGAAACTAAAAGAACAGTAGAACACATGAATGAAACTAGGACTTGGTTCTTTGAAAAAAATTAATAAAATTGATAAACCTGTAGCCAGACATATTGAAAAGAAAATAGAAAGGACCAAATAAATAAAATCACAAATGAGAGAGAAGAAATAACAACCAACACCACAGAAATACAAATAATCATAAGAGAATATTATGAAAAACTATATGTCAACAAATTGCACAACCTAGAAGAGAGGGTTAAATTCCTAGAAACCTGTAAATCACAAAAATTGAATCAGGAAGAAATAGAAAATTTGAACAGACTGATAACAAGCAAAGAAATTTAATCAGTAATCAAAAACCTCCCAACAAACGAAAGTCCAGAACCAGAGGGCTTCACAAGTGAATTCTACCAAACATTTAAAGAAGAGTTAATACCTATTCCTCGCAAACTATACCAAAAAATAGAAATGGAGGAAAAACTTCCAAATTCATTCCTTGAGACCAGCGTTACCCTGATACCAAAACTAGATAAAGACACCACAAAAAAAGAGTATAGGCTAGTATCTCTGATGAACATATATGCAAAACTCCTCAATAAAATACTAGCAAACCATATTCAACAAAAATTTAAAAATCATTCACCACAATCAGGTGGGATTTATTCCAGGGTTGCAAGGGTGGTTCAATATTTGCTAATCAGTCAGTGTGGTACATCACAGAGTAAAAGAACCATATGATCCTTTCTGTAGATACAGAAAAAGCATTTGACAAAGTACAACATCCATTCATAATAAAAAAAAAAAACCCTCTACAAAGTAGGTTTAAAGGGAATATACCTCAACATAATAAAGGCCATATATGAAAAACCCACAGCTAACATCATCCTAAGTGAGGAAAAACTGAGAACTTTTACTCTATAATCAGGAACAAGACAGGAATGTCCACTCTCACTACTTCTATTCAACATAGTACTGGAAGTCCTAGCCACAGTAATCAGACAACAAAAAGAGATAAAAAGCTTCCAAATTGGCAAGGAAGAAGTAGAACTTTCACTATTTGCAGATGACATGATGCTATATATATAGAAAACCTGAAAGACTCCACCAAAAAACTGTTAGAACTGATACACAAATTCAGTAAAGTTGCAGGATACAAAATCAACATACAGAAATCTATTGCATTTCTATATACTAATAATGAAGCAGCAAAAAGAGAAATTAAGGAATCAATCCCTTTTATAATTGCACCATAAACATTAAGCTATCTCAGAATAAACCTAACCAAAGTGGTGAAAGACTTTTGCTCTGAAAACTACAAAACTTTAATAGAAGAAATTGGAGAAAACTCAAACAAATGGAAAGACATTCCATGCTCATGGATTGGAAGAAAAAATTTTGTTAAAATGTCTGTACTACTCAAAGCAATCTACACTTTTATTTTTTTTTTTAAAGATTTTATTTATTTATTGAGAGAGAGAGAATGAGAGACAGAGAGCATGAGAGGGAGGAGGGTCAGAGGGAGAAGCAGACTCCCTGCCGAGCAGGGAGCCCGATGCGGGACTCGATCCTGGGACTCCAGGATCATGACCTGAGCCGAAGGCAGTCGCTTAACCAACTGAGCCACCCAGGCGCCCCGCAATCTACACTTTTAATGCAGTGCCTATCAAAACACCAGCAGCATTTTTCACAGAGCTAGAACATACAGTCCTGAAATTTGTGTGGAGCCACAAAAGAACCTGAATAGCCAAAGCAGTCTTGAAAAAGAAAAGCAAAGCTGGAGGCATCACTCTTATAGACTTCAAGTTATATTACAAAGCTGTAGTTATCAACACAGTATGGTACTGGCACAAAAATAGACACATAGATCAATGCAACACAATAGAAAACCCAGAAATAAACCCACAATTATATGGTCAATCTTTGACAAAGCAAAAAAGAATATACAATGGGATAAAGACTGTTTCTTCAACAAATGTTGTTGGGAAAACTGGACAGCAACATGCAAAAGAATGAAACTGGAAAACTTTTTTACACGAGTTAGAAAAATAAATTCAAAATGGATTAAGGACCTAAATGTGTGACCTGAAACCATAAAAGTCCTAGAAGAGAACACAGGCAGTAACCTCTTTGACATCGGGTGTAGCAACTTCTTTATATATATGTCTCCTGAGGTAAGGGAAACAAAAGCAAAAATAAAACTATTGGGACTACATCAAAATAGGAAGCCTCTGCACGGAGAAGGAAACAATCAACAAGACTAAAAGACAACCTACTGCATGGTAGAAGATATTTTCAAATGGCCTATCTGATAAAGATAAATATCCAAAATGTATAAAAAAGTTATATGACTCAACACCCCAAAAATAAATAATTCAATGAAAAAATGGGCAGAAGACATTTTTCCAAAGAAGACATATAGATGGCCAATAAAGACATGGAAAGGTCTTCAAAATCACTGATCAGCAGGGAAACACAAATCAAAACTACAATGAGGTATCACCTCACACCTGGCAGAATGGCTAAAATCAACAACACAAGAAACAACAGGTATTGCTGAGGATGTGGAGAAAGGGGAACCCTCTTGCACTGTTGATGGGAATGCAAACTGGTACAGCCACTGTGAAAAACATGAAGGTTCTTCAAAAAGTTAAAAATAGAACTATCCTACAATTCAGCAATCACACTACTAGGTATTTTCCCAAAGAATATAAAAATACTAATTCAGAGGGATACATACACCCTGATGTTCCTGATGTTTATAGCTGCATTATTTGCAATAGCCAAATTATGGAAATACCCCAAGCGTCCATCGATTGATGAATTGATAAATAAATGGCGCACGCACACACACACACACACACACACACACAGGAATATTACTTAGCCATAAAAAGGAAATCTTGCCATTTGCAGTGACGTGGATGGAGCTAGAGAGTATAATGCTAAGTGAAATAAGACAGAGAAAGACAAATACCATATGATTTCACTCATGTGGAATTTAAAAAACGAAACAAATGAGCAAAGGGAAAAAAAAGAGAGGCAAACCAAGAAACAGACTCTTAACTGTAGAGAACAAACTGATGGTTACCGGATGGCTTTGGTTGGGGAATGGGTTATATAGATGATGGGGATTAAGGAGTGCACTTGCTGCAATGAGTACCAGGTGTTGTATGGAAGTGTTGAATTACTGTCTTGTACACCTGAAACTATTATTACACTATGTTAACTATCTGGAATTTAAATAATAAATAAAATTAGATATGGAACTGAACAAATTATCCTTTCTTCATTTCTTAGGCTCTACCATGTGAATGGTCAAAACTGGCTTGAGTTTCTTGTGATTTGTAAGGGATCTAGAAGTTTCTAAGTCCCTGAAGGGGACTGAGTTAAGACCCAGGCAGCCTGTTATGGAGGTAGATTAAATGAGAGGGATTCCACTGAAGAGGCAGAAGGGTAGGAGTGGCTGGCTCTGAAGCCAGAGTATGAATGACAAATATATGAGGACTGGTGTGTGGCTGAGTCAGTTAGGAGGGACCTCTTTGTCCTCGATCAGGTAAGAGGAGAAATGCAAGATCCTCATCTCAGGCTTCAGCAGCAATTGCCCACATGGCAACTAGATTCCAGGCAGTGATAGGGGGCATTGCCATAGAGACTGAGGATCCAGAAAAGTAATCACAGATCTGCTTGTAGAGGTACAAGAGTCCCTCTCACCTACTTCATGTAAGCTTAAATGTAGGGTTGACCCATGTTCTGAGAGGCCTTATACAATTTGGAGATCCCTCCTTTGTAAAATAATATCAAATTAAAAATACAAACTTTAGAAACATGGCTTTAGAAGAGACTCATGAAAGTGACGAAATCTCAAGTTGAAGCTTTATTTACTACACAATAAATCTGCCTCTTCCCAGATGCCATCGTGTGGGGCGATGGCGAGGTCTGAAATTTTGATTGCTTATCCCAAAAAACAGAATTACTGTAAGGAGACTGTTGAAGTTAGAGGACTCTAAAATATGTGAACATTTAAGTCTATGTTTTCTCCCTATTCCTTTGTACCCAATCTGGTTGAGAGAATGAGAAAGATTATATCAGTTAAGGAAAACAGCACAGCTATGTATAACTTTGTAAATTATTTTTCAATACTACTGACTTATTCGTGAGTTATACCCCCCCTAATTTATGTGCATGTTTAGGGCAGGAAGCACATCTCACTCATCTGGCATCTCTAACACCCAGGATCCTTGATAACACAGAATGGGGCCAATGTTCATTGAATATTTATTTATTAACATTGTTTATTCTGTTTATTTATTTATTAACATTATTTATTAACATTGTTTTTCACAGCCTGTGTGGTTGGTGAAAGGAGTAAAACTTTGCAAATGGGTCTCAGGATAGTCATATAGGAATGGAGAAAATGTGAAATATGAAAAATTAGGGATCAGAGAAGGAAAGTTGTAAAGCATTTGCATTCCAGGAGAGAAGGTGTAACCAGTGAGAAAGGATCAAGTTGGAAAAAGTTGGAATATGTACTATGAAAGTTATACATTGAACTTTGCTGATAATTTTAAATTATAAATTCTTAAAAATAGCTAATTATTTTAATTTTTTAATAAGAGACTTTTAAAATTTTTTTATTTTATTTTATTTATTTATTTTTTATTTTCAGTCAGCCACTGTATAGCTAACTGAGCTAGTTTTTGATGTAGTGTTCACTAATTCATTAGTTATATATAACACCCAGTGCTCATCACAACATGTGCCCTCCTTAATACCCAACGCCCTGGTACCCCCTCCCCCTAACCCCCTCCCCCAAATAACTATTAAGGCATTTATTCCCTCATAGCCATATTAATTTGCTCTGGCTACCATAACAGACTGGAAGGCTTAAACAACAGAAATTTATTTATTATTTATTTTCTTACAGTTCTGGGGGCTGGCAGTGCAAGATCAAAGTGTTGGCAGATTGGGTCTCTTCTGAGGCCTCTCTGCTTGGCTTGCAGACAGCCACCTTCTCTCTGTGTCCTCACATGGTCTTTCCTCTGTGTGCACACACCCCTGGTGTCTGTGTGTCCAAATTTCATCTTCATATTAAGGACACCAGTTAGTTTGGATTAGGGCCCATCCTAATGGCCTTATTTTATCTTAATTTCCTCTTTGAAGGCCTTAACTCCAAATATAGTCACATTCTGAAGTACCAAGTGTTAGGGTTTCAACATGTGACTTTTGGGGGAACACAATTCAGCCCATGACAATGTCATATATGTTGTAAAAACTATTTTGAAAAAAGGCATTATATTTTGTAATAAATTTCTTATTCGTGTATGTGAAATAATATCCTTAATGTTTCTTGTCATTTGTGCCTGTTATGGAATGAATTGGGTCTCCCTCCAGGTCACATGTTGAAGCCCTAACCTCCAATGCAATTGTTTGGAGACAAGACCTTTAAGAATGTAATTATGGTTAATGATATCATAAAGATGGGACCCCTAAGCTGTTTGCAAGCCAGGAAGAGAGGGCTCACAAGCAACCAAATTTTCCACCATCTTGTTCTTGGGCTTCTTGTCTCCACAACTGTGAGAAAATAAATTTCTATTGTATACCCAGACTGTGGTATTCTGTTATGACAGACCGAGCAGATTAACACAGTGCCTAATATCCTTTGATATAATTTCATTTATTTATAAACAATAATCATTTTTATGATATAATTAACTTTCACTGAAAAAATAAACTTTTTTGGTTGATAATTTCCATAATATAAAACTAAAACAGCAGCAGAATAAAAATACTATGTATCCTGCTTTGAAACTGTAATGTAGGATAGCACATAATATAAAACTATTATAACTCTTACTTTCTAATATTACTGATTTTTTTTAAAGATTTTATTTATTTGAGAGAAAGAGAGCATGAGTGGGGGGAGGGGCAGAGGGAGAGGAAGAAATAGACTCCCCACTGAGCAGGGAGCCCAATGCAGAGGTTGATCCCAGGACCCTGTGATCATGACCTGAGTCGAAGGCAGACACTTAACCAACTGAGCCACCCAGGCGCCCCAATATCATTGATTTTAAAATAAATTTTTCATTCACAAAAATAAATACACTTAGGAAACCAACTCACTTCCCTTTAAATTTAATTCCATTTGTGACTTCATTTCTTTTATCTTTGAAAACTTTATACCCTTCTTACTTATGCATGACCATTATGGTATCTTATTTAAGGGAATTGCATCTAAGAATGAAAATATTTTAAAGCGGCAGTCTAAGAGTGATTCTGGAAGAATTCACTTTATTTTGGTAAAAGCATGGCTTTTGAATTAGGTAGATGCAGGCTTAAATTCTAGCTCTTCTGTACTTCTGTGACTTTGCACAAGTTAATCTGTTTAAGCTTCAATTTCAATATCCGTAAAGTTGAAGATGTTAATTCCCAAACTTGGTTGATAATAGAATTAGAAATAATAAAGTATGTATTACATGACACACAATAGATGATGATGATGATGAATTTAAATGCAATAAACTATGATCTATGGCTTTCATATGCTAAAATGTTTCCTGAAGTTTCTTCAATATGGTAGCCATTAGTGACATACTGAAAGCTGATTGTTGTGATATCATTATCATTGAAATAGAATATTTTAAGTCTGTTGTTCTATTAGAAAGAAAAGTTTTATTGACATAAAATGGCCAGAAAATCAATATTTATCAAGTGTGTCTTTATTACATAAAATAGGAACTTTTAAAAAGTTTTTATAATTTTAAAATAGAAAGCACATGACTTTTGTTTTAATTTTACCATGTCCTACTCTTGATCCTTGATGATTGATTTATTAAAGTAAATGTTTTAATTCAATAAGGCAAACTTTCTAATGCCATTTTTATTTTAGAAAGTTGTGTTTATATCTTTTCTTTTAGAAGGCTTTAATTATAATTGTTATTTACCAAAAGAAAGTAGTGTTTTAATATCTAATGAAATATTAACTGTGAACCAAAGAAAAAGGTTCTGACACTTAAATAAATCTTTGTTGTTTGTGCATTATAGAAATGAAACAGTTTTCTGATAGCATCATTAAATTCCATGGTACTTGGAATTGTCATGTTATTCTTGCAGCACTTTTGTTGGTATAGGTCCCAGTAGTGTTGACATTAACATGGGTGGTTTCTGTTTTGACATTTTATGGTGTGAGGATGCAAGTATGGAAGAATGATTTTGGAATTAATGCCAAGCCATTCAAATTTGTTGTTCTTTTATAGGAAATACATGCCTATCAGGATATGTTGGCTATGATAAAATTCCTCAACATTTGAATGTAGCAATATGGTTATTAAATTTGGGTCATTAATCCAAGATACATGCTTATGTTTTATCATGGAAATAAATGTACTAAATTCAAAGTAATCATAATTGTTATTAGCTTTTACATTGGAATTCAATGACAGTGGATAAGGACTTTTATACAAGTGAAATTATATTGATTTTGTGCAATAAATGAGAAATTCAAAAATCTTTGGAGATCAAATTGAGGATTTAATAACTCATTACATCTAATTTTATTTTGTTCTACTTAGTGTAAACCTGGCAGAAATACGCAAATGGAAAACCTAGCATGTAAAAGTGTAATTAAATCAATTAGGAAACTCAACTCTGTAAAACTACTGAGCAGATATAAAATACATTGACAAAGGAGAATCATAAATACTGTCTTAGGGACTGATGAAGTTAGGTCTTGAGATAAATTCAAAATGAAAAGAAGAAAACAAGTCTCATGTAGGAGAGGAAAAATAATTTCCCCTGTACCCTTCTAGCTTCTTAGCTGAGACCTAACCCCCCTCTACCCCTCCCTCCTAAAGGGCCCCCTAAGGAGGCCCCTTTTCTAATGTAAATTTCCTTTATAAATGTATGTTTTCCTTACAAAAGGTTGACTTCTACTCTGTTTTTAGAGCTCCTGTTCTGCAGTTTCTCAAAATAATTGGTGTGCCAAAGAGGTATATTTTGGAGTGGAATATTCTGCTACCCTTCACTTGATAACAGTGTCTGTAAAATGCTGTGAAAGAACAAAATTCACCTTAGTAAATTTTAAATCTCTTATCAGTTTTATTCAGCAATTCATGAATTGGGCAGCATCCAATCTAGCAGATAGAAAGAAGCTCGGAAGAGCTGTACAAGGCAAGAGATTTTATAGGCAGAAAGAAGCAAGAACAAGGAAGTTGTACCTAGGCAATAGGGGGAGCAGAATATGCTATCCCAAAATGTGCCACTTGGGCATGGGGATTGTTTTGAACTGAAGGCAATTGAGACCCAGCAGACTCTGGAAAAGATTTTTATGTCTCCCTTAACTGCCTACAAGAATTTACACAGGGACCTGCACCAGGAAGAGAGCTATTACCAGAGAGAACTTTTCATATCAGTAAGACTTAACTACCTGGCGTGGCAAATGATTGTTTACCAAACATTTGCTCTTCTCATATTCCTGTGAATTGTCTTCCTCCCCTTTGAGGATCTAGACCCCTACCCCCTTCTCCTTAGCCTCAACTGCCTGACTGCCTCTCAGTCTTCATGTCTTTGTGAGGCTCCCATAGGTATATAATTAAATCTGAGTTTTTTTTCCCCTCGTAATCTGTCTTATGTCAATTTGATTATTGGACTAGCAAAAAACCTAGAAGGTAAGGAGGGAAAAGTTTTCTACTCCTACAGCACAAAAGCAGATTGGTTATTGCGAAGTTACTTTCTCTAGGAGGGATGGTAGGGTTCTGTCAGGCAGATTACCTAAACTAATGCTGCTCAAGCGATTCCTGCTTAACTGGTTTAAGATTCCATTTCTGGGAGAGCCAAAATCATAATGAAGTTAAATCTCACTTTGGTGACATGGAGCTAAGCATAAGTGACTCCATTTGGGGCCTGTTGTCTTTAATAATGCAAAAAAATTCATTCTTCATCCTCAACATTTTACTGAGGGCCTATTCTCTGCTGGGCTCTATGGCATACTCAAATGAATACCATGTGGTCTCCTTCAGGAAGCTTTCAGTTTAATGCTTCCCTGATAATTTCTCTTAGGCTTTTAGTAGCATTTAAAGAAGTGATTATTTCCTTCTGAAATCCCGTATTTGCTTTGGATGCAAGGAAGTATTCTAGTTTCTATATATGTCTCTGAGCTGTCTGTCTTTGTTTTACCTCTAGGATTTCAACTTAATGGATCATCATCTCATTTGAGTTCTTATGTATGCTTTAAGTCAGCTACTCCTGTAAGGGAGTAGTGTTCCATTAAAATTAGATGTTATTTAAATCTATAATAATTCCAGTCTAGTGAAGATTCATAGGAGTAATGTAGATGCAGTTGGGAAATGCATGAAAATCAAAGAGAAGGGATAATGTTTGACTAAAACGAAAGAGCTTTATGTATGCAGCATGATTTCTTCCACCAGCTTCCACTGGCCCATGGCCAGGTCAAACTTAACAATTCTAGAACTCTGCTCTCTGCTTCTACCCCTGCAAGGGTTCTCTTCACTTCTTTTTTCTCATTCATTATGCTACCTTCAAGGTTTGAGCTTTCATCTTGAGACTCCTTTCTGCCTTTTCTTTTTCTCACTTTTCAGTAGTGATAGGACTGCAAAATGTCTACAGAGTAGAGTACTAGATATGATATTCTCTGATAAATGCTTATGGTGGGTGGCATTCTATGCTTGCTAAATGAGTTCGACCTAAATGTTTAAATCTCCGCTAGGAAACAGTCCTGCCAAAACTTGTGTTAAACTGTGTGAAAGTAGTTCTGGTGGTGATAGACGTGCATATGAAGAGTTTGAATGAAAATATTTCAAGGGGTGCCTGGGTGGCTCAGTCAGTTGAGCAACTGATTCTTGATTTCGACTCAGGTCATGATCTCAGGGTTGTGAGATTGAGTCCCGCATCAGGTTCTACACTCAGCATGGAGCCTGCTTAAGACTCTCTCTCTCCTTCATCCTCTCTTTCCTCTCACCCCCCACTCGCTCGCTCTCTCTCTCAAATAAATAAATCTTTAATAAACATTTCAAGGAATATGACAACAAAAAATATCATCTTGAATGTGATAAATCATATACATATGAATATATCTGCTTTTAAATGTATAAAATAACATAAATACATATGTCCCACATCAGATATACTACTATAAGTTTATATAATCACAGAGGCCAGAATTTTTGGATATTCTCTGGAAAAATAGGTGATGGATTATGTTATATGGGGGGTTTTCTATATTCAGGTATGTGTTGTGATAGGCATTCACTGAGCATTGGGTAACTAATGATCTGTTTGATGCTTTATTGTATTCAAAGTTTTTCCAGATATTTTTCAATTTTATGTTATACAACAATAAAATGGTTAGCCAAGTCATATAACTCTCTATATTCTGTTATCATATAAGGATAGATGTGGCTGATTGTAGGCACTTAGTAAGTTCTTTCTCATTATTAATTCTCTAAAGGAAACATCATATGCACATTTCATTGTTAAGGGAAATGTTAAAGCTAATTATATAAATTTTAAATTTAAACAATAAAATTCAATACACATATAAACTATGATATTGAAATAATTTAATTGAAGTTCAAATGCAGGTGATATACAAACTGTATTATACTATAATAATCTGGATTTTTCTTTTTTGATTTTAGTGCTCAAGGAGCATGTATTTCTCATGTGCTGCCAGAATTTCTGCTTGAACCAGAAGATTATAAAAAGTGGATTGAAATTACAGTAAGGGAATATAATTTCTAGGGAACAATCTGCATAGTTATTGAATTGACTGGTCTTTGGTCACTGTTAGAAGATTTCATTATAAAATCTTGATATTTTTATTTATGAAATGTCCTATGGATTATGCCTCTCTGGACAGCTTATTTATATGTGTGTGTATAAATATTTCAATGTGTATATATACATATATGTAGATATTTATATATATACACACAGAGACATACACACACATTTTTATATCTGTCTAAAAATCTTTGTGGAGTTCCTATTGTTGGGGAGCAAGAATATCCTGTCCCCTACAAGGTCCTTCTAGCTAGACTAAGAATCCAATTGACATGAGACAGATTAACAGGAGAAAATCAAATTTAATAGCATATGTAAGGGGACTCCACACAGACCTGGAAATTCAAAGACAGTCAGGTGAAATGAGGTATTTATGTCATTCTGAACTAAGGAGAAGGGGTGGGAGTCTGGGACTTCAAAGGGAAGGAATACACCTCACAGTGTACTAAGAGCAGATGTTTGGTAATTAGATGTTTGCCCTGCTATACAGATGGGTCACTCAGATAAAATTTATCTCTCCTAATAAAGCTTATTCTGGGAAAGACCCCCCCCCCCCCGCCAACCAATTTAGATTCTTCTGTGAGTTAAGGGATGGGCAAAAGTTTCTCTTTTGCCCAGCAGGTCTCAGTCGCCTTCAGCTGAAAATAGTCCACATGCCAAAGTGGCATCTTTTGGGGGGAACTGTCCCAAACCCCTTCAAACTCAATCTTTGTGCCAAAGTGACCCATCTTGGGGCAGCCTGCCCTTGGCCTCTATGCTATGTAGAAATTATTACATGGCTTTCTTAAATATATAAGTAATTGCTTCTTTTAGGGGATCTAGAAATGAAGAATTCTGTGTGCTTTTGTAAATGTTTTCTTAAAGTAAATTTTTAGAATATGTATCTGCCAAGGAAAATATTGGTTTAATTTTCCCACCACTTGCCACTTCCCTTCTTTAGTTAAAGGGGAGAGTAGGCAGAAATTAAATAAGATATGTCTAGTTTTTTTCAAAGTATACAGTTTATTTTATGGAAACCCATTGAGAAGGGGAATTGCTTGGAGAAGCCTTCAGGCTTTGAGGCAACTACTATCGTCATGGCTCTGTTACTATACTCCCCACATGACGTGAACAGGAGAACCAGGGGCTTGTCCTTTTTTTTTTTTTTTTTTTTAAGATTTATTTATTTGTGAGAGAGAGAGAGGGAACACGCGCGTGCAAGAATGGGGAGAGGGGCAGAGGGAGAGGGAGAGAGAGAATCTCAAGCAGACTCTCCGCTGAGTGTGGAGCCTGACGTGGGCCTCGACCCCATAACTGCGAGATCATGACCTGAGCCAAAATCAAGAGTCCTCAAAATAGGAACTCCTCAACCAACTGAGCCACCCAGGCGCCCCCCAGGGGCCTGTCCTTTGATACTCTGCTGAGTTCCAGTGGCTCATCCAAAGGATGTGTTTCTTTCTGGGACTCAGAGTTCCGAATAACTTTGCATCTCATTCTGCCACTTCTGCCACAGAATAAGCTAGTAGGTACATTGAATGAATAAATCTGTGACCTCAGTAAGGGGCTATGTGTTCCAGAAAGTTACCTCTGTTGATAGTTTCTATTACTGGCACATGGGGAATTAGTGATCTTGATGAATGTATAGATAGGGCATGCAAAAGTTTGTAAAAAGAAAAAGAAAAAAACCTTATATGCTAAGTAGTTAAAACTTTGAACTTATATTTGCCTTGCATTTGAACTAATGTTGTAATATTTTATTTCTTAAATTCTTTCACTAATACCTTGCCTGCATGTTCCCGTATACCTAAGGAAAAGCACTCTGTTGTTATAGATAGGACTCAGTTTGAAGGCTGGAGTAAGCGGGCGTGGACGGATGTATTGCTTCAGATATACAAGGTAACATTTCCACTCTCGCTCACTGCTGCTTGTTTCGGTTTCTTTACCTGAATGGTGTCTAAGTTAAGGTATAGCTGATGCTGCTGATTAAAGAATTAAAAAATACAGTGGCACAAATAAGATAGAGGTCTTTTTTTTTTCTATCTCAGGGAACTGTTGAGAAATAAGTGGTTTAGAGACAGTGGGGTTCTTCCACCCTCAGTCCTGGGCTTTCATCTCTGGGACGGTTTCTCAGAACAAGGAAGAACACATCAGGGACTAGTGGAGGAAAAGTGAAAACTGTTTAAGGATGTCACCTAAAAAATGCATCATTTCCTTTGGGCAGAGTTTAGTCATATGATTGTACCTCACGGCAGGGGATATTGAGAAATGTAGTCCCTAAAATAGGTACCTACAGTCGTATTCTGGTACTAAAAGGAAGGATTAAAGAATGGATGATAGTGAAAATTGTGCCTTCTACCTGTACTACATACTACACTCTTGCTATAAATGTTATTCTGGAGAGATATTCACTAGGAATCATATACCAGTAGGCGAGACCAAGTTTTGATGAAACTCTCCAGTTTATTCCATGCCAAATTGCATGTGTAGGTAGATTAACACAGCATAAATTATGCCTTCACATCCTGCCCCTTTATTGCATAAAAAAGTGCTGGTTTCAGTCCTGAGACTTATTCCCTAGGGTTCCAAATGTGGCACTACAGATCTTCCCCACTAAGACCTGTGGAGGCTTTTGCTCTGTTTTCACAGGTTGAAAGCACAGGTAGGGTGAGCTGTGGGACAAGAGAGTGAAAATGAAGGAGAAGTTAAAGAAAAGTAGCAATTAGTCACTGAAAGGAAAGGACAAAATTAGTAACTAAACAGTGTGTAGTTTATGTCAGACTCTTCACCACGAGAGGCTTTTTAAATGTAGTTTGTTTAATCTTCACAAGCAGTAATCTCCTGCTTAGACATGAGGAAATAAAGGTCCACAGGCGTGCATTGTGTCTCCCCAGATCATCTGATTTTAGCCATATAAAACCATCTGATGTAGATAAAGCTTATCTCTTCCTTGTTCTCTGCTGGGGCCCAGAAGCCCAAGGCCCCCTTCCTGCTCTCTGGTAGCCTAAAGCCTCCACTGCAGCCAGCTACCAATCCTACCCTCTAGAGAGTTCTTTCTACTGCATGATTCCTACTTACTCCTTCTTTCCTCTTCTTCCATCAGCCTGCCCTGCCTTTTTTTTTTTTTTGCCAGATGTCAAGGGAGAGAAATCCTGTTTTTTCTTGAGTAATTCCCTCAAGAATGTATGAGGGTATTCGTGACTCTCAGCCAAACTTAGATTTGGGAAAAGACATTTTCTTCTTTTCTTTCTTAACTCCAGGCTGTATCATCTATAATTTTGGCCACTGATAGGGAGGAGCAACTCTAAAACAGAAGGGCAGCAAATGCCCTACTTAATGGACAAACTAGACCTAATTTTGGTTTGTGGGCTTTAGTCACTCACTCATTCATTTATTCATTCATGCATGCATTGATGAATATGTTTATGTCATCTAATCTCTCTTTCCCAACTTATGAGTCTATGAATTTAAAAACCAAGTATTACTTATAAACTCAGAATTTTTTTTTAAAAGATTTTGTTTATTTATTTATTTGACAGAGAGAGAAACAGCGAGAGGGGGAACACAAGCAGGGGGAGTGGGAGAGGGAGAAGCAGGCCTCCCGCAGAGCAGGGAACCCGATGTGGGGCTCGATCCCAGGACCCTGGGATCATGACCTGAGCTGAAGGCAGATGCTTAACAACTGAGCCACCCAGGCGCCCCGTAAACTCAGCATTTGATAGTGTGTCAGCTACATAGTATATGCTCAACGAATACTTGTTGAATAAATTTACTTAACAACTATTTTGGTGTAGGCACTGTACTAGGCTCTGGGGGTTTAAGAGTAAACTTGATAGAGTCTTTCTCTTCCATGATTTTGTGTCCTGAAGTATATAAGTAACTATTCATATATAATTACAAGGAACTACGACAAATGCTATGTTAAGGTAAGCCCAAAGAACTAAGGGTGAGTGCACACAGAGAGGATCCTACCTTACCTGTGCCTTGGGGAAGGTTTCCAGGAAGAAAATCAATTTAACCTGACCCTGAGAAATAACTAGGAATTTTCCAGGCAAGGTGAAGCAGTAAGTGGAGCATAGGCTAGAGAGAGAGAGAGAGAGAGGGAGAGTACAATTTGTGAGAAGGAGGTGGTAGATTAGTTTTATTGGGGAGCAAGACAATAACATTTGTCAAGACAAAAGGGATTAAATGTGGAAATGCCTGAGGTTAGAAACAACACGTTATGTTCCGAGGAAGAAGCACATTATGGCTGGGGGTAGGAGGGGTGGATTGTGATCCCAGTCACAAAATAGAACATGGTTTACTTCCTAAGCCATACCAAGGAATCTGGACTTTATGGACTTTAGCCCAGGGTCAGTACAGAGTTCCTGAAGGATTTTAAACATGAAACTGACATAACTAGCTTTGTATCCTAGAGAAATCACGCTGGTACAACGTGGAAACTGGAGAGGTATTTAAGTGCCTGGTGCCGGGAATACTGGTGGTAGTCGGAAAGATTAGAAAGGGGCAGCTTTCCTAAATATTAGGAATAGAACTCAGAAGGCCTTGGTGAATGACTAGATCTCAGTGGGTGAAGGAGACAAAGAGCTAAAAGATGACAGTGGGTCTTGCTGGGATGACTGAATGGAATTTGATCCCAGTCACTGAAATAACAAGACAAGGGATGATAATAAGATTTTGTTGGGGGTGCAGGATGAGATAGGGTAAGAAGGCATAATAAATTAATTTTGGTTATGCTGTATAATAGTGCCCTGTGTCATTACCAGGTGGGTATATTCCTCAGTCAGGAAAGAGATCTGGGTGACAGCACATGTTTGTGATTCTTCACTGGTTCCATGATAAGTCATAGGAATAGGTAAGATTGCCTGTTAGGTCATCTGCAGAGCTATGTTTGTCCATGTATTGTGTCTAAAGCATGGGTAGCTCCAGGAGTTCTATTAAATCGGAAGCGGATTGGCAATTTCTCTTGTGAAAGCAAGCAGTGTTGAGGTGAGTTTCACACATTGGAAATAGAAGATGGTGATTTTCACACATATCCCTTTAGGTTTTCATTTTCTTTTTCCTAGAGGTCATGCGTGCACTCCAGGACCACCTTTGTCAGTTCCTCTTGGCTAATAGTTTGGATAAGGGATATAGCTTGTCTTGCCCAGTTTGATTTTGTGTCATTTGGTCATTTTTGTTTGTTAAATTTGCATGTTTAATTGTTGCTATTTCCTTGCATTATATTCCCAATTCACAAAAATGTATTGATGGCTAAAAAATGGGTCATTGAAGCACAAGAGAGATGAAAAACAATAACAGAAACACTCAAATTCAGAATGCTGTTTTAAATGTAAGTATAAATAGGGCTTTCATGTGGATATAAAGGATGAGTCTGTATGTGCTGAAAGAGGTGAATGTGATATTTTTACGGAAGAATCTAGGCAAGAAAAAGGTGATCAGTAATAAATATCTGAATAATAAGTTCAGGTAAACTGTTTATTCATTAGTTCTCAGCGTACTGTCTGTCATAAGTTTTTTTTTTTTTAATAGTGGCACAATTGTGTCAAATATTTTGATATTTTTAAATGAAGAGCAGTGATCTTTCTGGTTAATTAAACACATTTTCCCCAAACCAATTCAAAATCTCTTTGTTATGAAATTGGAATATTTGCTGCTAAAGGTAGGTAAGACACTAATTCTACTGAGGCATTATTTAGAATTTCCTGCCTCTGTAGCATATGAGCAAAGACAGGACAGAGGATCATATTTGTGAGGAATATTTACTTATTTTTATTTATTTTGAAAGATAGATTTATTATTCATTCATTCAATCATTTATTTATTTTAGGGAGAGGGAGAGAGTGGGGAGGGGGTAGGGGCAGAGGGAGAGGGAGAAACTCAAGCAGACTCCACGATGAGTGTGGAGCCTGACATGGGCCTTGATCTCACGATCCTGAGATCACAACCTGAGCCAAAACCAAGAGTCAGATGGTTAACTGACTGAGCCACCAAAGTGCCCTGGTGAGGAATATTTAAAATGAGCTTCAATAAAACATGATTGGAAAGAAAGTAAAATTCATGAAATTCTTTTATTACATGGCTTTGCAGGATGTCCCATTATGTCAGTGGCATGCAACTTGGAAACAGTTATTCTCACATGTGATAGCAAATATTGCATGCTTTGGTTGGATATAAGGGAATGTATGAACACATTTGCATGTGTGTGATAAATATATGTGAAAGAAAGAAATAAATGATGATGTTTTATTCTCTTTATCAGTGAAAGCCCATGCTCTTGGAGGAATGCTTCTTTGTCATTAAGATTAATTTGTAATGTAACCTGGAGAAAATCAGTTGGTGGTAGACAACCAATCAGTTGGTGGTGGTTGGTATTGATAGACAATTAGCCATTGGTCACAAGAAAAGGGGTGTTGCAAATGAACCTTTATTCATAGAGAAATGTAGGTGATTAAAAATATGCTTCTGTTGTGAATTCATTGTTAAATAGAAAAAATTGTAAATACTATCAAAGTAAGTCTACTGAGTTACCTAATTGCATCGTGATCTCTATAAATTCAAGATCTTTATTTCCAATTTTGAGATGTGCTGGTTATGAAGAGAAGGTCACTCTTACATGCATTTTTCCAGCAGGAGTGAGATTAAAAATAGTATCTTCCTAGCACTGTTTTTCTGTATTTATCATTTTCATCTTTTGAAGTGGCTAGCTCAAATGATCCATCAGGTAATGCTTTCCATGTCTTGGACATATACCTATAGAATTTGAATATCATGATTTTTAATGTGCTACAAAACACTGAAGCATCAAAAATTTGGCTTTTTCCCAAGATTTGTTGAAAAAAGAATGTATTGACGATGAGTGCTGTGAATTGTGTAAGACTGATGGATCACAGACCTGTACCCCTGAAACAAATAATACATTATATGTTAATAAAAAAATAATAAAAGAAAAAATAATAAAATGTATTGAATTATTGAATGGACAGATAAACTGAATATGGTAATGTAGTTTCTGCACAGCTGAGTTGATGATTGGGAGCTGAAATGCAGCCTACATGCTGCTCCCTAAGACTATGGACACTATTGGAAGCTGTGTCTCAACAAATTAAGGGGGGGGCTTTTACTTTAAATAAGGGTATGATCAAGATAACGGTTTCTCAGAGAGTGTACCACCTTTTAATTGCTTCTGGCAATGGAAGCCAAATAAACTTTTCCCAAAGATGAATGCCACTGAAGAGTAGAGTACTATTATCTTTAATGCTATTTCCCGAGTTGAGTATTTTTACCTTTGGCTTTTGAGTGTGATTTGCTCATCAACCAGCTTAGCATTTGGTTGGTATTTGAAAGTAGATGAAGTATATTTTAATAAAAAAAACCTCTATAATTTCTGGCTTCATTTTGGGCCTATCCATAACAATCAAACTGAGCATCTCTTCTGTTAATCTGTAATTATGAAGTAGGCTTTTCTCATTTAGTGGAAATAGAGAGAAATAAGAAAAGAAATTACTGAATATATAAAGTGATATAGAACTCAATACATGCATCATCTGGTTAAATGTAGATACCTTAATAAAGATGGTAACTATATCATTCATCTCACTGATATGAAGCTATAATTATTCCCATTACTACTACTAACATAATGTTCTAAATATTGTGTTGAATCCTTATTTTTTAACCACAGCAATCAGTGGTCTTTGTGGTTTCTTAATGCATATTTAGTGTCTCTGGGAGATAAAATTGGGAGAAACACACCTAAAAAGTTTAAAGAAAAGATGGCATAGCTTAGAAACCCAATACTGAAGCAACCCAGTATTTAAATAGGTAAGGGAAGAGAATCCTGCAATGAGCTCGAAATAGACAAAAAGAGAGCAGTAACACTTTATGGTGTCATGAACAAGGAGGGAAGAAAGCCTTTGCAGGAGGATGTGTTATCAAATGAAACGGAGAGGTTGCTTAAGATAACAATGAAAAATTCCCTGTTGTAGTGGACAACAAAGATGCCAAAGGCACCTTCAGGGTGTGGGGTAGTGAGGAATTGGGGAAACGTTATTAGGTGGGCTTTAGTTTGATGAACAAAAGGAATAAAAGTGGAGACAGTAGGGTAGAGAACTCTTTCATGAGTTATAACTGGTAGAGGGAACAGATAAAAGAATCAGGGGGAATCCAAGTTTGGGAGAGCTCTCTAAAAGCTGAATGTAAGTGAGCATGTTTTGATATTGTTGAAAAGGAACTGGTGAGAAGGGAGAAGTTAAAGATCCAAAAGCTAAAAAAAGGCAACTGATGCACGACTGTCCCAAAGAGGATGAATAGGTTTGGTATCTAGTGCAAGCGAAGGGATAGCTCACCCACTGTGGCCATAGAGAAGGAAGAAAAGTGAGTGTAGATGCAAGAACTTTTGGACATGTGGTAGGACACTGCAGTGCTCTCATTTAGGATCCCATCCCTTTGCTCTTTCAAGTAATGATGATGTATCTTCTGAGAAAAACTAGTGTATAGGCTGAGAAGGAAAGAGATCTGATAAGAGATGATTAAGAAGCCAGGAGCCCCTATGGGTAATAGGAGTGAGAAGACAAGGGAAAGAGATCTCTGGGCTTGCAGGGCGTTATCTTTAAATCAGGAACAGGTGCGTCTCAGGTTTCCTGGAACCCCTGTAGTGATCCCCTTGGATGATGTGTGCTGTGCCTTAGAGCTGAGGTCAGACTGCTGCTGTGCCCTCCACCACCAGGAAACTCCCCTGTAGATTCAGTCTCCTCTTGGAGCTTTCTCTCTACCTCCTGTCCTAACGGAAGCTTGTGTCTTCACCACCAGATCACTTCCAGGTGGTCCTCTTTGGTAGGGGCTGTTGATGAACAAGCTTGAATACTTCTTTTTAAATTTTCTTTCTCTATTCTGCTTTTTAAAAATTATTAGTTTTTGTAATTCTTACTCCTGGGCTTAAATTATATTCTCTTTACAACAAATTTGTGATCTTGATAATATTTAGTCTTAAATGACTGCAAGGAATTTTGTTAGGGTGATAAACATTTATGGTATGTTTGAGCAGTGTTTGTGATATTCTTCCACTTAATCTGATCAAAAGGAAGGTAAGCTTCTAAAAATTAAATCTGATCTGACTTTTTCTAATTCTTACTTAAATTAATTGTGCCTTTTTGGGATACATTTGAGTTAAGATTTACTAGAATGATTTATACACAGTTTAGAAAATTCTGTGAAATTGTAACAGATTAGTAAAATTAAAATTTCACCTCATGTCATGATCTACATGTTATTCAGTTTTTTTGATGGGGAAGTACATGACATTTTTTGATTGCTATTCTGTTTATTCATTATGAGACCAATCATTACTGTTAAAATATTATTTTCTTTAAACATAAACAGACATTTGGAGGATTTTTTAGCTTTAAATAGTTTGTGTCTTTATTCTCTTGTCATATGACTATTGTCTATTGCTTTTCATCACTCTCCTATTTTTTCCTATTACTTGTCATTTGTTGTAACATAAAAAACTAGATATCCGACTTAGAAAAATTTTCTGTGAAATAAAACCAAATAGACACTGACTTAGAGTGCACAGACAGGTTTTTATAAATTAAGTGGGAGAAAGTTAGCTTACAGACTTTGAGACTTCACAGATTGTAGTTCAGAATATTTACGTATGCATTATGTGCTTGCTGGCCCACCTCCATGAGGATTTCAAACATAGCTGAGATTTGGATAGGTGAGTTGTTACTACATGTCCTCTGACTTTCATCTTTATTGTAGGGGGTCTTCTGATTTCTTTTACTCTTATATGGATGTAGTTGACCAGAAAGTACTGATGCCTTCCTTTATTTACTCTTCAAATATTAATCTTTAATTTTGCCATTCAGGTTTAATAAAGGTTCTCTCTTTTTCCCAATTTCAGGTTCTGGTACTATCCCGGGTTGTACCACATTGCAGCAGTAACATGCCCCCCATACATGTGCAGAATTCACCAAAAGTCAATCCTTGTTTTTTATCCAGCAACATATATTCTAATTCTGAAAGGATTCTGCTTAGTTGGATGAACAC
This sequence comes from Neomonachus schauinslandi, assembly GCF_002201575.2. Taxonomy (NCBI): domain Eukaryota; kingdom Metazoa; phylum Chordata; class Mammalia; order Carnivora; family Phocidae; genus Neomonachus; species Neomonachus schauinslandi. The sequence goes on along the minus strand of NC_058419.1, from coordinate 95,306,028 downwards.
AAATTATGAGAATGCCCGACATATTATATGGAAAAACTGTCACCAAGGTGAGAATTTTTTTCTTTAAAGAAATTATTACTAATTTTAGTGTGACAATGTAGAATTGGACTCAGAATCCATGGATTCTAGACCTGACTCTTTACTGCAAAAAGGAGCTCTTAACATCTCCCCAAGATCAGTTTCCTTAACATGTAAAATGGAAATAATAAAAGATGCTTCTTTAATGTATTTTGAAGAGTAAGTGATAAAAATTATGTAGAGATGCTCTCAAAAGATAGTCTTAATATCATTGCTGGTATTTTCAGCTCTATAAAGAATTAAATTTTAGGTGACATGCTCAAACCTTGTGTGTACTTAGTTGATATCAAGTGGAATTTGACTAGAAAACATCTTACATGTCATTGTGACAGTCATGTTGGAAATCACTAAATGCAGTAATGCTTCATGAATTTTGGGGGAGGTCAGTCATATTAGGTCCAAATACTGAGACAAGCGGGTGTTCATGGAGAGACCTCCAATGTTCAGGTGGCCACTCCCTGGTTCTGTGCTTGTGGAATGAGGCTCTATGAATTTCCACCTTGAGAGCCTTCAGTTTTTTGTTTTTGTTTTTTTAAGTTCCAATTTGCTAGTATAGTGTATTTTTTTCCTCCATCATAACCACTGATTGTAGTGAGATGGATGACAGTGTGTGTGCTGTTTGTTTCTGTGGCTTCAATTCAGCCCGCCTCTTCCAAGTACACAGAAACCTCTTATGTTCAGAAGGGGTTGTGTTTAAGTCATTACATTTATTTTCTATACTGAACCCTCAGAGTTTAATCTAAACTTTAGAAGTAAGAAGAAGATTTAAGAGTGTGATTTAAAATGAGACTTTCAGGGCACCAGGGTGGCTCAGTCAGTTAAGCATCTGCCTTTGGCTCAGGTCATGGTCCTGGGGTCCTGGGATCGAGCCCCGCATCGGGCTCCCTGCTCAACGGGGAGTCTGCTTCTCCTTCTGCCTGCCACTCCCCACTGCTCATGCTCCCTCCCTCTCTATCTCTCTCTCAAATAAGTAAAATCTTTAATAAATAAATAAAATGAGACTTTGAATTATGGTTGCTCTTAACTTGAAGGCATTACTTCAACAAACATAGTGACATCAAGATTGAAACAGATATATTGATATATTGGTATTAGACAACAGTAAATGTGGAATATTTTAGTACCTTCTAATTGATGTGCTGATAATATAAAAATAATTTGACTTGAATCTGCAATTGAGTAAGATTCATATTTTATAAAATTGTATTTGGTCCTTTCAAAAATATAAAAAACAAAATACAAATTATTAGATTGCTGAGGAGTAACACTTTAACCAAAGTAGTATAAAATATGTACATATATTAAAAATTAGTATATTCATTTGTTGTAAAGTTATTATGGTTCTATTTTTACCAACAAAAGGGTCTATACAAGTTAATTTCAAAGAGTTTGCTGCATTTTTTTTTTTTTAAAGATTTTATTTATTTATTTGACAGAGAGAGACACAGTGAGAGCAGGATCACAAGCAGGGGGAGAGGGAGAAACAGGCTTCCCGCGGAGCAGGGAGCCCGATGCGGGGCTCGATCCCAGGACCCCGGGATCATGACCTGAGCCGAAGGCAGACGCTTAACGACTGAGCCACCCAGGCGCCCCTGCATTTTTTAATATAATAGATTACAGGCACTGGCCTCTTTCCTTTTTAAAAAAAACACTGAGTTTTATGCTTTTACAAAGCTTTTGCATTTTTCTCTGCTACCTTCTGCTTGGACTATTATTTTCCTATTTATCTTCATGATTCCATTTCTCACTTCATTCAAGTCCCTGCTCAAATATCACTTTATATGAGAAGCTTTCCCAATACCCTCTAAAATAGTGTATCCTTCCATCTTTCTCTTTCTTGCTCTGTTCTTTTCAATAGCATTTTTCCAAAATTATATATATAAAATGGAGAGTCTGTTTCTTCCAGTAGAATGTGAGCTTCTTAACAGGAACAGTCTTGTCTGTTTTGTTGTTCAGAGCCGAGAAACGTGCCTAGAAGATAACAGATATCAAATACTGTTTGTGTATATAAATGAGTGAATATTGAGGGGCGCCTGGGTGGCTCAGTTGGTTAAGTGACTGCCTTCGGCTCGGGTCATGATCCTGGAGTCCCAGGATCGAGTCCCACATTGGGCTCCCTGCTCAGCAGGGAGTCTGCTTCTCCCTCTGACCCTCCCCCCTCTCATGTGCTCTCTCTCTCTCTCAGATAAATAAATAAATAAATAAAATCTTTAAAAAAAAAACTGAGTGAATATTGAGACACATTCAGGTTTTATACATTTTTCTACCCTATTCCAGATAATTGGATATATATTAGCTTGCCAGTTTGTACCTTTTGGTACAAATTGTAGGAGTCGGGTTGAATGGCTGAGGTAGAAGGAAGCACTTTCCATGTTGAATATGTACCTGAGTACAAGTTTGTGGGTTTAGTAACTATGGAGATCCATGAGGAGAAGCTCTATGAAAGATTTCACTTTGATTAACTTGGACTAAGAAAAAGTAATAGTTCCCCAGATTTTTATTTGTCAACATTGATACTTATTCTACTTAGACTCACTCCATTGGTAAAATATGACTGTCCTCACAACTTGGTGCAATGGTGTTGTGGAGGGTAGATTGAGAAGCTCTTTAGGGTGAGACCTGGCAATCTGTGTTTTATTAAGCCCTCCATGTGATTCTGATACACACTAAAGTATGAAACAATTAGGCTATAGTATCACAGAAAGTGGCTTTTTAGTGCTTTTAAATTGTTCACAGAATGGTATTTGTTCACAATTGTATTTCTTTCTTTTTTTTTTTTTTTAATTTTATTATGTTATGTTGGTCACCATACAATACATCATTGGTTTTTGATGTGGTGATCCACGATCCATTGTTTTCGTATAACACCCAGTGCTCCATGCAGTACGTGCCGTCCTTAATACCCATCACCGGGCTAACCCATCCCCCCACCCCCCTCCCCTCTAGAACCCTCAGTTTGTTTCTCAGAGTCCATAGTCTCTCATGGTTCATCTTCCTCTCCGATTTCCCTCCCTTCATTTTTCCCTTCTCCTAATGTCCTCCATGCTATTCCTTATGTTCCACAAATAAGTGAAACCATATGATAATTGACTTTCTCTGCTTGACTTATTTCACTTAGCATAATCTCCTCCAGTCCCATCCATGTTGATATCAGTACACAATTGTATTTCTGAAAAACCCCTCCTTTAAATAACAATTCCTTTGGCATAGTAATAGATGAAAATTTCCCCAAATTAATGTCAGACATCAAACCACAGATCCAGGAAGATCAGGGAATACCAAGCAGGATAAACGCCAAAAAAACTTTATAGCTGAGAATACTATATTCAAATTGCAGAAAATCAAATATAAAGAAAGAATCTTGAAAGAAGCCAAAGGGGGGAAAAACGCCTTACTTATAGAGGAGCTGAGGTAAGAATTACATCCAACTTCTCGGGAATCATGTAGTCAGGAAGAGAGTAGAGTATTTAAAGTGTTAAGAGGAAAAAAAAAATACTAACCTAGAATTCTGTACCCAAGAAATTGTCTTCCAATAGTGAAGGAGAAAACATTGCAGAGAATAGGCAGTGGACCTTGCTTATACATTTTTTGGGTAAACTGATCAGTTGGCAGCTTGCAGAGTCATCTTTATGGACAGTCTGTCCTTGATCAGCCTGGTGAGGCAACAAATAAGGAATTTTTTAGTTGTTTAAGGCTTTCCCAGAAACTCTTGTTGAATTGAGCAGTGGTGTCAACATGATAGGTGGTTTCCATATTATGTCTCTGCTGAGGTCTTTATCAGCACCTTTACCTCAGTCAGATTAGGTCTGACATATATTTCTCATAGAATTTCTTTGTAATGATATAGGAACTAGGAAGGATGTGACAAGTGAGGGAGCCGTCCTCTGTCAAGGAGAGTATGGAGTGGTAAAGTTGGAATAAGTTGGTTCAGAGGCCTGGCCATCCAGGGCTTTGAATATCAGGACAATGTTTTAGGATTTCATTCTGTTGGCCTTGGAGAGTCATGGGAGATGGCCAAGGTGGTGACTGCTATGATGGGTATTTGGTCTGGTGGCCACAGCAAGTAGGTTGATTGAAGTACACTGAGGTCACATGTTTTGATCAGCACACCTTGTATTTAGTGCTGAGAGAAGACAGATTTCTTTTTTTTTTTTTAAAGATTTTATTTATTTATTTGAGAGAGAATGAGAGACAGAGAGCATGAGAGGGAGGAGGGTCAGAGGGAGAAGCAGATTCCCCGCCGAGCAGGGAGCCCGATGCGGGACTCGATCCCGGGACTCCAGGATCATGACCTGAGCTGAAGGCAGTCGCTTAATCAACTGAGCCACCCAGGCACCCAAAACTGAGATTTCTTAACCCTGGACTTTCTATGAATTTGCTCAAGAGTATGTGGTGTCCGGTAGTCCAAGTTTGGGAGTTTCCTTTCCTAACTACAGATAGTTGCTGAGAGGCACCGTTAAAAAGCAAAGAAACAAAAACAAAACAAAACAAAGAATAAAAAAAGTTACCCATCCTATGTTTGAAAATTCATAACATGTGTTGATTTGTTCAAAGAGTTGTGAAAGTCAAAAAACATTTTCCATGTAATAAGTGAACACCTGTTTCGTGTAAGTAGGGGACGTTTTTAGGCCTTGCCAAGGAGGTACAATTGACCTTATACACTTATCCTCTTGTTCCTGCTAGCTCTTTGTATTGTATGTGCTTAAGCCCTTTATCATTAACACAACGGTTAATGTTTTTCAGTGATGAACCTTTTTTTACACCTTAGTGACAGTTAACTTCTTCTGTAGATCATGCCTGTGATAAAGCATCCTCTTTGTTATTCTTTTGGACCCTTTTCTTCAATTGCTACATTTGATGGCTAATGGAAATTTTCTCATCCTATAATCACCTGGTGATTTTGAGAACAGCGAAGACCCTTTTTGTAACATAAAGTTTAATTTCTGAGAGGACTAAGTACTTTCATTTGACTGCACTTTTAACAAAATCCTGAAATTGGAGCATTTTGAACTGTTCAAAGGAGCTTTGTTCTACAAAATAATATGTTATTAGTTTTTTTTTTTTAAGATTTTATTTATTTGCGAGAGAGAGAATGAGAGAGAGCATGAGAGGGAGGAGGGTCAGAGGGAGAAGCAGACTCCCTGCTGAGCAGGGAGCCCGATGTGGGACTCGATCCCGGGACTCCAGGATCGTGACCTGAGCCGAAGGCAGTCGCCTAACCAACTGAGCCACCCAGGCGCCCAATATCTGTTATTTAACTGATGCCTATGTCAACATTTTTTTTTCATGAAGTAACAATTGTAGTTCTTATGAATGGAAAATACTGTTTTTATTCTTTTTTTTTTTTTTAGTGGAGCAGAGTCATAAATATGTTTGGCAACATTTATCTTTTATTTTATGTACTGTCTAAAGGTGCCCCTGATTTCATTTATCATGGGATAGTTTGTTAAAGTAAATAATATTCAGTACACATTTGGGAAATTGTACTGGCCGTTTAATTTTATCTATTCTTAAAACTAATGTAAAGTTGAGGTCTTAAATTTGTATGCATTTGTTGTTTCAAATGTGTCTAATTTTGAGCTTCATTAAACCAGATAATAGTTATTTACAAAGAACTTTATATTTTTTCCAGAAGTTCCAAATTATCCCTTTAATGTTTAGCATTAAATATTTATCATCAATGTTGCAAGATTAAAATGCACATAGATACTAGAAATGGTATAATCTGATATTTTAATGTTACATTTAGAATGTTTTATATTGGGAATATGACTGTCAGTCAATATGTAGAAGTCATGATTAGTGTGAAACTCAACATTAAATTCGGAGAAATGCCAGACAGTCAAAAAAACATGAGAACAGAGAGTTAAACCATTTCTGACGGATTAGCAGTGTGGTTCAGTAAATCAGGGTGAACCAATGCAATAGCCACGTGTCCTGCAAAATGTATGATGTAAAAATTCACCCACAATCAGACCACATTCTTTCTCTTTCATATTCATACCTACTCAGTGTCAGTGCCTTCTAGATAGAGACCACTGGGAACACATCTATAGTTGAACAAATTCTTTTCAGTGCTCATTGCAATGAGGGAGACCACACATTATGGAGAGTCATGGAGTATCTCACAGTAAAGGATATTATGGAAGACATTATAGGATTTGTGCATTAGCTAAGTAAATTGGGGACAGGTTCAAGGAAACAGGGATTCACCTTGATTGTATGCTCTCAGGGGCAGTGGTAATTCTATGAGTAATTTAATAAATCTTATTTAGAAGGAAGAAGGCTATAATTGAGGCTAATTCTTTAATTGGTAGAGAAGCAGTGATCACTTACATTAGTCAGGAGCGGGGGATGTTTGGTGTTGTCAACCATAAAAATAAAATAGTTATTTTATTAGGGAAATGAGTTTATTCAGGAATAGCAGAGGAATGGCAGTTCTGTACAAGCATACTATGGCAAACCATAGGCAAGTATGAAGAGTCAAGAGGAAGTTACACTTTTATTAGGTTTAGGAGGAAATTGGGGAGGGTTGTTTTGAACAGAATTTCATAGGAGAAGAACAAGAGTCTGAGAATGTGGTGGTTTCTCATTGGTTACCAGGTGCACTATTAATACCTGGGGCAGAGAGGGGTCATCCTTCTTTTTTCTTAAGAGCAAGAGATAAAATGCTTCCTTTTTCCTGCTTATCATGCAGGCTGCAATGAGTGGTAACATACATTGATTCCCCCTGCAGGGCTTCCCCAACTCAATTTTTTTTTTCCATTCCAATGCTGAACTCTTGGAGTTCTTTTTTTTTTTTTTTTTAATGTTAATCACCATACATTACAGCATTAGTTTTTGATGTAGTGTTCCATGATTCATTGTTTGCGTATAACACCCAGTGCTCCATGCAGAACGTGCCCCCTTTAATACCCATCACCAGGCTAACCCATCCCCCCACCCCCTCCCCTCTAGAACCCTCAGTTTGTTAATTTTAAATGAGTTTTCCTCTACTCATTTTCACAGTATTTTGTAGTATGCCAATTAAAGGACTAAGAATTTTACATATAACGGTTTATTTAATCCTCAAAACAAGCAACATGATCAGGTGGCTGTTATTATAATTAACAGGAAAACCAAAGTAGCGAGGTTAATTTATGTTCCTAGGAAAGTATGTGGCTGGGTTTTGAATCAATCCAAGCAGTTTGACCTCCAAGGCTCGTGTTAAGTGTCATTGTGTGATGCTGCTCTTTCAAAATGTTAAAATCTTCTGTAGCTTAGATCTGTTCAATTCTTGCAAATTCTTTCCTAATGTCCAGAGAGATATCTCATTTCCTTTTTCATCCACAAGAGTGGGTTTTCAAATCTGGATGCCCTTTTGTAATCACCTGGGAAATTACAAAAATAAAAACGGATGCCCCACCCCAGGCCAACTGAAACTGAATCTGTGGGGGTATTGCCTGTACGTGTGTGCAGCTTTTAAAAGCTTTCTAGGTGGCTCTGACGCACAGTGAAGGTTAGAAACTCTAATATGTGCAGGGGCGCCTGGTTGGCTCAGTCGTTAAGCATCTGCCTTCGGCTCAGGTCATGATTCCAGGGTCCTGGGATCGAGCCCCTCATCGGGCTTCCTGCTCCGCGGGAAGCCCGCTTCTCCCTCTCCCACTCCCCCTGCTTGTGTTCCCTCTCTGGCTGTCTCTCTCTCTCTGTCAAATAAATTTAAAAAAATTAAGAAAAAGAAAAAAACTCTGATCTGTGCAAATTGAAAAATAGGGAATAAGATTAAATAGTGCAGAGGTACCTTATAAATATTTGTTCACCACAAGAAATAATATTTTCTAAATTATGTCTCAAATTTAAAAGAAGAAACTTATGAATACATTATGAATTCTGAGGGTTTTTTTTTATTTTGTTTTGTTGCTACACGTGATTTTACATAGTGTCGATAACCATTGCTATGACGGGTAAGATAATTCTTACTCTCATTTCCTCTCACCTTTCTGCCCGAGTGTATCATTTTGTTATGTTCATTATGCCTATATTGTCAGTATTTATAACACTTATATTCTGTTGTGTCAGTATTCTGTTATGTGTCATTTTACCTGGATTCTCCATTTTTATTTATTTTTTGATTCAACTATTGGGTGGCTGGATTTCATAATTGCTTTTCTAAGAAAACCCTTTTCAAAAGTCTCTAGTCTCTGAGTTCTGTTTGTAATTATCTTCTTTTTTTTTAATGTGCAAATGGCATCTTGACTGGAAAAAATTTGGGTCAGCCTTTATTTTTCTCTAAGCTCTGTGGACAGTATTTAATTGTGTTATGTCTATCAAATAGCTTGGAAAATTGGAGATCAAGCTGATAACTTCTCCCCTATAAGTGAATTGCCTTGTTTGGCTCTAAGCTTTTTTATATTCACAAAGTGGGAGGCATGTACAGGAGTATGAAACATGTTCTAAAACATTTCTTTTGTAAATTTGGTATAGGAGGTATTTTTTGTATTCCCTTTGAAGTCAAAGATATTGGTTGAAACTGAGTCCTGAAGAGGCTTTTTCTTTCCTTTTTTTTTTTTTTTTAAATAAAAGGGTGGAATTTAATCTTTATTTACAAGAGTTGTTTTGTTTTGTTTTTAAAGAAAAGGGTGAGGGTGCCTGGGTGGCTCAGTTGGTTAAGCCTTCGGCTCAGGTCATGATCCTGGAGTCCGGGGATCGAGTCCCACATCAGGCTCCCTGCTCAGGAGGGAGTCTGCTTCTCCCTCTGGCCCTCCTCCCTCTCCTGCTCTCTGTCTCTCATTCTCTCTCTCTCAAATAAATAAATAAAATCTTAAAAAAAAAAAGGGTGAAAAAATAAAGGATGGAATGAAGAGGTTTTTTCTAACCTTTTTTTAACATGGATGATCTTGTATTATACCTGATCTTTTTCATAATTAAGCAGAATACATTCAACATTTCATCATTAATTATGATATTTACTATATGATTACTTTGTAGATTGTGTTCTGGAATTTATATCCTTTTAGTTTTCCAGGAAGTTTTATAATGAATACTATTTAATTATATATATTATATACAGTTGACCCTTGAACAACATGGTTTTGAACTGTGCAGGTCCACTCATATGTGGATATTTTTTTTAATAGTACAGTATTATAAGTGTATTTTCTCTTTCTTGTGATTTTCTTAATAACATTTTCTTTTCTCTAGCTTACTTTGTTTTAAGAATACAATATATAATACATATAACATACAAAATATGTGTTAATTGACTGGTTATGTTTTCAGTAAGTCTTCTGGTCTACAGTAGGCTATTATTAGTTAAGATTTGGAGGAGTCAAAAGTTATACACAAATTTTTCAGTGTGCAAGAGTTGGTGCCCCAAACCCCACATTGTTTAAGGGTCAACTGTATATGTCTATATGTCTCTTTCTATTTATCTCTCTCTCTCTACCTATCTTACTATACTATGTTAAATTGATTTTTAATTGTAAACTAACCTTGCATTCCTGGCACAAATTTAATTTTGCCATGGTAGCTAACCTTTTTTTAATACCTTGCTAGATTAGTTTACTAATATTTTAATTTTTTGCTTTAGTTTACATGAGTGATGATTTGTAAATATTCTCTGTGTTGTTTAGTTTTTTTTTTTTTTTAAAGATTTTATTTATTTATTTGAGACAGAGAGAATGAGAGACAGAGAGCATGAGAGGGAAGAGGGTCAGAGGGAGAAGCAGACTCCCTGCCGAGCAGGGAGCCGGATGCGGGACTCAATCCCCGGACTCCAGGATCATGACCTGAGCCGAAGGCAGTCGCTTAACCAACTGAGCCACCCAGGCGCCCTGTATTTTTTAGTTTTTTATGTTACAATTTTACACAAATCTCAACAATTAGTTGTAGAATATTTCCTCTTTGTAGGCTTTGAAAGAGTTTCTAGAAAAGTGAAATTGCTTGTTTCTTAAATTTTGTAGAATTTCCTAGTAAGATTACCTGGACCTATTATTTCTTTAGTGGGATGATTTTAAATAATCATAATGAAATTTTAAATAATGAAATTAATGAATTTTCTCTAAATTTTGAAAATATTAACATAATATTATTGATTAGTTTATTGTATCTGTTCTATCATGTAACTGCTGTGATTATTTTCTTTTGATTACTTATACTTCTTGTTTTTTAAATCAGTCTTTATCCATAGTGATTAATCACCTTAGTACACAAAATTCTTTATTTTCTTTCTAGTTTAATGATGTACTTATATGGAAGTTCTACCAAATATTATATATATTACCTCACTCTCATGTAGCTTATCTTCTAATTATTATATTTGGCTGATCTTATAATTATTTAGAGTTCACATATCTTCATAATTTAACTACCTTTAGAAACAAGATGATTTCTGCATTAAAGTATATATTGCTTTGCATTTCCAAAATGCTTTAAAACAATTAAAAATGTACTATGTTATCTGTTCTGAATGCAGGCATAAAAATCCTCAAAATTCTAGCAAACAGAATCCAGCAACATTTTAAGAGGATTAAACAAAATTACTAGGTGAGGTTTATCCCAGGAGTGTAAGATTAGTTTAACCTACGAATTCTGAGGTGCCTGGGTGGCTTAGTTGGTTAAGCCTCTAACTGTTGGCTTTGGCTCAGGACATGATCTCAGGGTCGTGAGATCAAGCCCTGCATCAGGTTCAGTGCTCAGTGGGGAGTCTGCTGGAGATTCCCTCCCTCTCCCTCTGCCCCTTACCCTGCACTCTCTCTCTCTTTCTCTAAAATAAATGAATAAATCTCTGAGAAATAGTAGGACTTCCAATCAATGCAATACTCCATATTAATAGAATATAAAGGGAAATAAAAGAGACCATTTCAAAGGACACAGCAGCAATGAAAAGATATATCTAGCAAGAGACTTATACCAAGAATATATAAAAATACAACTCAACAAATAATGCAAATAAAAAGAAAACAAATAATGCAAGTAAAAAGAAAAAAAAGGAGATAAGCAAATGGTCAATGAGCACATGAAGAGCACAAGAAGAGACTCAACATAATATTAGTCATTAGGTAAATGCAAAACAAAAGCACAATGAACTAGCACTTGACACCAACTTGGATGAATAAAATGAAAAAAAATGGAAAGAAATACTATAACATCTATTGGGAAAGATTTTTAGAAATTGGAACCTTATACATTGCTAGAGAGATTATAAAAGGTACAAGCACTTTGGAAAACAGTTTAATGTTAAACAGTTTAACATTTCTCAAAATGTTAAAAAATAGATTAATGATATGATTCAGCAGTTCCACTCATTGGTTTATACTCAAAATATTTGAAAATACATATATTCTTACAAAAATTCTTAAATAAATGTTAATAGCAACATTATTCATAATAGCCAAAATGTGGAAGCAACCCAAATGCCAATAAACTGATGAATAGATAAACAAAATGTGCTATAATTAGTCACAAAATGGAACATTATTCAGGTATAAAAAGAAGCAAAGCACTGATACATGCTGTGGCATGGATGAACCTTGAAAACATTATGCTGAATAAAAGAAGCCATAACACAAAAGGGCACATATTTTGATTCTATGTCTATGACATGTTTAGAATAGGCAAGTCCATAGTGACTGAAAGTAAATTAGTTTTTTTCCAATGGATGAGAGAAGAGGGAAAAGGGGAATGACAGCTAGTGGGTATGGGGTTTCTTTATGTGTTGATAAATATTCTAAGGTTAAGTAGTGGTGATGATCACACCGCTGTGTAAATATATTAAATAATAATGAATTGGACAGTTGAATTAGATAAAACGTATGTTATATGAGTTACATATCAATAAAGCTGTTATAAAAATGTACTGTTTTAACCACCTAAAATATCATTTAAATAATTACTATGATACTCATAAGAATAATATGTGCACTTATTCCTTTAATGCATAAAATGTTTCAGTTTTATGTTTAGCAGGCACATCTTCAATTTGTAATACTATTTAGGACTATTTTAATATTTCTGAATATTTGAAGTAATATACTGTAAATAAATAGGTAAAAATATAACTTCTAAATTAAAATTTTAAAAAAATTGTAGAACATCACTTGAATTCTCTGTTTCCTGGCAAATGAGGACTAGATTAGTTTGCTCTTTCTCTCTCTAAAAACAACCCTAGACCAACACTTCTCAGATGATAATATGAATATAAATCACCTGGAGATTTTGCTAAACTTTTTATGTTTCAGTAGGTTTTAAGTGGGGTCTGAAATTCTGTGTTCATAACAAGCTTCCAGTTGATAAAGGTGCTGCTGATTCACATAGCACACTATAGGTAGCAAAATCTTGGAGTATAGAAGAGAGTAGCCTAGATCAAAGGAATTAACCAAAAAGCAGAGAAAATCCGTGATATACCTAAGGCTGTGGTAAACTGGTGGGGGCTTGGCTACAGCCTTCTTTCTGTATGAATGGCAGGCCATAGGCACGGGATCAGATCAGAGAAGCAAGGTTTTTACTTCTCAACACTGTTCTGGAGGATTATTGCCATCCTCTTTGCACAGAGAGCCATGTTTGAGCAGCAACAATTCATGCTGATTGCTGTTTAAGAAATAATAACAAAGCAGTTCCAAAGTTGTGATGGGTTGAACAAAAATAGGTGCCACTGGTTTTCCACTCAGAAAGGTGGAGAACTGGAAAGACCTTTAGCTCCCACCCTTAAAATTACAGCAAAAACATATACAAAACAACAGCAAAAACCATATAGATAGCAAACTCCCAAGTGTGTTAAGCTCCCCTATGAAGCTAAGGCTATAGGACAACAAAGTATCCTAACATCCAAAAAGAAGGAGGTGCTTTCAGGAGGAAATGGGATGATAGCAATTGTCTATTTGTGGTAGAGACAGCTGGACACTGATAAGAAGAGTTGAATTAGGGTGGTTGGTGGATTGGTAGAGACCAAGTGTACACTAGTGAGAGAGCGTGAAGTCCCTAGGAGCTAGAGCAATAAGGAACGTCTGCATCCTCTTACAGGTTTTTACTCCACAAACCTCACTGGTTGCTCACAGAAATGACTGGAGAGTGAGTCTGGAGAATGTGCCCCTCATAGTGTAGACCTGGGGGTGGGGCAAGCAACTTATCCAATTTCTCTATTCCCTATAGAACATTAAAGTTAGTATGTGGGGAGAAGGACCACATGTACAGTCATCTTTAGTGCCCTGATGAAAACTCACTGCAGCTGAAAAAAACTGAAAAAAAAAAAATAATAACAACAAACCACCTCTACCCCTCAGAAAGAGACTGGAATTCAATATGACAGTCAAGTAGAAAATCCCAAAGCAACCACAAAAAAATCTCCTAGAATTGGTATAGAGTTTGTCATGGTTGTAGGATGGATATATAATCAGTATATAAAAAATAAATTCTGTTTTCTATAATGGCAGTAAACAATTGGAATTTGCAACTATATATATATATAATTTATCATAGCAACATAGAATAAAATGCTTAAGTATGAACCCAACAAAATATGTGCAGGATATATGTACTGAACATTATGAAGCACTGAGGAAAGAAATCAAAGAGAACCAAATAAATAGAGAAATATACCATGCACATGGAAGTGGAAGACAAAAGAGTAAGATATTTTATTGTCAGTATTGCCAAATTGATCTATAGATTCAATATAACCCTAGTGAAAAATCCTACCTCACTTGTTTTTGTAGATATCAATAACTTGACTCTACAGTGCAAATGAGAATTTTGGGGGTGATGAAACTTTTCTGTATGGAAGTGTGATAAATACATGACAGTATACCTCTCAAAATCCTAGAAGCATACAACACAGAATGTATGTTAGTGCGTGTATTTTTTTAATCGGCTAATTCAGGATGGAATGCAGACTGTGATAAATGAATCTAACTGCGTTGCAAATATTTGACAACCTCAGTGAATATAATGGACAGAAAAGGTGCTGGCTAAATTATCTTGTAAAAACAATCATGACTGCGTACTGTAGACCTAAAGACAAAAGGAATATTGCATGCACGTGTTACTCTAGTTTCTTGCAGGGGTGTGGGTTTGCAATTCTGAAATTGCTTTAAATATATACTAGAGTTGAACAAAGAAGTAAATATTTTGTAGGTAATGAGAACCAGGTTTTCCTGTACTGAAGAGCCAAGTTAGAAATAAGGAAAGAGGGAAGGTCATAATGAGTCCTGTGGTGCTGGATTGCAGTTGGTTGAGTTGGAAGTAACAGCATAATAGTTATTGTTATATTGTAATCTCTCTATCAGCTTCTAGTTAGGAGATTTTTAATTAGTTGTTTTCCTGTTATGGGTGTGATCTATCCTCAACAGGATGATAAACACCTTGAGGGGAATTTCTGTCTCTTTAATGATACAAGATGACATTGGGATGTTTAGAGATCATGGTCTATATCAAATACTGTCTGACTCACTCTCAACACAAAAGCCTAGTAAATTGCCTTTTTCAGATTAAAGTTAGAATTTTAGAAAAATGAATTTTGGCTACAAAAGTGAGACCTTTTGCTTTTATTAAAAGACATAGGTGGCACATATACATTAAGAGAAGCACATTTAGGTTATAAACATCCAGCCCACCAGAAATGTGTATTTTAAACTCATTAGTTTGATTGTATCACATCATCTATCAGATATAGGTATTTATAGGTTTTTATCAGCAAAAAATACTTTGAAATATACAGTCCAAAATGTTGCTTACTGTGTATTAGTTGAAAATTTCTAGTGATCTGTGTTTGCTAGACTGATTTTGCAGTACCATGCTATAGAAATCCTATAGAATCATTCAATTATGTAGCATCTCAAATGAAAAAATACCAGGTACTATTTTTGTGAAGTATCTAGGACATCTATGGTTCCAGAGAAATTGGTCTTCTAGTACCAGATGTAAAGCAATCTGAGTGATCAAAAATCTGCCTATTGGTTTGTCCCTCTCTCTCTCCTCTCTTTTTTTCCCTTTGCTCATTTGTTTTGTTTCTTAAATTCCACACATTAGTGAAATCATAAGGCACCCATCCCTGTCTAACCGACCCATTTCGCTCAGCATCATACTCTCCAGCTCCATCCACATTGTTGCAAATGACAAAATTTTATTCACATCTTCCTCATCCAATCATCAATGGATGGACACTTGGGCTGCTTCCATATTTTGGCTATTGCAAATATTGCTGCTATAAATGTAGGGGTGTATGTGTCCCTTTGAATTAGTGCTTTTGTATTCTTTGGGTAAATACCCAGTAATGTGAATTCTGGATCTTAGGGTAGTTCTATTTTTAACTTTTTGAGGAAACTCTGTACTGTTTTCCACAGTGGCTGCTCCCACCAACAATGCAAGAGCTTTCCTTTTTCTCCACATCATGGCCAAAACTATTGTTTCTTGTGTTATTGATTTCAGCCATTCTGACAGGTGTGAGGTGATTGCTCATTGTAGTTTTGGTATGCATTTCCCTGATGATGAGTGATGATGAACCATCTTTTAAATGTGTCTGTTGGCCATCTATATGTCTTTGGAGAAATATCTATTCATGTCTCCTGCCCATTTTTCAATTGGATTATTTGGTTCTTGGGTGCTGAGTTTTAGAAGTTCTTTATATATTTTGAATACTAACCCTTTATCAGATATGTCATTTGAAAATATCTTCTCCCATGAAGTAGGTTGCTTTTAGTTTTGTTGATTGTTTCTTTTGCTCCGCAGAAGCTTTTTATTTTGATGTAGTCCCAATAGTTTATTTTTGCTTTTGTTTCCCTTGCCTCAGTAGACATGTCAAGAAGTTGCTATGATCAGTGTCGAAGAGGTTACTGCCTGTGTTCTCTTCTAGGATTTTTGTGGTTTCAGGTCTCACATGTAGGTCTTCAATCCATTTTGAATTTATTTTTATGTATGGAGTAAGAAAGTGGTCCAGTTTCTTTCTTTTGCATGTTACTATCCACTTTTCCAACACCATTTGTTAGAAAGACTGTCCTCTTCCCATTGGATGTTCTTTCCTCCTTTGTCCAAGATTAACTGACCAAGTAGTTGTGGGTTTATTTCTGAGTTTTATATTCTGTTCCATTGATCTGTGTCTATTTTTGTGCCAATCCCATACTGTGTTGATAACTACAACTTTGTAATATAACTTGAAGTTCAGAATTGTGATTTGCTTTTCTTTTTGTGGTTGCAGGTCTTCAGCTTTGCTTTGCTTTTTCAAGATTGCTTTAGTTATTTGGGTCTTTTGTGGTTCTATACAGATTTTAGGATTGCTTGTTCTAGCTGTGAAAAATGCTGTTGGTATTTTGATAGGGATTGCATTGGATCTGTAGACTGCTTTGGGTAGTATAGACATTTTAGCAATATTTGTTTTTCCAATCCATGAGCATGGAATGTCATTCCATTTCTTTGTGTCATCTTCAATTTCTTTCATCAGTGTTTGATAGTTTTCAGAGTACAAGTCTTTCACCTCTTTGGATACGTTTATTCCTGGGTATCTTATTATTTTTGGTGCAATTGTAAATGAGACAGATTCCTTAATTTTTCTTTCTGCTACTTCATTATTAGTTTGTAGAAATCAACAGATTTCTGTAGATTGATTATGTATCCTGCAACTTTACTGAATTTGTTTATCAGTTCTAGCAGTTTTTTTGATGGAGTCTTTTGGGTTTTTTATATATAGTATCATGACATCTACAAATAGGGAAAGTTTTACTTCTTCCTTACTGATTTTGATGCTTTTTATTTCTTTTTGTTGTCTGATTGCTGTGGCTAGGACTTCCAGTACTATGTTAAATAGAAGTGGTGAGAGTGGATATCCTTGTCTTATTCCTCACCTTAGGGGAAAAGCTCTCATTTTTTCCCCATTAAGGATCATGTTAGCTGTGGGTTTTTCATAGGTGGCCTTTATTATGTTGAAGTATGTTCCCTCTAAACCTACCTTGTTGAGGGTTTTTATCATGAATGGGTGTTGTACTTTGTCAGATGCTTTTTCTGCATCTATTGAAAGGATCATATGGTTCTTATCCTTTCACTTTTTGATGTGATGTATCACATTGATTGATTTGAGAATATTGAACCACACTTGCAACCTAGGAATAAATCCCAGTTGATTGTGGTGAATGATTTCTTTAATGTATTGTTGGCTTTGGTTTGCTAGTATTTTATTGAGTATTTTTGCATCTGTGTTTATAAGAGATATTGGCCTGTAGTTCTCTTTTTTAGTGGTGTCTTTTTCTGGTTTGTTATTAGGGTAATCCTGGCCTCATAGAATGAATTTGGAAGTTTTCCTTCCTTTTCTATTTCTTGGAATAATTTGGGAAGAATAGATACTAACTCTTCTTTAAATGTTTGGTAGAATTCACCTATGAAGCCATCTGGTCCTGGACTTTTGTTTGTTGGGAGTTTTTTGATTACTGATTAAATTTCTTTGCTGGTCATCAGTCTATTCAAATTTTCTATTTCTTCCTGATTCAGTTTTGGTTATTTATAGGTTTCTAGGAATTTATCCATTTCTTCTAGGTTGTCCAATTTGTTGGCATATAGTTTTCCATAATATTCTCTTATGATTGTTTGGAGGTTTAAATTTTGTTTTTATTTCCAAAGTAATATGTTTTTTCTTTTCCAAGCAAAGACAAAAATGTTTTTGACTATTGCTCAAATTCCATAAGACATCCTTTTTCCTTTTTTAAAAAATTTTTCTCATTGTCCTTTATTCATCAATCCATTTTCCTTTTGAAGGAATAGAAAATTCCAGATCATTTCTTCGTTCTTTTGTATGTCACTTTGGAAGAAAACTTGTCAAGGATCCTTGACAAGGATTTTCAAGGATTCCTTGAAAACCAGGGAAATAAAGCCAGGCACATGTTCTGTTTTCCTTTTTGTTTGAATTGGGCACTAAATGTCTCCACAATGAGAATGATTTTGAAAGCATTTTTTTTCTATAATGTCTGCCAATTTTAAATACGTTCTGTATTATATAGTGACAATATCAGAATATATTCAGACAGATACCATAAGGTATCTTTTTTAGAAAAGTAAAACTAATGTTATATTTACTCTTTTTTTTGGAACAGGAGTTATTCCCTCTGACAGATGGATAGTAAATTTTGACAAAGATCTTTTAGATGGCCTTGTTTTTGCAACACAGTTGGGAGCCTATTGTCCGTTTTTGGTAAGAGTCTTTTTTATGAGGCATAGTCTTCTATTATTTGAAAGAACGTAGTAATTAAAATTCAAAGTATTTTTTATAAACTGATTTTTTTCAATGTTTTAATTTAAATCACACCTGAATCTGAACGGCCGGCATTCCCTTTTGTTTATTCCGGTATTTTGATTGTAATAAGCTACTCTGACAGATGTTAATACTTAAATGATTCTTTGCCGAACTAAAGAGAAGAGTTAAAAAGCAGTAATTTTTATTCCATTACTAAAAGATTTGATTGTTGTCTTTTCCAGATTGAGTCTCATTTTGAAAAAATGTACACACAACCAAAAAGTTCTGAACAGTATCTGCACAATTGCCTGATTATTGTGAATGTACTTCGTGAAATTGGCTTTGACATGGACATACAGGTGCGTGACTATATATCACATATTCCATAAATATCAATTTCTTCTTTTCGTATTTTTTCCAGCTTCACCAGGTATGATTGTTAAATACAAATTGTATATATTTAGTTTGTAAAATGTAATTTTTGTAGGTATACAGTGTGATGATTGTACATATATAATGTGAATCGATTACCACAGACAAGGTAATTAACACATCCATCACCTCACATAGTTACCATTTTGTGTGTGTGTGTGTGTGTATGTGTATGCGTGGTGAGAACACTTAAGATCCAACATCTCCTCATTTCCCCCATCCCTCTCCATTGGCAACTATCATTCTACTCTCAGATTGCATGGGTTTGACTTTTTTAGATTCCACATACAATTGAAATCATAAAATACTTGCCTTACTGTGTCTGGTTTATTTTACTTAGCATAATGTCCTCTGGATTCTTCCATGTTATCAAAAGTGACAGGATTTCTTTCTTTTTTATGACTAAATATTCCATTGTGAGTATATATCATGTTTTCTTTTTTTAATTTTATTTTATTTAAATTCAATTAGCCAACATATAATACATCATTAGTTTTTGATGTAGTGTTCAGTGATTCCTTAGTTGCGTATAATATCCAATGCTCATCAGATCACGTGCCCTCCTTAATGCCCATCCCCAGTAACCCTATCCCCCCACCCACCTCCCTTTTGCAACCCTCAGTTTGTTTCCCGGAGTCAAGAGACTCTCATGGTCTGTCTCCCTCTCTGATTTCTTCCCATTCAGTTTTCCCTCCCTTCCCCTATGGTCCTCTGCTCTATTCCTTATATTCCAAATATGAGTGAAACCTTATGATAATTGTCTTTCTCTGATTGACTTATTTCACCTAGCATAATACCCTCCAACCATGTCGATGCAAATGATAGGTATTCATCCTTCCTGATGGCTGATTAATATTCCATTGTATATATAAGCCACATCTTCTTTATCCATTTGTCTGTTGAAGGACATCTCAGCTCCGTCACCAGTTTGGATATTGTGGACATTGCTGCTATGAACACAAGGGGTGCAGGTGCCCCTTCTTTTCACTACATCTGTATCTTTGGGGTTAATACCCAGTAGTGCAATTGCTGGGTCATAAGGTAGCTCTATTTTTAATGTCTTGAGGAACCCCCATACTGTTTTCCAGAGTGGCTGTACCAGCTTGCATTCCCACCAAGAGTGTAAGAGGGTTCCCCTTTCTCCACATCCTCGTCAACATTTGTTGTTCCCTGTGTTGTTAATATGAGCCATTCTAACTGGTGTGAGGTGGTATCTCATTGTGGTTTTGATTTGTATTTCCCTGATGGCAAGTGATGTGGAGCATTTTTTCATGTGTCTGTTGGCCATTTGTATGTCTTCTTTGGAGAAGTGTCTGTTCAGGTCTTCTGCCCATTTCTTGACTGGATTATTTGTTTTTTGGGTGTTGAGTTTGAGAAGTTCTTTATAGATCTTGGATACCAGCCCTTTATCTGTAGTGTCATTTGCAAATATCTTCTCCCATTCCATAGGTTGCCTTTTAGTTTTGTTGACTGTTTCCTTTGTCATGCAGAAGCTTTTTATCTTGATGAAGTCCCAGTATTTCATTTTTGCTTTTCTTTCCCTTGCCTTTGGAGACATGTCTTGCCAGAAGTTGCTGTGGCTGAGGTCAAAGAGGTTACTAACTGTGTTCTCCTCTAGGATTTTGATGGATTCCTGTCTCACATTTAGGTCTTTCATCCATTTTGAGTTTATCTTTGTGTATGATGTAAGGGAATGGTCCAGTTTCATTCTTTTGCATGTGGCTGTCCAATTTTCCTAGCACAATTTATTGAAGAGACTGTCTTTTTTCCAATGGATATTCTTCCCTGCTTTATCGAAGATTAGTTGACCATAGAGTTGAGGGTCCATTTCTGGGGTCTCTGTTCTGTTCCATTGATCTATGTGTCTGTTTTTGTACCAGTACCATGCTGTCTTGATGATCACAGCTTTGTAATATAGCTCAAAGTCAGGCATTATGATGCCCCCAGTTTGGGTTTTCTTTTTCAACATTCCCCTGGTGATTCGGGGTCTTTTCTGGTTCCATACAAATTTTGGGATTGTTTGTTCCAGCTCTGTGAAAAATGTCGATGGTATTTTGTTAGGGATTGCACTGAATGTGTAGATTGTTCTGGGCAGCATAGACGTTTTAACAGTGTTTATTCTTCCAATCCATGAACATGGAATATTTTTCCATCTCTTTGTGTCTTCCTCCCAATTTCTTTCATAAGTGGTCTATAGTTTCTAGAGTACAGATCCTTTACCTCTTTAGTTAGGTTTCTTCCTAGGTATCTTACAGTTTTTGGTGCAATTATAAATGGGATTGATTCCTTAATTTCTCTTTTTTTCAGTCACATTGTTAGTGTATAAAATGCAACTGATTTCTGTGCATTGATTTTGTATCTTGCCACGTTGCTGAATTGCTGTATGAGTTCTAGCAATTTTGGGGTGGAGTCTTTTGGGTTTTCCACATAAAGTATCATTCATCTGCGAAGAGAGGGAGTTTGACTTCTTCTTTGCCAGTTTGAATGCCTTTTATTTCTTTTTGTTGTCTGATTGCTGAGGCTAGGACTTCTAGTACTATGTTGAACCTAGTGGTGAGAGTGGGCATCCCTGTCGTGTTCCTGACCTTAAGGGACAAGCTTTTAGTTTTTCCACATTGAGAATGATATTCACTGTATGCCACGTTTTCTTTATGCATTCCTACATCGACAGACAGGTTTTTCCATATGTTTGATATTGTGAATAATGCTGCAGTTGAACATGGAAGTGCAAATATCTCTGAGATGCTGGTTTCATTTCCTTTGGATATATACCCAGAAGTAGGGACGCTGGACCATATGGTAGTTCTGTGTTTAATTTTTTAGAGGTCACCCATACTGTTTTCCATTATGGCTATAACAAGGCACATTTCCACCAACAAAACACATACAAAAATTCCGCTTTCTCTACATCTTTGCCAACACTTTCTCTCTCCTCTATTTAATAATAGTTATCTCTCGTCTCTTTAATATAACAAGGCACATTTCCACCAACAACATACAAAAATTCCCCTTTCTCTACATCCTTGCCCCACTTTATCTCTATTCTTTTTAATAATAGGTGTGAGGTAATATCTCATTGTGGTTTTGATTTACATTTCCCTCATGGTTAGTGATGTTGAACACCTTTTCATGTACCTGTTGGCCAATTGTATGTCTTCTTTGTGAAA
Organism: Neomonachus schauinslandi; assembly: GCF_002201575.2. NCBI lineage: Eukaryota > Metazoa > Chordata > Mammalia > Carnivora > Phocidae > Neomonachus > Neomonachus schauinslandi. Next base: position 95,284,161 of record NC_058419.1, on the reverse strand, counting down.
ATGTTAGTTGACTCCTTTTAATAATCTTTTGTTCATATATTTTAAATCTAAATTGAAACTATCTTTTTGTAGGGTATTGCTAAAATGTGGAATTTGAAATATGACTTCATAGAAATTGACTGTATATTTCTACATATGTATAATTATGTATATCCAGCTGTGCATAAGAAAATAGTTCTAGTGATTTGTCCATTTTTCTTAAACCCTAAGAATGAAGCTTGAGTGATTTACTAGCACTACCCAAGCTCTAAGAATGAATTAAAGGAGCAGATTTATTTGAATATAGATGTATTATCATTAGCTAAAAAGGCGTTTTTTCACTTTTGTTTTAAAATACATATTCATGTAGAGATCAGAATGGCAATATACATTATTACATTTGGATCCCCATGTTATAATTCCATCTGGCCTTTCACATCAAGTCCTCAATAATAACCAAATACTATTATATAATATATATCTAACTATTATATAACAATAATCAAACACATTATATGCTTACTATTTTTTGAGCCCTTTGTTAGAATAATGAAGTAGTATAATAAATGATTTCTTGGGGTGCCTGGGTCATGCAGTTGGTTGAGAGTCCCACTTGGTTTCGGCTCAGGTCGTGATCCCTGTGGTGAGATCGAGCCCCGCACTGAGCTTTGCACTCAGCATGGAGTCTGCTTAAGTTTCTCTCTCCCTCTTCCTTTGTCCCTCCCTGCCCCCCACCCCACTCATGGTCACTCTCTCTCTCTCTCTCAAATAAATAATCTTTAAAAAAAATGATTTCTTACTTTGAAGAATATACAAAATCATTGAATTATCAAGATATATTCATGTTCAATGATAAATAACATCCTACTCATGTAATTGTCAGTGTATGTAAAAAACAAAGTATAGAATTCAGATAAGGGAAGAGATTAATATGATCTAGATTGATCCACCAAAGACTTTGCAGAGAAGGCAGGACTTATTTGGAGTCTTGAAGGGTGGATTGGATTTGGACTGGTAGTGGTAAGAGAGGAAAGTGTTCACTCAGAGGAAATGGCATAAACAGAATGTCAAATGGAATACATGACATACAGTAAGGAAATTCTGTGAATAGGTTACCTTAGTTGAATTTTGGGATTAGAAAAATTGATATAGGTATATATTGGGATATTGGATATCAGTATAAAAAGTAAGAAGCTTACCATCTGGGTATTATGGGACTAAAGGTATTTGGGGTTTTTTTTGTTTTTTTTTTTTATAGCAACTACACAAAAGGTATTTGTTCTTACAACTATGATGGGAATGGACTCACAGGAGAGGGACTGGAGACAGGGAACACAGACCAATCAAAATATAATTTCAGTTGGTCAAGGAGGAAAGTATTTTCTCTACTCATGTCATTTGAATGGAAACTTAAAATAATAAGTTGATACAGGAGACATTTGAGGTTTGCTAGACCTTGTGAACAGTCACAAAAGAAGGACACAGGAGAAAGACCATTTCAACTTACTCTGAGTTTTCTTTTCCATGACACGAGAGACATTGACGATGCCAGTGCCCACATCTGGCTTGGTATAAAGTTGTTCCTCACACTTGCTGGAAAAATGATATTTCATAATGGCTTGGTTGCATGTTAACGTCACTTTGCTTCAGGTCTGACATTTACATTCTTTTATATTGGTATAGTTGTAAAGAGAAACTGTATTCCTGGATTTTGGCCAGAAATTTCTTTTATAAGAGAGTTTTAAAGATAAACTTCAATGAAAGACTTTGGTTGGAAGAATAAAAATACTACAGTTCTCGTCAATTCAACAAATTGAATATCCTCCATAAAAGACACTGGATAGACCCTGTAAGGGATACAGATATGATTAAACCACAGTCATGCCTTCAAAGATGTTATTAATAATGAGAAGTATAAGAAAAAGAGATGATACAAAGCTGATAGTGAATGCCATAGTATACATAGAAGCAGTGTGCTATGGGAATCGAAAGGAACAGAAATCATTCTGGTGAGGGAACCAAGAAGAGTTACATGGGACTTTTGGTGTTCAAGGAGGCCCCTGATAATTTGGTCGGGGTTTATAAGAAACTTAAAATATTTTTGTTTAGAAAATATAAATCATCATACATTGTTGATTCAAAATTTTTATTTTATTCTGTAGCCAAAAAATATTTTTAAATGTGAGTATCTAATACATAAAAATGTAGAGAAGGTGTCTAAGATCTGATGAATGGGGAAATTGACAGTTAGCTGATAATTACCAAGCTTTTACTAACTAGTTAGCTGATAATTACCAAGCTTTTACTAACCAGTTCCAATTCCTTAACTTTTTTTTATCACTGGATATGTTTATTAACGTTTAAGTTTCTTATTTATTATATTCTTCTTTGCAATTGTGGAATCAGCTAGATAAGTTTCTGTGCCTATATTATGTCCTTTTGTGGAATCTTGCCATCTGGAATATAACAGTTGTTTACATATTCTCCCTTTTGTGACATACTTTATATTTAAAGAAAAATATGGGAATTATTTGGACTCAGCATAGAATATATTTTTATTCCCTCATGTAAAGAAATGTATATAAAAATAAATATGACATTTGTAGAGGTTGTACTACACCTAATTCACTGAGTAGTGATGGGAGCTAAGGTTCAATAGATAATCTGACTTTTCTCTTAAAACTTTTGTTTTTGGGGCTCCTGGGTGGCTCAGTCTGTTTAGCATCTGACTCACATCATGATTTCAGGGCTGTGGGATCCAGCCCCTTGTTGGGCTCAAGCGCTCGGCATGGAGCCTGCTTGAGATTCTCTCTCTTCCCCCGCCCCTCCTCTCTCTCCCTCTCAAGAAAAAAAAAAGTTGTTTTTATCAATTTTGATGCTTTTTAGCATTAAATAACAGAATGCATGAGTGACAGTGCTTTAAAAATAAATACAATACATTAGACAAAGTCAGGCATTAGGAGATTATAAGCATAGTCAGTTGCTCAATAAAGTTATTAGAGATTCATTTTTGCTCAGCCCGTCTCAGCCTGCTGGCTTTATTTTAGGCATGTGCACTAATAACCACAAAGTTTCTACTGAAATTCTCATATAGTTAGTCTTGAGGCTGGTTGTATAGCTCCTCATCTTCGACTTCTCTTTTTCCATAAGATAAACCTTTTCCAATGTTTCACAGCATATTTCCCATTACGTGTCATTGACCGTAATTACATTCCATGCTTGTAGATAAACCATTGTTCGATAAAAGTGATGAAACAGCCACAAAATTTGGGATTCTTAGGGAAGAAGAAAGAGGAAAATTGCTTTGGGGAAGGTAATCAACAGTGTTCTCTGTAGAATTACGGAATGTCAGTTGGTACTGCTCATTATGTTTGGTGTCCAATATGAAAGCTGGTGATATCTTTTAGCCGTAGCAAATTAAATCCTCCACGAAAGTCGATATTATCTCACCTCTTCTTGTTACTGATGAAAAAACTGAGGCCTTGGAAAACCAATTGATTTAGTAAAGATCATAGCACTGTGTAGTAGCAGGACTTGAATTTGGTTTACCAGATTTCTACTCTAGCATTTTTCTCTATTATGACCTTTTTCTGTTTAATTTTTTGTCTTTTATTAGGCTAGTTGAAAAATACTATCATTGTGGGGGAAAAATGGACCAATACAGTTGAAGTTCTTCTAGGTTAGACCTGTATAGAGAAAGTAATGATTGTATCTTTGAAAGATAATTCACATGAAAGTCTTGTTTTAAACAAACTTAACTTAAAATAATAATAATAATAAAAAGAAACAAACCTATGTTAACATTTGGATTTTTAAGCCAAGGACTGACAAAAGTGTAATTGCTTTTGGTTATCTTCATTGAAATTTATGATAAGGAAAGGTAAGGATGCTCTTTTCTCTGTTTTTTTTTTTTAGTCTAATATCTTAATCAAATATATTTTTCCCATTAAGATAAACATATTTTTTAAATTTCCAAATTATTGCATTTTCATCCCATTATGTATTTTTCAAAGATGAGTATTGGGGCTAATTCTATATTGTTACCTATATATTTTATGCTGTAGTCACTTAAAAAGTGTTCACAAGTCTCTTATTTAACTCAGACTTGAGCCTAGGGTGTTCTGCCACTAGTCTTACCCTTTCCCCAACAAACACATTTCCCATTACCTTAGACAGTTTTCTTTAAAAAAAAAAAAAGAAAAAGAAAAAGATTTATTTATTTATTTGAGAGAGAGAGAGTGCGCTTGCACCCACACGTATGGAGGTGGGGAGGGGTAGAGGGAGAAGGAGAAAGAGAATCTCCAGCAGACTCCCCGCTGAGTGTGGAACCCAACCCTGAGATCATGACCTAAGCCAAAATCAAGAGGCAGACACTTAAGTGATAGCCACCCATGCGCCCCACAGCCCCCTTTGAATCACACTCATAGGCAAGCCCATCCCAGATGGCCCAGTAGAGCCATATTCTTCACTTTGTTGGAATTAAACTCTGCATTTATTTTTTTAGTTTGTTCTTATTTTAAATAATTTTCCTTCATGTGTTGACTAACCCTGTCTTTCACGTAGAAGTGTACGACCACAGAATACTGATGAGAAACTTTGGAGTCTTGGTGTATTTCTCAGTTTTCCTCAAATCGAACTCACTAGCAGCTTTCTACCCTGCTGAGGAAGGCCAGCTCCCTTATTTTTTACTAAAAATCTCCTCCCCAGTCACCCTTATTGGTTAGTCTTACTGCTTATTGACAAAACAAGAAAGAACAAACTCTTCTCTTCTTCCAAAGAATGTATTTGGGAATGTGAACTAGCAGATGATCAGAGGAGCTGTTTTTATTTGCTGGTAACTGTTGCTGAACTTCAGAGTAAGTGTGTTAGCTCCACATAATGCATTAGGTCTCCTTGGCTCCCACACTATTTGCACTTCCAAGCCAGGCCTGGATCATTTTTGGTTACTAACTTGAATGTGAGCTATTAAGTCATAGGTAAATCTTCATTTTATGGACGTGTAGAGGGCTCCCTGTACATCGACAATGACAGAGGTGTGTATCTATCAGTGGTGTTTTATGTCTTTGAATCCTTGCCTTGGACCATTCTCAATACTCCTTTGCTATGAATAATTCTCCCCTACTGCCTTCACATTTTTCTAGGACATCATAGGTAGTATAGGAACTGATACAAAGAATCCTTCCTCCTTCTCCTGACTCTACTTGTTGTATTCAATGTACATTCAGGCTATGTTGATTGTCCCTGCCATTATTCCTTTGCAATTCTGGCTTTTATCTCAAATCTTTTCCAACAACCATTCACTAATTTATCTTGGTTATCAGTATGATTACATTTTCTGACTTACTATATTTTGTCTGTTCTGGGAAAAGTACTCCCTAACCACCCCCCTGCCTGATCTGCCTGAATTGTTGCTCTTGTATTATTCCTTGTTCAGAAATCAGGGCCCTCATCCTGGCATCCACACCCTCCACAGTGTGGCCCTGGCGCTCCTTTGTCTGTTCCCACAGTGCTTGTCCCTTCTTACCTTACATACGATTCAAATTGTACTTCTTTAACAAATAAACACTGTACCTCCCTATATCCTTTTGCTGTAGTTCTTTGCCTTTCTGATGGAATACACCCTTTTCTGCTCCCCAAACACAGTCTCTTTGAGATCCGAGCATTCTTCAAGGCTGTCTCATGTGTTGCCTTCTCCCTTGAGCTTTTGCTTGAAATTCTTGCCTTCTTTTTACCTCAGTAGTTTGTTTACTTCTCTGTTTTCTTTTACTGCTGATTATGGGACTGTAAATCAGGGCTGGTGTCTTAGTGACGTTAGGCAGTATTTCTAGTGCATAATATTTTTATGACCTCTGACTAGCTTTTGTGGAGGCTTTGAGGCTGCGAAGTCACTGTTATACTGAGAACACATCTAATTCATCTTTTAACACCCAGGTCAAGCTCTTCTGATTCACAGCAACATTCTGTTTACTGTGTTTACAACTCAGTGTCAATGCCAGTAACATTTTAAAATGTTTTAATGTAATTCAACAGTTGATGTACTATGCTTTAGCTCTTTTTATATATTTTACCTGTATATCCTCTAATTTATATTTCTTTTCATTGAAACTAGGCCACGGATATCTGTGATCCTAATCCAATCCTGATGCTCATGCTTTGTGTCTACATGTATGAAAGGCTCCCTACATATCTCCCCAAGAAGGTGGTGCCCTTTCATTGTACTCTACATGACACTGTGCTAAGACAGGTAAGGATGTATTTGGAGTGAAACACTTCACAGGGGTTTTAGTTATTTCTTTTCTAACCCAAAATTAACAGAAGTATCAATATGATGTATTAAGCCTTAGCTATTTATAGCAGCAATGTCCACAATAGCCAAACTATGGAAAGAGCCGAGATGTCCATCAACAGATGAACAGATAAAGAAGATGTGGTATATATATATATATATATATATATATATATATACATTCATACAATGGAATACTACTCAGCCATCAAAAAAAAAATGAAATCTTGCCATTTGCAATGATGTGGATGGAGCTAGAGGGTATTATGCTAAGTGAAATAAGTCAGTTAGAGAAAGACAATTATCATATGATCTCACTCATATGTGGAATTTAAGAAACAAAACAGAAGATCATAGGGGAAGAGAGGGAAAAATAAAATAAGACGAAATCAGAGAGGGAGACAAACCATAAGAGACTCTTAATCATAGAAAGCAAACTGAGGGTTGCTTCAGGGGAGGGGATAGAGGTGGGGGGGATGACTTGTTCATGGACATTAAGGAAGGCATGTGATGTAATGGGCACTGGGTATTATATAAGACTGATGAATCCCTGACCTCTGCCTCTGAAACTAATAATACATTATATGTTAATTAATTTAATTTAAATTAAAAAAACACAAAAAAGGAAGGGGGTTGGCAGAAAATGAATGATGTTTTGATACTTCATTTTAGCACCCATAAAAATGTTTGCCATCTTGGGGCACCCGACTGGCTTAGTCGGAAGAGCATGTGACTCTTGATCTCAGGGTCGTGAGTTCAAGCCCCACCTTGGGTGTAGAGATTACTAAAAAATAAATAAACTTTAAAAAAAATAAGCCTTAGCAAATATTGCTTCTTCTAAAGAAGAAAGTTTAACAGAGTGAAAGGGACAATTTTTGCTTAATAGTAACCATCATCTGCAATGAAATGATGATTCCTTGATTCATTTGATGAATGGGGTTTGGGGTGTTGGAAAATGAAAGTTAGGCACTTTGGAGGGCAAATTTTCTGAGGACACTTGAGACCCATTTCATGTGCAAAGGGACTGAGACCGTAAGTGCAAACTTGTGTTCTGAATATACTCAGCTTTCCTTAAGGGAGTGGTTTACACATCCAGATGGATTTTATTCAGACGAGGATATAGAAAGGGAAATAAAAATGAAAGTGTTCCTGACCAGGGCCACCTAATTCCCACTAAAGGATATTATATAACCAAGAGCTGCTAAATGTGTAATGGTGGATTTTTTAATTTGCAGAAAAAAATCAAAAATGAAATTTGAAATCCTGTGACAATAACAAATCTGTATAAATGTCCATATTTGTGAAGTGTTCTCTTTGAGAAATATATTGTCAAGGGTCATTGACCTCAATTTGTTTTTCAAGCTTACACTTGTGAAATATCTTCTAGCATACAGTTTTAAATTGCTTATGTTTATTTAAGATTGTTCCTTCTACCAGTTTTCATAAAATCTTCAACCAGATTTATAGGTTTCTCCTTGTTTCTTTCTGAGGACACTGTGGGCTGGTAGAATCTTATTTTCTGCAAAAATTACTTTATCTCTTTGGTCAGATCATGTTTATTCCTTTTCTTCAGGCTGTTTTATGTATTCCTCCTCATACTTATTTGGGAGGGTGTAATTTTATACATTCGATGCAGAACTTGTCCATATTTGCTCTTCAGAAGATATGTCTTGGTGATTTTTGACTTGTAATTGTAACCTCTGAGAAAATATATAGCCTCTGTGATGATATGAATGATGGTTGGTAAGGATTCAGTGAAAAATCGGGGAAAACGCAGGTTCTTGTCTCAACATGTAAAGGGCTCAGTTTAGGGTAAGGAAAGCGTCTCCTGAATTTTTTGTTAGCATACATTAAGATATGATTCCTTTTTATGAATTTTTTTCTTTTAATCAGGAAAAAAAGATATAAAACTCTTTAGAAGATTTTTTTCAACAGTATTTACTCTGATAATTCCCTAACTGCAATGATCCTCAAAGCCTGGAGCTGTAATTATATTGGAGAGGTTTTTTGACTTCAAAATAAAATTTCTAAAGAGTTAGAAATGTTTTGATTAAGCCTGCAGAGTCTAGGATGAGTCTGAATTAGATTAAGCAGTGATTTATTACAGTTAGTTTTAATTCCAGTTCTCTAATTCTGTCCACGTGTTTGTATTTCTTTATGCCATTTAATTGCCACTATTTTTTAAAAGTAGTTAACACTAATATTTAAATATAAATTTTAATTATGATGTTAAAATCAAAGCATATTAAAATGGACATAGTTCTTTCCACATTTAGCTCTTTACTAGAAATAATGTTCGTATTTTAAGATTATAGATGAGGGGTGCCTACCTGGCTCAGTAGGTAGAACATCTGACTCTTTATCTTTGGGTCTTGAGTTCAAGCCCCACGTAGGGCATTGAGCCTACTAAGAAAGATAAAAAAGGGGAAAAAAAGATTATAGATGAAATTATACAGATATAACTTTGATTTTTCACAAATGTAGAGTATGTCTTTTGACAGTAACAAAAATTAAATTTAAATGCAAGAAAATGTCAGTTATAACAAGCTTTAGTTTTAAATTTCATTTAAGAAAAATCACTGATTTGGAAATTGCTGAGAACATTTGGCATAGTTTGCCCCTATGCATCAACACTATAAATGACAGTGCTTAAGTCACTGAATATCATTTTTACCAACATTTTCATCACTCTAGAATAAAAAGAATCTCAAGAAATGGCTACTAGAATTGAAAAAGTATTTGTGCAACTATATGTCAGTAACAGAGACATAGAATCCTGGAACCAGTAAAAAATAGAGTGATCATTAAAAAAAAATAGAGAGTGTGTGTGATTTCCAAGACATTTTTTTTCTGAGACATTTTTAAATGCAGTTGAACTTTTCTTCTCTCTTTTTTAAGCAGAATTTACACAGAAGCACAGTAGTTAAAGATAACTATTAAATAGTGAAAGATAAGCTATCTTGCAAAAGGTGCAAAAGGGGAATTGAGGCTCCTTGAACAGATTTCCTTTGTCCCCATTTACCACTTACCACCCCAATGTGAAATCTTGGGTGGAATAATCTGACCACAGGTGAGCCCAGTGCCTTTGTGTCATATATAGGATATGACATAATGAGAATGAGTAGCTTCCTTGAGATCTCAGGGCTGGTTAGGGATGTTCCGGGACTAAAAATCAGTAGCAGCTCACAGGGAATCCTCATGATTTTTCTACATTTCCTTTCAGAAAACAGAAGTTAGTTCTCTGGAACTTAAAATTACTTGGTCTATTCATTAATACTTCAAATTCATATGTACATACATAAAAATAAAAAAATAGGGGCACCTGGGTGGCTCAGTCGTTAAGCGTCTGCCTTTGGCTCAGGTCATGATCCTGGAGTCCTGGGATCGAGCCCTCCATCGGGCTCCCTGCTCCGCGGGAAGCCTGCTTCTCCCTCTCCCACTCCCCCTACTTGTGTTCCCTCTCTCGCTGTGTCTCTCTCTGTCAAATAAATAAATAAAATCTTTAAAAAAATAAAAAATAAAAAATAACACACTGGGTTTATCTTGGCCCCATTATAACTGATATTATACATAGGTAAGCAACATGAGAACCCCAATTCCTTGGTGTAACCAAAGATAGAAGAAACTCTTCAGCAACAGTGTACTTCTCCTGGTAGTTAACAAAAATTCTCATCGAAACATAAAACTAGTTAATTTTTTATTTATTTTTTTAAGATTTTTTTAAATTTTATTTTAGAGAGAGGCAGAGAGAGAGAGAGAGAGACAGAGCTGGGGGAGGGAGGGATGGATAGGGAGAGTCAGAGAATCTCAAGCACACTCCGTGCTGAGTGTGGAGCCTGAAGCAGGGCTTGATCTCACAATCCTAAGATTACAACCTGAGCCAAAACCAAGAGTTGGACACTTAATTGACTGAGCCACCCAGGTGCCCCTAGTTAATTTAATCTTTAACAAATCTACCATATTCTGTACAAATCACCATAATCACTGTAAGTCACTATAAGTCACTCTAATCACACATGGTGCTAACTGTTAATTCTTCAGAAATCTGTGACTATACTACCTGGGCTGCATAAGTTGCACTCACCTTGTTGTCACTCTAATTTGGCCAGTCATGCATTTCCCCCAGGTCATCTTTCTCCTCTGAGTCAGTACTTTCCATGATAATCTGGAGTCTTCCCAGTGTGTCTGTTTTTTGGGGTGGTTTTTTTTTTTGAATCCATATTATATTCTATATACACCCTTGGATATTCACAGTTTTCATGAAATATTCTCTCTAAAAATGAAGTAACTTGTCTTCACATACCCTCCCTATCTTGGCATCAGGAAGGAAGGGACAGCCAGCCCCTTGTTAGACTACTGCTTCGAGTCAAGGCCACCGTCATTTTCAGCCTGGGCCTCTGTTCTTAAAAGTACACTCCTTATAAATCTTTCTACACTGAGCAGCCTGAGTATCCTTTTTGTAAATTGGATTATATAAATTCTCTGTTTAAAATTCTCCAAAGATTTCTCTTTGCAGTAAGAATAAAGTCCAAGTTGCTAACTTTGGATTTTAAATCTTTGATCAGGTGTTTTTACCTCTGTCATTTCCTTGCTTGAAAGCTTGAAAACTCCTTCTCCTTGCTTATTCTGCTAAACTGTATATTTATGTTATCTTTAAATACAAAGTCTGCTTTCCTCCAGTTAGTGCACATTAGGAATATTTTCATGATTAAAATGTATAACTTGCTTTGATGAAAATAAATGCTAAATTATATATTTTTAAAATTCATGATCTTATGTATACTCTCTTCTTCAATATAGATTCTACTGAAAAATCCAAGCTTGAAAAACTTAGTGTATAATGCTATAATTGTTGGAAAAGATGCCTCTGACTTCTCCCTTTCCCAAACAGGGAACACTGTGACAATATCTCCGAAGTAAGTGTTTTTTTCTTTTAAATTTTATTTCACTGAAAATATCAACCCTAGATATTTAGTGTGTATTATAATTATAAAAGCGTGGCCTGGATTTGTTTTTAACTGGTATACATATAATGAAAAGATCATCACTCAGACATAGATAAATTATGTATATGTTGCTGAGATTCCTCACCAATTTTGTTAAAATAATTCTAACAACATAAAACAGTTGCTTATTATGTATGCTTTTAATTTCAGTTTATTTTGCATGCATATGGGCCATAGAGATTAGACTATAAGTTTTTTGTTTATGTACTGTAGTTCGGTTTCCCTTAGGAAACTCAAACCAGTGTGTAGATTTTATATAGGTTATATATATCATATATATATAATGTTATTATATGTCATTCTGTTTATATGATATATAGTTGTTTCTGAGCAATGTGCTCATTGTAGAAAATTTAGAAACTATAAAAGTACAAAGAACAAAAAAAGTGAAAGACTGATAATCTTACCTTAAAGATACCCTCAGTGTTGCCGTTTTTCTGTATCCCTTCACTGTCATTGTGTTTATATGTGTGGATAGATGCAGAGATAGATAAATATAAGCATATATATATATATATATATGCTCCTAAATTATAGTGATTTTCTTTAAAGTTTCATTTCTATATGATTCTGTTCTCATGATGCTTTTCTTTAATGTTTCTACTACTGTCCTACTTTCAAAAATAAAGTACAAATGAAACCCCCAGAAATTAGTCTCGAGAAATTAAACATGAGCATAATATATGACTCTTTCCAGATCAACAAATCCTATTAGATATGTCAATGGTTTTAACGATGGCAAGTATTCTTTTTACAAAATACAAGGATGATAAGAGGACAGCTATGTTAATATCACAGGGGTTCACAAATTTAATAACCACTAATTGACTTCAGCCAGCTCAAATTTTAGTCATTGCCTTTGCATTCAATTGTTTTTTCCCAGTGCCAAGTGACAGATTATAACTACTAAAGTTACTTCACCTGGTTATCTTTTTAGTTTTTAACTAGACATTAACTTGAGTTGCTCTTCACATTGTAATTATTATTACTTCTAGCATATCAAATGCAGAAATAATTGGAAATCAGGGCCATTTTAATTGCATTTAAAATACCAAGAAACCCAGTTGTAACAGTGCCCTTGGTTTGTGTCATTAGCCTGTGTTTGTTTTCTTCAGTTACTTCTTCATGCTAAGGAGTATATAATTTATAAATTCTGAATATTCGTGGTTGGTACTACATCCAGATTGAACTGAGTGTGAGGAAAACAATTCTCCATTCTCCTGTTTCTATATTATAAATTAAATGATTAGAATAAAACTCTTTGTAAAAACAACCCACCCATTTTCTAAGTTATACTTATTACATGTCTGTTATAAAACACAACTTTAGTAATACATTTGAACATTGTCGCAGTCCCATTTTTCTTCCCACAGGACTCTGATAATTGAGATCTGTTCTCTGCCTTTCAAATAGGTTGATACAAGTGAAAAGCACTTACGTTTCTCTCTGCTTTTTTTTACTCATAAACCCAATAACCTCTTCCAGTATTTCAGAGCTCTCGTTAAGTGGAAATATTTCCTAACAATCACACTAAGCCTCTGATATTTTAGCTTAATATCACATTTCAGTTAACAAAATTAACATTTATAGTCTTTATTATAAATGTAAAACCTGTACATCGTTATAAGTTTGTTACAGAAAAGTATAAAGAAGAAACAAAATCACCTAGAACCCCATCAGATAAGCACAGTTAATTCATCAGTTCATTTCCTTTTAGTCTTTTTATATGCACAAGTATGTTTATTATAGCATATGGCTAGTTAAATATTTACAAAATAAATGCATTATATGTAAATATTAAAACAATGCTTATTAAATATTTGCTACGTACAAAATCTATATAACATGCACTTTGTGTACCTTTTCATATTTAATCATCCTAACAGCCATATTAGTGTCCTCATTTTCCAAAAGAAGACACTGAGCAGAGACCTTAAATCATTTGCCCAATTTTCCCTGCTATTAAGTGGTTAAGCGATGATTCAAAACCAGCCAATCTAAATCCATTGTTGGCACTTTTATTCAGTTGACACCTGTACATATTGTGTGTTTGTGTGTGGTGTGTGTGTGTGTGTATCACATGCATACAAAGCCCTTGGCATTCAATAAAATGTGGCTTTGACTATTTGTAAGCAATCCTGAAGATTCATGACATGTAATTGTATCATTTTTTGCTTCTCCAGGAGCTGGTTTGTGAGAATATTTCACTTGGGTACTTGTGAACAGTACTTCCTATTAACTTCTCAGCAGTGTGCCTATTTTACTCTTTATACACCATTGCACCACTTATAGTCTATATAAATATAGACATATTTATAAATATTAGCTTCTTGAGGTTTTGATACATATCATGTGAACATTAATCGACCATATATTCATGTATACCTACTCACACATGTGATCATGAGTACATATATTCATATTTTGACCATATTACACATATACCTATATTCTTGTTTTCAACTTATCTTTTTTTAATCAAAATTTAACTTATTCATGCTTAACAAGTCCAAATATGCAGAGGAGTTTAAAATGAAAAGCAAGTCCCTCTCCCCTCAAATCTGTCTCTAGAAATCCATTTCTTGAGCCACCTACTTTTCACTCCCTCATTTATGTCTCATTTTAGTTCTTCCAGTGGTTACCTCCAAAATCGAAGTAATCTATATTATCTTTGCCACTATTTTGGTTATATCAACTTCAGAAATAATCTGTTGATGTATAGCTATAATATTTAATGATCTAGTTTACATCTCCAGATTTATTGCCCTCCCTCCAAACATCACCAGTTTTATCTTCTACTTAGTACTTTTCCAAGAGTGACAGTCTATTTTATAAATGTTTCTTACACCATCAGTATAAAAAGTATCTTTTCACTCCTTTTTTAAATTGAGAAAATCAGTAAATTGAGAAAATCACTAAAGAAGTGCATACAGTCCTTGATGTCTCTTTCCTTCAAGTATACCATTTCTAGAGCACTTTGCCTTTTCCTCCTAATTGGACTGATTGCTTTCCAGACCGACTGAAGAGATGTCAATAGTGGACATTTTTTTTTAAGATATTATTTATTCATTTGAGAGAGAGAGAGAGATAGCATGAGTTGGGGGAAAAGCAGAGGGAAAGAAAAGCAGACTCCCTGCTGAGCAGGGAGCCCAATGTGCCGCTCGATCCCAGAACCCTGGGATTATGACCTGAGCTGAAGGCAGACGCTTAACCCCCTGAGCCACCCAGGTACCCCAGTATTGGACATTTTTTATTTCTCTTTGGATAGAAACTATTATCTCTCTCTTTCTTAATCTACTTACTTATTTACTTAAAAATCCTTATGAAACGTAATAAAAAATATGAGAGGTAAATTTTCCAAGATTTTTCATTTTTAAGCATGTCTTTTTACTACCCTTACCCTTGATTTATATTTTGCTTGGTTTATTATGCTAAGTTGAAAAGATTTTTCCTCATAACTCTTAAGGTAATTGTTACCCTGCCTCATAATATTCAGTATTTGTGATGAGAAAGTCTACTATAATTCTGTTTTCCAACACCTCTAGAAGTTTTTAGGATCTTCCATTGTGTTCTGATACTGTTCCAGAATGCATCAAGGAGGGTGTTTTTTTATTCACCATTTGGGTACACAGTGATTCCTTTAACTATGAAGTTGTTTTTCATAAGCCCTGGAAAATTAAATTATTTCTTTCATAATTCTTTCCCATCTATTTTCTCATTTCTCATTTTCCAACCTGTAGTTGTTGGATATTGAACCTGTTCATTGTATCCTATATTATCACTAGTATTTTTTGTATCTTTGATTTTTTTTCTTTTTATCAACAAGCCTTCTTTTCCAAGTGTTTCCTTTAGGGGAGAGGGGCAAAGAGAGGGAGAGAAAATGAGAATCTCATATATATATATATATATATATATATATATATATATATGTTAAGAATACTTTCATTTTTATTGAGTATCTCTTTCATAGCATCCTGTTCTTAAATTGGGGTTATCTTCATAAATGTCTCTGATTTTTTATGAATTCAACTCTTACCTAAATATTTTTATTTTCTTTTAGGTCAGTTGTTAATGTTTATTTTGTTTTCAGTGTTTCATGTTTAAGGATTTACTCTAATGCCTTGTGGTACTTGTTTAGCCATTCATCGGTAATAATATGGCAATGGAAAAATATATTGTTGTTCTGTGTATACACACAAACTTTTACCTTAGGGTGAAAAACATTCTACTTTTAGGCCCAATTGCCCAGCATACTGCACTGGCCTTGAGGACAGTGAAATTGTCTGAACCCTGTCTTGCCCTCCATGCAGGTGGGCATTTCTAGAAATGGCCTCTCCTGGAGTCTCCAGGCCAGCTTTGTTTCCTTCATTAACCTCTGTTCAGATGCTCATTGATAGCTTCTTCCAACAATCAGCTTTTAAAAAAATCTCTTTCTTATCAGTTTAATGAGATTTCTCTTAGGTGATAAATCTGGGCTTCAGATGCCATTGTCTAGAACCCTACTGTCATGTCATTTAACAATTAAATGCTGGGCTTTGATGTTGCCATGTACTGCTCTAGGATCCAGACTCATTTTTCTTATTCAGAAAATGAGGATTGGGCACCTGGGTGGCTCAGTTGGTTAAGCTTCCGACTCTTGGTTTTGGCTCAGGTCATGATCTCAGGGTCATGAGATCGAGGCCTATGTCAATCTCCCTGCTCAGCGTGGAGTCTACTTGTCCCTCACTCTCTCCCTGCTCCTCCTCCTCTCTTTCTTTCTCTCTCATAAATAAAAAAAAAAGTAAAACAAGGATTGGAATATTTGCCCAAAGTTTTGTCAGTAATAAATGTAATTAAATAGGCAAAACACCTAGTACTGTAACTAGAACACAGAGGAAGCAATAAGTATTTGTCCCCTTCCCCCATCCCAGTTCGAAGTGCTGGTTATTCATAGATGAAAATATATTAACACTACTCACAAGTGTTTGCAGTCTAGCAAAGTGTCCTACAAGCAAATTCACAATGAGGATATAACTTGATAATTGTTTTATTTGTATTGTGTGTATAGAACTAGAGAAAAATGGAAAAAAAGCACTTAAGTATTCTTGGGGTAACCATGGATGTGTTTCCAGAAGAGATAATGTTTAATTCTCAGTATATATGGAAAAAAATTATTTCCTTTTCTAGATGTATTTTATTTTGTAGGCTTGAGTACTATTATTAGATGGTTCTTTAAGCATCTTTTTAGCTAGACTAAGTAATTTCATATTTTTGTTTTTACAAATAGGGTTCAGAAAATATTTTGTTTTCTTTAAAAAATGGCAGCATTATCATTATCAGATATTATATAATTATCTATGTGTACCACATCCTTAGAGTCTGTCTAAATCATGATTAATAATGGCTCTTTCTGACAGCTGTGGATTTAAATTCCAAGCCATATCATTTATATAGAAAAGATTAAACATCAACATATAAACAAACGTTTACTTTTGCATCTAATTTGATGACTAATTTTAGCTCTAACCATAGAGTTACTACATAAAAGTAAAAGTATACTTTTGGAAGAACATTCTGTTTCTTTTTCTCCTCATTATTCTCATTGAGCCATATGGGCACTGACATTGACTAATATGTTATAAATTATTTTCCATCTTTTCCAAAAGCTGAGTTGAAGTGCCTTACAAGAGACATGTAATATCATGATTTTTTTTAATGAGAGGGAGGCAATTGAAACAAAAAGAAAATAAAATAAAAGGAAGAAAATTAAGATGATGCCTCTAATTATACACATTTTTAGAGACCTAAGACACTTACCTAAGTGGACCACCCATTTGATTCTGAACTTTTTAATACATTCAGGAAGGGATCCTTGTCATTTACATACCTCAATATGACTACAAAATTTCAAAAGGAACAACTATATTCAAGAGAGGCTCAAATCTTCATGGTCCTTAAACCAGCCATTGATCTCATAAAAAGGATATTTTATTTAAAATATGTTTCATAGGATTTAAGTATAGGTCCATAAATTCATTTATTAAGTGCATGTTATTTAGATTGTGGTCATTCTCATACACCTTTTTAAAATCAGCTTCCATGGAGAGCCAATCTCCAAGCAAGTCCTATTGATTTTACCAAATATATCTTAAATTTGACATCTTTCTTCCTATCACCTACTCCACATTAAGTTTAATGTACCATCATCTTTAAACTAAGTGTAGTTTAAATAGACTACTAAAAGATTTCTCTGCAATCAATCCTCTATCTTAGAATGGTAACAATTTTTTAAATGTAAATTTGCTTACATCACTCCTCTGCTTAAAATATTCCCATAGCTTCCCATTACCATTAAGATATAGGATGATTATCTCAACATGTGGCCTTTCATAGCTGGCTCTTGGATATATCTGTATAACTAACACTCTTGCTCTCTAAACTTCAGTACCACTGGCCTTTGGTAAGTTCTTCAAACACTTAATTCCTCCTACCAGAGACCTTGGATACTTCTTTCCTCCCCTGCTCATTCTGGCTAACTCGTTCTCGTCCTTCATATCCCACCTAGCACATCCCTTCCTCTGACCCTTCAGACTATACCACACTCCCTGTTACATGCTCTCATACCACTTCCTAGCACATACATAATTCGTAATTTTCACATTTATTTTGTGATGACAAAATTAACGTCTGGCATGCCCTATAGAATGTAAGATCCAGGAGATCAGGAATACTGTGGGTTTCTTTCTAACTACTATATCTCAAAATCTAAAACAGTGCCTGGGACATTATAAATTCTCTCAAAATTGAATGAATGAATGAATGAATGAATGAATGAATGACTTGATCTAATGATGAATTTTAGAATATCTAGAAAAATCCTAAGTCACTCACAGGTATCCTAACACAGAGTTTGAGCCTATATACCCTGAAAAAGATCTCAAGGTCAAATATTCTTTGTTCTTAATTAAAGTCATGAGCTTTTATAATGACCAACAAAATATCCCTTTGCACAGATTGAGGAGATTAGTGATGGCATATCTGAGTAAAAACCATCCCCACTCCTGCTACGTGTGAGTTGTAATTTTCCCTAAAAAGCAGTTTTGAGAGTATTTCTATTGATTTTGGAAGTCCTTAATTCACTTTACTTTTTGCTGCTCCATAGACTTACCCATTCATCATTAATTCCACAAGGATTTGGGGGAAGTTAATTCAAAGTTGGACACTGAGAGAATCTATTCCAATCTCCATTTCCACATATGGGCATCCTAGGAGAAGGCAGTAGGTGATAGTTTGCACAAAGGACTAACTGTGATAACTATGCTAAAAGCCAGAGCAAAAGCAAAGGTAAAATTTCCCCAAGATTTTTCACCCACAGCTGTGTCAAGGCAAGGCAAGTCTGAAAGATTTAGCCAGTTAAGAAACACTGAGCCCATTTTTTTTTTTAATTCGAGGACTTCATTACTTAATAAACAGTGAAAACAGAAGTTATCAAAAGGGCCAGATCCCCATGTCCCTTGTGCAGGTTAATACCACAACAAAAGGGCTTTTGTTGATGAATGCATCATGCTCGGTAGGACACCCTGTTGTTGACAGCCAATTTCATGCTGCAACTAAGCAGTTTTATAGCCTGTAACTCTCCCCTGAAGGGGGCTAGGTAGTAACCCTCCTACTGCTTCAGAATGTAGGAGGCAGGGGCGCCTGGGTGGCTCAGTCGGTTAAGTGGCTGCCTTCGGCTCACGTCATGATCCCAGGGTCCTGGAATCGAGCCCCGCATCGGGCTCCCGGCTCGGCGCGAAGCCTGCTTCTCCCTCTCCCTCTCCCACTCCCACTGCTTGTGTTCCCTCTCTCGCTCTCTCTCTCTCTGTTAAATAAATAAAATCTTTAAAAAAAAAAAAAGAATGTAGGAGGCAATGAGAAACTGATGATACCCTCTCAGGCGAGGTAGGGAGGCAGGTGAGAAAGGTTCTTTTAACAGCTCTTCATGTGCCTCTATGCTCTTCTGTTACGGGAGGATCAAAGGCTTTCTGCCAAGACTTTATCCACTGCAGTTAAGCCTTGTATATGTGGCCTATGCGTTGGCATGCCAAGTTGCCAGGATGCCATGTTGTAGTCATTCCCCTACAAACGGGTAAGTTCAATCTCCTCCAAGTCCATAGACTCCTTATCGTTTTACTGTGTTTTAGACTAGAAAGTTGAAGTTTAAGAGAGATGGATGTGGCTTTGTGTTTTCCTTCTTTTATTTATGTGTTTCTCTCAAAAATCCTGCTACTTATATACCATTATTTTGATTCCAGATTTAAATTTTATTTTCAACCATGGCATTAAGTATTTTTTGAATTCTTAGTCTTTCTCATTTTTTTCTCTACGTGACAAAAAAAAACACAGTGATATGATATGATGTTCATCTAAACAGTAGCACAGAATGTCCTATGAATTTCACACAAAAATACCCACGTGATTTCCTGCGGCTAACTGGAAATCCATTACTTGGTAAATTATATGTACATTTGAAGGGAACTGTAGGTTTTACAGATTGGATCAAGATGTTTCAACTGATGACAGTAACTGGATTGTAGGCTTGCTGGGATCTGCAGCGGTCTTCAATTTTATTGTAGAAGTGAGTATATTGCAGAGTGTAGGCCCTGGGCACGTGCTCTACACTGAAGACCTACTTGTTGTGCCTTTTTAATAAAATATTTCTTCTTTTATCTTTTACTAAATAGAAACCAAATTGCTATCACTCTGAAATTCACCAGTCGCTTCCTTCATCCTGCTGAAGCTTCACTGCTATTAATTTCAAAACCTAGGCATGCAATAGGAGGGACTACAATGACTTTTGCTCTTAAGGGTGAAGTCATCAATTTTAAAGCCATTGTAAGTAAATTTTACCTATTTCGTGTGTCTTCTCTTCTCAGGCCATGGAGTGTCCCAAGCACAGCTGTTCCTCCAAGTTTTCTCTCTATACAGCTCCTGTTCTTTGAGAACCTGTGTACAGACATACGTGCACATAATTACATTTGCACAATTCTTGGCTTCTGTGTCTCTGATATTCTTGCTGTGATACTCTTTCTGTGGCAATAATTCTTCAATTTTATAAGAGGATTTGCTTGTATTGAGTCTTCCTTTAAGGTCAGATTTTTAGGATTATGTTTGTTCTTTTCATAATGGAGTCATTCGCTATACACATAGCAACTTACATTCCCTTCCGCTGTGGAGACTTGTGATTTAAGGTAAAGCAGTCCCTGGGCTTCTGTGTATGTTTTTGTTTGAATTAAGGGTTGGTGGTTTATGCAGCAAAGAAAATGTTTCTCTTCTCTGATAGGAACATTCATCAATTTATCTTGAGTGCCCCCTGGATCAAATCCACTCTAAAGATAATGCTAAGACTGGCATTTATTGAGAGGCGATAACGTGCCAGACAGAATTCGGTTTATATCTCAAAGGGTGGGGGAGAAGGATTTTTAAATCTCTATAAAATAGTTGTGATATTGCTGTCATTGACTTTTTATAGCTGTTATTTTGTCTAAATATTATTTTATACCATGAATGTATGGTAAAGAAGAAGTAAACTTGTTATGTTGCCAGATTTCCATATGGATTATAAAGAATTTATAAAGAATTATAAAGAATTTGGGGTGTGCAGTGGCATGAGTAGGAAAAAAAGAGATTGACTCCAGTAATGGCCAGTTGTGTGAGGAGAGCATTAAGTTGCTCACATGGACAGACTGATTTACAAGGTACAGACACCCAGAACAGGAAGCGGACATTTGATTATCACTGAGATGTGTGTCATGATCTTCAGATTTCCTCTTGAATAATAAATTCTTACACTTCCCAACCCTCTCACAGGAATTCTCCAAAATAAAACATTGCTTTGCCATATGTGTCTCTAGACATGGATGATTTTACTTTGTCATTTACATGGTTCTGGGGCAGAAAACCTGACACCTGAAGTTCATGCAGTCTGTTTACTTCTCCATCTGGCTACTCATGGTTTTAGTAATCCAGGGAGTGGGCTGGATAATAATGGAGAAATGAAATAAGATAATAACATGATCAGTCTAAGAATGTAGAATTCCTAGAATCTTATCTTCCATGCAAGTCCTTCGGGTAATTCGAAGTTTTAATTTTAGATGTGTGCTTTTATTACAGTACCAATAATGTCACTGTGGCCACCGCATTGTAAACAAGGCATGCCACACTCATACACAGATATTCATGCACTCATAGAGCTATGCATGTGCACATACATACACCTTGCTTCTTCCTTATGTCATGTATATTAGGTATAGGTATGATTGATTAATTTTCGAATGTGAAATCATACTCAGTCATTAACAAAACCAATATTAAGGAAATCAGTTTAAGAGACACTGTTGTGACAAATAATTCAGTAATGTGGTAAAATCTATTTCTGTCCTTCCCACCCAGATTTTAGCAGTACACTATTTGTGGGACAAGGGAGATTGCATAAATTAATATCACTGTAATATTTCAGTGTACTATTTTTTAGGTACTTTAAGTTTGTATATTACAATTCAGGTTATTCTTTTTTGTTACTTTCATATAGAATTATTATTATTATTATTTTTTTTTACTTTAGGAAGTTTTACGTTGCAAATCTCCATGTTATAAATGGAAAAAAATTAATGTGAATGTTAAAAATCCCTTCCATACTGCTGGGGACTTCAGGTACGTTAATATAACATTTTCATATAATTTCTTTGCCATTAATCATATCCAATCTTAAGGTGAATAATTTTTTTCAACATGAACCGTTTTGAGGAGAAATTTTATGTGTTTACATTACAATAAATTTATGAACATCATCAGATAAAACAGAACAAATAATTAAGATAAATCAAGTTTTCTTAAAATGCTATTTGATCTATTTAAAGCTAAGAGTGAGCATATCAAATTTATGAATTTTGTCTATGAGCTTTCTGTTTGTTGAGCTATTCTAATCTTTTAATTTTTAAAAATGTATAATTAATAGACTTTTTTACTTCTAATTTTATTCCATCTATTAATTTCTGAAAGTAAAATCCTGATTCAAGCAGAACATGCATTTTAACTTAAGGCATCATGATTAATTAAAACTGTACATTTACCATGTAGGGGCACCTGGGTGGCTCAGTCGTTAAGCATCTGCCTTCGGCTCAGGTCATGATCCCGGGGTCCTGGGATCGAGCCCCGCATCAGGCTCCCTGCTCTGCGGGAAGCCTGCTTCTCCCTCTCCCACTCCCCCTGCTTGTGTTCCCTCTCTCGCTGTCTCTCTCTCTGTCAAATAAATAAGTAAAATCTTTAAAAAACAAACAAACTGTACATTAACCATGAATTTGTGCATCTTGAGATTTAACAACAACAATAACAACAACACAGGTTTGAGATGAAAATAAAATGCTCAAGTATTATTTAAAGTCACAATAGACAAATATCTTTATAAACTTATATATTGATGGAGAAAACGGTCAGGGACACCCATGTATTGCTTCAATTATGCACTGTTTCCATCGGCTTTAGAAACCAGATCCTCACAACGATACTTGTGTTGAGACTAGAAGCTGTATGTATGCTTATTATTTTCGTATTTGATAATATCCAGTTTTTAAAATCACTGTATTCCTAGGCTTTTGGTAGTTTCTTATTAATAATCATTTATTATTGATAAAACAAATTTTTTGTTAAAATAGTTATTGGTGAATTTATGGTTCCTACGTTCATGTAAGGGAGAGTTTCATTTACTGTAATTTTATTAAAGTGTTATATCAGAATGCAAGGAACAACAAAAAAAGTCAGAATATGTAGCATTAATCCAGTATTAAACTATGCCCTTAAATGAACCAAATGGCTGACTCCAGTTCTTCAGAGGAAATCAAGATCAAACACAATTAGTCTTATATTCTAGTGGTGGAGCTGAAAGGAAATCTCAAAGTTCCAGGAATTGGTAGACTATTATAGTTTTATGTCTTTCAAAAAATCATAATATTTTATTGTTACTTTATGGTTTATCTCAGGTTGAATTAAAATTCAATTGGAGTTGGTGCATGATTTGTTTGGTAGAGGACAAGGCTCCTTCCGCCTTTGTATAAATGTGGCCCTCAAACTTAGGCAATGGGCATATAAACTCAAAATTTTAAAACCAATTACAAAATTTGTAAAATCAATATTTTACAACAGACATGTATTTTAAAATTAAAAAAAAAATACAACAGAAAAGAAAGGAAATTTAATTGCCAATTCATTCTTCTGGAGATTTTTTTTTATGTTATAAATACCATAACAATAAGTGAACTAGCTTTTAATGTTACACTTAAAAAATGCAAGATGAGTAAGTCCTACAGATGTGATATACAACAGAGTTAACAACATGGTACTGTGTGCTTAAACATCTGTTAAGAGTGAGGGCGCCTGGGTGGCTCAGTCAGTTAAGCTGACTAGTCTTCCACTGTAATATATACACACACCACATTTTCTTTACTCATTTGTCTGTTGATGGACATTTGGGTTCTTTGGATTGTTTCCATACCTTGGCTATTGTGAACAATGCTGCAATGAGCATGAGAGTAAAGATATCTTTTTGAGATCCAGATTTCAGTTTTGTTGGATAAATACCCAGAAGTCGAAGAGCTGGACCACATGGTAGTTCTACTTTTAATTTTTTGAGGAAACTCCCTACTGTTTTCCATAGTGGCTGCACCATTTTACATTCCCACCAACAGCATGCCAGTGTTCCCTTTTCTCTAGGTACTCACCAACATTGTTATATTTTGTTTGTTTTGGTTTTTGTGTTTTTTATAATTCTGACAGTTATGAGGTGATATCTCACTGTGGTTTTGAAATGCATTTCCCTGATGAGTATGGATGTTCAACATGTTTTCATATACATGTTGGCCATCTATATGTCTTTTTTGGAAAAATGTCTATTCATATCTTCTGCCCATTTTTTAACTGGATTGTTTGTTTTTTTGCTTTTGAGTTGTATGAGTTCTTTATAAATTTTGGATATTAATCCTTTATCAGATATATGATTTGCAAATATTTTCTCCTATTTGGTAGGTTACCTTTTCATTTTTATGTTACTCTTGTATAGCTCTATTCCATTTCCCCATTTTTTGTAGTATTTTTGTCAGACATATTGTATCAATGGTGTTACAATAATCAATAATGTTACTAACATTTTTGGGTATTTTTTTTATTTTGTTTAATTTTTATGATCTTAAGAGAGCTGAGAGAAGAAAGGACAGTGTATTAGTTTGCTATGGCTCCCATAACAAAATACCACAGACCGGTGGCTTAAACAACAGAAACTTATTTTCTTACAGTTCTGGAGGCTAGAAGTACAAGATCAAGGTATTGGCAGATTGGGTTTCTTCTGAGGCCTCTCTCCTTGGCTTACAGATGGCCACCTTCTTGCTGTGCCCTCACATGATCTCTTTTCTGTATGTGCATATCCCTGGAGTCTCTGTGTGTCCACACTTCCTCTTGTAAGAACGCCAGTCAGAATGTATTAGGGCCCACTCTAATGGCCACATTTTAAACTAGTTGCCTTTTTAAAGGCCCTGTTTCCAAAGGCAGTCACGTTGTGAGTGTACTAGGGGTTAGGGCTTTAACATAAGAAATTTGAGGGAGGACACAATTCAGCCCATAACAGAAAGTACACGTTTATAATTTTCATTATGTTAGCCTACTTATTTATCATTTCTGGTTTATTTGTTTCTATGGATTCTCGTTATCTTCTGGAATAACTTCCATGGCTCAGTCTAGCTTCGCTGCCCCCCACCTCAGTTTTTAAACAGTTTTTCTTTTATTTTCTCTCTGTCTTCTCCTTCCAGCAATTGTATTACACATATGTTGGTGCATTTAATTGTGCACCATATATGTATGAGACTTTATTTTTCTTTATTCTATTTTCTGTCTGTTCTTCAGATCGCATTATTTCTATCAATCTTCAATTTGTTAATTCTTTTTTTCTGCCAGTTCAAATCTACTGTTGAGCCCCCCTAGTGATGATGATTTTTATATTTGTTTTTGTAGTTTCCAACTCCAAAATTTTTATTTGCTTCTCTTTTTAATTTCAGTCTCTTCTTTTGATATTCTCTATTTGATATTACATTGTCATCATACCTTCCTTTACTTCTTTAGTCATGCTTTCCTTAGTTTTTGAAGACATTGATAACAGCAATTTGGAATTAGTATTCTATTAAATCTAATAAGTGGTCACTTTAACATGTGTTTCCGTGGCCCACTTCTTTTCATGTTTCATCATTTTTAAGGCTGAAAACTAGACATTTTAGAATATATATTTTGTAGCAGCTGAATACTGGTCCCATCTCCCACAGGATCATTAATGGTATTGGTTAATTTTTTAACTGACTAGCTAGCTTATTTTAGTGATAGCTACCTCCTCCCCACAAAAGACTCCACACACAAAGTGTGAAGCGTCTGATGTTACTTCTCAGGGGACATAGCCTTGGGCATGCCCACAGTCAATCTGGGATGAGAGTGGCTTTGGTAGGATTACTTTTGACTATCTCTTTCCACACCCACAGCCAGATATTAGATTCTGCTGATTCCAGTTCTATAGGAGGCATAAATTGCTCCTCAGACCAATTCAATCAAATGTAGGCTCCTTTGAAGTGATAGTTGCTTAGGTCAATGTTTAAGATTTTTTCTGTCCGCACAAGGGATCCTCCCAGCTGTCCCTTTCCCCTGTTTTTACTACCAAATTAGCAGGCCTAATTTGGTAGTATCTGTATCTCCAGTGGATCTACCAGTCTACTCCCAATTGCCTTTCACCACAATCTGCCCTATTTTTCATTGATCCCTTGGCTTGATCTTCTTCATACTTTATTGAAAATGAAATCAGTTCCTTTGGGAAGAGATTAAGAGCTGTTTTAAGCCCAGCTATCTTCTCCCTTCAGGCAAAATCTCGGAACCATGGCTCTGTAACTGGAGGTGGGGATAGCGTTGCATTTTTCTCTGCGAACCACCCGCACGTTAGGAGTTAAGTGCGAGAAGAGATAGGGGACCATAGCTTTAGGTCTTCTTGGCTTGCTTCTGCCAGCACTGAGCAACCATTTTAAAGCTAAGGCAAGGACAATTTCACACCCATGTAGAGCCTCTGTCCTGTGAGTGGTTGCTGGAGAGGGATCCCCCTGCTCCTCTCAGCTGCACTTGCCCAAAACTTAGCTTCAGCAGCATGTACTGGGGGCAGGATGAGGAATGTTGATGTCCTACCCCTCCCAGAAAAGTAGCTCTCTAACTGGGAGCTGGGTAAGTTGAGAGCCTTGTATTCTTAGCTGTGCCAATGAGGAGTAGGGTTTCTGTCTTACTGAGTGGAGAAGGAAGAGGGAGTGAAGGGGTCTTGGTTCAGATGCCACAGATTACAGCCTTTCTTACTGAATTTAGTATTACTGAACAGATTTTTATTCATTTGCTCTGTGCCCTTAGGATAATTTCCAGAGAATTAAAATAGTTGATTTTTACAACTTTTACTCATTTTCCTGGAGGAGTGAGTCTATGGAGCTCTCATGTTTTCATGCTGGAACAATGTTTGCTTTAAGTTCTGTTTTGCCCATTATTACTATAGACACTCCAGGTCTCTGTTACCGTTTGTCTTTCTTGACCTTTTGCTCCCAGTCTGTTTGTGTCTTTGAACTAATGTTTATATTTTTTCTAATCTGTTTGTATTCCTTTTGTCAGCCTCTGCCTTTTGATTGGAGTGTTTAATCCATTTAAACTTTATGTCATCTTTGATACAGTAGGATTTATATCTACCATTTGGGTACCTGTTTTCTATGTCTTATGTCTTCATTCCTTTATTTCTCCATTACTTCTTGGTTTTGCATTGTATATTTATTTTTAGTATAAATTTTTTATTTCTTCTTCTATCTTCTACCTTATTTTTCTTATTTTCTTAATTACCCTGAAGATTATAATTATCATCCTAACTTAATGTAGCTCAAATTAATACCAACTTAATTTCAATATAATTCAGAAATTTTGCTGAAATATATCACCTTTTCGTAGCCCCTTGTTAGTGCTATTCTTGTTATACCCATTACATCTTTACACATTATAAGCCCTTAAAACAGTTTTATATTTATTGTCTCATACTCTTTTCATTAAAATCAGAAAGCAGAATTTAAAAGTTTGCACAGAAAATACATATATATATATATATATGTAGTTACTTGTGCTGGTGCTTTTTATTTCTTATGGTTTTGAGTTAATTTCTAGTGTCCTTTTACTTCAGCCTGAAGGACTCCCATTAGTATTTTTTTTTTTTTAAAGATTTTATTTATTTGACAGAGAGAGAGATAGTGAAAGCAGAACACAAACAGGGGGAGTGGGAGAGGGAGAAGCAGGCTTCCCTCCGAGCAGGGAGCCCGATGCGGGGCTCGATCCCAGGACCCTGACATTTATCGACTGAGCCACCCAGGTGCCCCTCCCATTAGTATTTCTTGTAGGGCAGTTCTGCTAGCAATGAATCTTTCTCAGTTTTTCTTTATTTGTTAATTTCTCCTTCATTTTTGAAGGACAGTTTTGCTGTATACAGTGTTCTTTATTGACAGCCTTCTTTCAGCACGCTGACTATATCATCCCATTGCCTTCTGTCCTCTAGGGTTTCAGATGGGAATTCAACTGTTTAATTTTACTATGGAACGACATAGGTGTTGAGTCAATTTTGTCTTGCTGCTTACCGTGCCTTGGCTTACTGAGAGTTTGACTATTATTTTCTAGTTTTGGATTGCCTTGGGTTTATTCTGAATAACATTTTTTTAGACTTCTTGGATGTGTAAATTAATATTTCTCCCCAAACTTGGGAATTTTTCATCATTTATTTCTTCGCATTTTCTTTCTGCCTCTTTCTTTCTTATCTTTTCAGGATTCTGATTAGGCTTGTGTTTGTATGCTTAATGGTGTCTCACAGGTTTCTGAGGCTGTGTTAATTTTTTGTCATTATTTTCTCTTTCTGTTCTTTAGAGATAATCATTTTATCTGGCCCATTGTCAGGTACACTGGTTTTTTCTTTTGCCACTGCAAACCTGCTGTTTAGTCCCTCTAGTGATTTTTTATTTCAGATATCATACTTTTTAAGTCCAAAATTTATAATTGGTTCTTTTGAATGATTTCTCTCTGTATTAGTATTCTTTATTTGGTGGTACATCATTGTCTCTCATAGACAGGGTTGAAGACCTTTCACGTAGTTTGGGGATTTAGCAAGCTATTTCAACCCCTCATATCTTCCTTTGATGTTTTGGCAAGCTCTTGTTTGATCCAACTGCTGTAGGAACCTCGGGTACAATTGCTACTGATTGTTTTCAGCAAACATCCTGGATATTGCTGTTTTCCTTTGAGTCAGGTCAGTAAAGACAACACCTTGCAAACTGAATTTTTCTAGGGAGCTGTGAGACAGATGAAAAAGTAACAATACTCAGGGATGGGACTTTTTTTGATGAGCTCCAGTCTCGGTCTGTGCCCTCATGTGGCTGTAAGTCTGCCAGATTTTACAACTACCTTAGTTGCAAGGCTGCTGGTTTTCAAGGCTACTACAGAGCAGTGGAAAGATGGGAATTACAACATAATAAAAGTTACAAGGCCACAAACTCTGCTGTTCTTATCATCAAGGTGTGTGTGTGTGTGTGTGTGTTTAATAAACACTACTCAAATTGTTGCAAGCCTTTCATTAATTAACCAGAGCTCTGAAAAAGTTAATTTTTACAATCTTTTCCAGTGTTTTTATTGCTTTTATAGGGTAGTGAATGTGTGATGGTTCTAACTCTGCCATTTCTTGCCTTTTTCTGGTAGCCTGGTTTTATTATTTGAAAAATAGTTTTTGTTTTAGATTAGACTCTTCCTTCTCAAAGTATGGTCCTTGAATCAGCAAAATCAGCATCACCTGGGAGCTTGTTGGACAGTGTCAGGCCCACTCCAATCCATTTGAGTCAGAATCTGCATTTAACATCTCCAGAGGATTTTTTTGTACATTAATGTTAGAGTCTTGCTGGTCTAAGCCAAGATTGTTCAAAGTTTAATCCATATATAAGCTATTTAAAAAGCATCTGGAGAGCTTGTTTTAAACAGAGGCTCCTGGAACCCTTGCCAGACTTAACTAAGTCAGAATTCATGCAAATAGAGCTTGGAAATATACATTTTGACCAAGCACTGCAGATGTTTATAATACACACTGAAGTGTGAAAACCGCCAATTTAGAAGCTACAGTAATCAAATAGGATTTTTTTCCACTTTAATGGCAGTTTGTATTTCATTTTTATAAATATTTCTCTTTTAAGGAGGACATCTTCAATGTAATTAAGCAGGGACTTTTCAAATGCTATTTTTCTCAAAATGGTACATGCACCGTATACAAAAAACCTAATATTTACTTTATTGGTTTAGTCTTTTTATTTGTGTGTAAAATTGTATTATCCTTGTGACTGTTTTTTAGCCAGAACAAATTATGACCCATATAAATTGCCCTGAAGATTCACCTTGGATTTATTGAAATATAAAGAAACATAGTAAATTTTTTCTGCCTCATAATTTTTTGAGATTTGAATGAGAATTTAGTGCCTTAATTTAAATTAAAATTACCCTCTAGAGAGGAATTCTTCCTACATTTGCCTAACTATAGCTTTAAAATGATATAAGCAAATCTGGTAGTCTGATACATGTCTTACATAGTTCATAGTTTACATTTTCCTACAGTTAATTTTGTCTGTTTAAAAATTTTTGGTATTTAATATTAATATAATTCCTTACAATCGTTATATGAAACTATCAGAACTACCAACTTAAAATAAAAGGACAGAAAGTGACATTAGCTTTGTCAGTGAGCAAGAATTCCTATCCCCTTTAAGGGTCCTTCTAGCTGGACTAAGAATCACATTGACATGAAACAGATTAACAGGAGAAAATCAAATTTAATAGTGTAAGTATGAGGAATCCACCGAGACAAGGAAATTCCAAAGACAGGCAAAATGAGGTATATATGTCATACTGAACTAAGGAGAAGAGGGTAGGAGTCTGGGAATTTAGAGGAAAGGAATGCAGCTCACAGGGGGAGAAGAAAAGCAGATGTTTGGTGATTAGACATTTGCCCTACCCTACAGATGGGTCACTCAGATAAAATTTATTTCTGCTAATAACCCTTATTCTGGGAAAGACCCCCAATTTAGATTATTCTTTATAATTAAGGGAGAGGCAGAAGTTTCTTTTGAGGCCACAGGGTCTTGATTGCCTTCAGCTTAAAATAATCTGCACGCCAAAGTGGGACATTTTGGGAGCAGAGGCTATCCTGAACCCCTTCAGCATTGAAACATTAGGATGTATGAATGTGTTACATTTTAGTTTTGTATGCAGTTGGATGTGTGTTTGTATGTGTGTTTGTGTTTCAGTACTAAAGCATTTGATTTTTATTATTGATCTATCTTTTTATTGTAAAGCTCGTATTATGAGATTAATAACTATTACATAATAAAGATTTATTTTATTTTTTTAAATTTAATAAAGGTTTATTTTAATAAATTTTTGGGAAGGAAGAAATTTTCTCTGCTCTTCAAGATCATTCTAGCTGAACTAAGAATCTAATTAGCTGAGACAGATTAACAGGAGAAAATCAAATTTACTTTCTTACATAAGGGGAATTCACACACATGTGAAATTCCAAAGACAGTGAAGCAACATGAGACTTAGATGAGCTAAGAAGAAAGATAGGAGTATGAGGATACAAAGGGGAGGAAGACCATTAGCAACAAAGTGAGAGGAGATGTCTGGAAAACAGAGGTTGTCCTATTATGCAGATATTTTTCTTAGGTAAAGAGGAATCTCTGTTAATAGCTCTTTTCCTGGTACAGGATCTGTTTTCCCATGAAAATTTAGTAAGTTGAGAGGAAGATGAAGAGCTTGACCTGAATCTGCTAGTTTTTGATTGCTTTTAACTCAAAATAATCTTCACACCAAAGTGGCCCATCTTGGTGTAGCCTGCATTTGGCCCCTACAAAATCAAGTTTGAATAAATCTGTTATTAATATTATACAGATTCTCTTCAACTCTACACATAGAATTAGGCATTCCTGACATGACTCTTCATGACATCTTTCATCCACATCTAGAGGATCATTTCCACACTATCCTCCACTATAATGTGGGCAACCTAAGGCAGAGAGGATAACAGATTCATGCTTGTATTTCCAGCACCTAGTCCCACCTATAACATATAATGGAGTCTCCATAACTGTTTCCTGAATGAATGAGCATTATCTTATAAGAAGGACTGAACTGCTTTGTAATTCCTGAAGATGGCATAATTACTAATGCACTGATTAGCTAGGTATCCATTTCTCATGTCCAGTCCTGAAAGAAACATTCTCTTTTTGGAAAATAAGGTTAGAAATTATGAAATGTATACAGCTCTGACAATACATTGAGACCAGTATATGATTCCATTGTTTCTAGAATATAATTGGGCAGTCATTTATGTTCTCAATTTCCTTGCTATAAGAATTTAGTATTGCCTTTCCATATAATAGAATATTATTTTTTACATATTCCAGATCTTTCCTTTTTTTTTTTTTTTTTAATCACTACACCCAGCATGTGGCTTGAACTCACAACCCTGAGATCATAGGTTGTATGCTCTACCAACTGAACCAGTCAGGCGGCCTGATCTTTCCCTTTTTGAAAACATATGTTTTGAGATGCAGAATGAGAACATGTGGATTTTTAAACTGTAATTTATTCTGATTCTAATTATATTTTATGAATGATGGAAAAAAATTTAAAAGAATGTTTTGTGGTCATTTGAATTTTGTTATAGTAGAATTCAAAATAATCCTTTTTTCATTTATTTTAGTGTCAGGTTGGTGGAATCCTCAACATTTATCTCTTTGCCATCTCAATTAACAGAATCTGGACAATTCATTAACCACATGAACCATGGGTAAATGTGAATATATTTTATGCTCATAATTTTCTCAGGAAAAATTCTAAGAAATTAGCATTCATTTAAACTTGTTATTAATTCTACAGTAGTTTTCATTTATTTGAAATATTTAATTCATATTCTATATAAAATTTATATTATTTACAGTTATTCTATTCTCTTATGTGTTGCTAGGCTATGTGCATGAAAATTGAATAAATATGCACTTGATTAAATACAGTGGATTCTCATTATTTGTGATAGTTATGGTCCATAAAATTGTGGCACTCAATGAATGAATACTGAACCATTATTCCTAGAAGAAATATTTGTAATCACATAGATTATAATTGGGAATCCTAAAACAACCCATCCTGGTAGATTCTGGTTTCTTCACATAGAGAAAATAAGGTTCTGTAGTGTTAGTTGTATGAGGCTGACCCACTAAAAGGTGCCAACAAATTGTTTCAAGTTCTGCCCACCTGGCCCCAGAGGTGGAGCTTTTTGAACATTTGTACTTCTGTACTGCCTCCTACCATCTCCCTCTTCTGATCATGGTCATCTACCTATGAGAACTGAAGCAGAAAGGCCCAGCGTCACCTTGTTTGACCTTAGCTGGGAACTGTGTGACCATTGACTGGAACTTTTTGCCACTCTGCACATGTCCACAAACAACAGGGGAAGCTCCGTGAGTATGGATTTAGGGGTTACAAATCAATTTTAGTGAGGAGACAAATTTGCAAATAACCAGAATTTGTGGATAATGAGGATCAACTGTATTTAGGCTTATTCCACCTACATTATGAGGTCTGTATTTAGTTTTGAAAGAAACTTTGACTTTGGAATACAGAAGCAGAATTTTTAAAAGTTAGATTGTTTTATATTTCTGATCTATTTTAAACTATAGAATAACTATTTAATGTGAAAGAGAATAAAAACAACATTCCCAACATTAAAGAAAATCAGGCAGAAAGAAAATAATGCAAGCATGTATTAGTGAAATGCATGCATATTTTTGTTATTTTTTTATTATATTAATCACCATACATTACATCATTAGTTTTTGATGTAGTGTTCCATGATTCATTGTTTGCATATAACACCCAGTGCTCCATGCAGAACGTGCCCTCTTTAATACCCATCACCAGGCTAACCCATCCCCCCACCCCCCTCCCCTCTAGAACCCTCAGTTTGTTTCTCAGAGTCCATAGTGTCTCATGGTTCGTCTCCCCCTCCGATTCCCCCCCCTTCATTTTTCCAGACCTTTACCTCTGAAACAAATAATACATTATATGCAAGAATGCATGAATATGTTGACCATTACTATAACAACTACTTCATAGCTACCACATGTTGTTAGTTTATTTTATACCTTTGTGTCTGTGTAATGATTGACAATGACAGTGTCATCCTTTTAGATGCAAAATTGTGTCAGGAGTCAAGGATTTGGCAATTTTGAAACCATAGGAATAACCAATGTTAAAGTCATCAGAAACTCTTAAAGTGATTTGTGCAGATCTTGCTAAGATTAAAAAGAATATAGTTTATTTTCCAAAAGTGAATTTCTATTTAAGCCAATAGTTTTATGAGATTATAAGGATTACATTTATTATGCTTGATTTCTTCATTGGTTGTTCTGTAAGAAAAAATGTTAAAGGAGCACACCATTTTTGTCTCACAGCACTTGTTTTATTGAATGCTAATTACATGCTTAAGGCGTTTGAAATCTTCCTTTTACATTTTGCTTTAATGAACAATAAAATAATGAATTAATACCTTGAGCGATAAAGCATCATTATAGATACAATAAGAATAGAGTATTGTAGGTATTTTATGTTAATTTCTTTGTATTATGAAGTGCTGGTATTGCTAAAAATTCTTCAGTAAACACTTCTCCTAAGTTTTTATCTTTTCAGTCCCTTGCTTCTTGATTAAGCAGCTGTCTGGCATGATAGATTTTTCCTGAATGGCCTTGAAATAATTTCTCCACATTAATTGCAAATAATTTATAGTATCATATATTAAACTGGAGTCAGATCTCAAAGTATTGCTATAGGTATTTGTGAGCATAAGTAACTCAAAGTTGGATCAGCTTAATAAGCAGCAAAATTGAGCCTGCTTTCTCTCTTTTCTTAAAGGTTTATTTATTTATTTTAGAGAGAGAAAGAGCATGAATGAATGGGGGAGGGGCAGAGGGAGAGGGAGAGAGAGAGAGAGAGAATCCCAAGCAGAAATCCCACTGAGCATGGAGCCCGGTGTGGGGCTCGATCTCATGACCCTGAGACCATGACCTGAGCCGAAATCAAGAGTCAGACGCTTAACTGACTGAGCCACCCAGGCGCTCCAAGTCTACTTTCTTAATTTGGAATGCAATATAGGAGTTCTATATCCCAAATTTTAACATGTTTTTCTTCATATAATATTCTGGAATGGTTTTGATTAGATCCAAAGTTTCATAATTACTGAAGCTATAGTTACAGATATCTTTTTTATGTTATGCTTCTCAAATCTAAACCATAATGGAAATAAACAAGTATTAAGACATTTGTAATTTAATTTTGGTTGGAAAGGACACTTTGCAAGTACTCATCCAAAATAATTGCCAACTCAGCATGCAGTACAGCTGAAGAAGTGTGTCTGTCATGGTCTCAAACATTATTGATCATTCTTTCTCCTATAGTCTCTTCCATTCATATTTATAATACTTTACTTTCTTAGTTCCTTGCTGAAGGCTTCCTTTGATAAAAGTAACATAAAAATATAGTGATATTGAGTATTGGTCAGGGAGAACAGGATCCAACATAGAGTAGTTAGGCTTCTATAGATTAACTCTCAAAGAATGATTCAGAGCCGTTTGTTTATAGGATTGAGGATTTACTCCTTTGCACCTCTCTGAAGACTGTCTATCAGATCAAAGGTGACAGTGGAACTTAAAAAGGCAAAGGCTACAGTTTTTCAAGGAAAAGAGATGGTCCCTGGTTTGTCACGTCAGCACTGTTCTGGGCTGAATGCTGAGCCCCAAATTCATATGTTGGGTTGAAATAGAACAGTCTTAAGTTTACCCCAAAGGCTGTTTTTCTGACAGTTCTTTTTTTTTTTTTAATTTTTTTAAAATTTTTTATTTATTTATTAGAGAGAGAGAGAGAGAAACAGCATGAGAGGGGATAGGGTCAGAGGGAGAAGCAGGCTCCCCGCTGAGCCGGGAGCCCGATGTGGGACTCGATCCCAGGACTCCGGGATCATGACCTGAGCCGAAGGCAGTCGCTTAACCAACTGAGCCACCCAGGTGCCCTTTCTGACAGTTAAGAATGTATTAGAACACTTATTATGGCTCTTTTGGGAGTCTTGACTGCTTGCTGTGTAACACCTCCAGGCTCCAGTTCATGTAGCAGGCAAATCTTTATTCGCTTTCTCAAGGATCAACTAAAGTATCCAGAACTCCAACAATCAAATCCACTTTATAGGCAGCAGAAAGGAGGAAGCAGAATAAGAGTGTGCCCTTTCTTTCTCCGTTAGGGAAACTTCCCAGAAATACCACACAGCACTTCTGCTTATAGCCAGTGGGCCAAATCTAGCTGGAAGGATGACTGAGAAACCACCCTTCTCCACATACACATCACAATAAAACGAGGGTTTTGTCAGTGAGGAGGGAAGGGCCCATGGATACTGGGATAGGCAATCAACAGGTTCCCCCCTGAGGGGACACAAAAGAAAGTTTTATTTCAACTAGCACAAAGTTATCTAGTATTTCATCAGTCTGGCTTCATTGGCATGTTGAGACCTTTTGATCTTTAAATATGTCTTAATGAAATAATACTTAGTAATGTTACACACCCTGTTTTTCTTAAAGCTCTTCTTAATGTTTGTCTCATATAGATTTCCAGATACAAATAAAATTTAAGAACATGCATTCTTAATCATGACCAAAATGGAAGTCTGGCGTAGTACCTCTATGATTAATAACTTTTGTATGTAACATACCATACAATAAGCATTACACTGTCTCAGTAACACCCATTCTGGTCTCTAGGTCTAATCAGCAAGGTAACATAAGAGAACAAGAAAAGGTTAAAGAAAATTACTCCCTAAACTATCAGTAATCTCTTTTTAGAGCTCTTAACAAATATCCCTGTTTTATTCTTTTTAGGCATGTGGTAATGTACTTCCCCAGTTGAAGTTATGTGTGAACATATAACTTAATCAGCCAGTGGCATGTGAGGAAAAGTGCTAAATGTTTTCTCCAAGGGCTAGCTTTAAGATCCAGTGAACAATTTTTCTTGTTCCCTTTCCCTCATACAATTACTAAGGAAGTATGTATAGAAATGGAGTTCCCTTCACCAAGGATCTTTGAGTGCATCCTCTCCACCTAGGATGGACATGTAACATGAGCATGAAGTAAACTATTGTGCTAATCCATTGAGATATGGGGTGTTACTGCAGCATGACCTAGCATATGCTAACTGATACTCCTCCTCAGATCACTTCAGCCAGTATCTCCCCAAATAACATTCTCTTCTCAAATGAGCAGTACAGTGCTGAAATTATCTTTCAGGTGGCATAAAAAAAGGTAAAGTTTCCTATTAAAATTTTTAAAAATGCCTCTATAAACTGCTCTTCTTAAGCAACAGACACATATAAAACAGCACATTTGAAACCACATGGATGATAAAACTTTATATTCATCACACATTTTACTTTACTGGAAAATGATCCATGAACATAAGCAAGAGCAGTTAAGACCTTTTTATTCTAATTAAATCCAAAGGATTACCAGAAAGGATCAGGACAGGACACTGATTTTAGCCACACTTCAAAATTAAATGATGGGTCAGCGGTGCTCAGAAATGAGCACTATGTAAATAATTTCCTACAGTAATATGACTTGCTGTTTTTTCAGCAACATTGAATTATTTATCATTTAATAAATTCTTACTAAGTGGCCCCTCAGGCAGTGTTCTTAGTACCATAGAAATATCAAATAAATAAGTCATAGATCTGGTTCTCAAGGAGCCAACCATCAAGTAGCGAAGAAAAAGAAAATCTACACAAGTGGCGGCAATTGTACAGAGCAGAATGCATTCAGTAATATATGTTGTACCAAAAAAAAAAAAAAAAAAGTCCTGTGAGTTCATTGGCAAGGAATATTACTATCTAGATATAGAGATCTTCCTGGGCTTCTCCTTTCTCTTTATGTATTTTCTTGGAGAATAGCTAATGAAAGTACCTTTTGAATAAATCACAGTTGCCTTATTCTCAAAGAGACCCTCAAACCCAGAAATACTGAGTTACCTACACTTTTTATGGTAAAGACGGATAGAAAAAAAAATGCAGACCTAGAAAGAGAAGACATTTAAAGAGAATAATGAGGTACTAAGCACTTTTTTCTCACACGTATGCTATACTCTGCTGTTCTTTATCATATACAAATTGGGATCAGAAATGTGAGTAAGATTTTGATAGCCCAAATCTAGAGCAGGGGAGAACTTTCCTATAAGTATAAAAGGAATGTGGGAAGAAGGAATTGCTGAAGCAGTGGAGGAGGGGACAGGCAAGGGGAAATACAAGACATATGTTTATGCATATGGATTATGGAAGAATGTGAATGAAAGTTGAAAAGGTGTTGAAGTGTTTATCCTCCTGCTTTGTCATTTCCTGTAGACTTACTTTGTATGACAGACTATACCCTGTGAGCTTAGGGGCTTTGTCCGTTATCCTTGTCTCCCAGAGTAGCTTGGCCCAGAGTAACCACCCAAATGAAAGAAGGCCCTGGTAGAGATATTTTTCTGAGTCTTGATTCTTGCTAACAACCCAGAAAAGCTGGATTCTGCATGGCCATGATTTTAAGATATTTCACTTTTACCACACTGAATAACTGGTGACACTTAGAATTAGGCAAATTTTCAAGGAACACAGAGCGAATCAGAAGCCAGATGTATGTACTAAGAGTCACAGTCTGCCATGATCCTCTGCTCTACATGAGAGCTTCATGTGTGTTTTTAATGTCATCACAGTCTTTGCCAGTCTGAGGAAGCCTGTTCTACTTCACAGAATAATGTTTTATAAATACTTAAAATAAGATGCAAGGGTTACAGGGTGTCTTTATCTTCCCAGGCTGGAATAACAAAATAACATCGAAAAAGTGGCCTAAACAACAGAAATTTATTTCCCCTAGCTTTGGAGGTTGGAAGTCCAAGGTCAAGGCAAGATAGTTTTCACTCAGAAGCCTCTTCTCTTGACTTGTAGGTGGCTGTGGGCTGACATGACCTCATTGTGCATACATAGAGTGAGCTCCCTGTTGACTTTTCTCATAAGAACACTAATCCTGTTGTATCAGGACCCCACCCTTATGACCTCATTTAGCCTTAATTACCTTCTTATCGGGCCTGTCTCCAAATATAGTCATTTGGAGAATTGGGGCTTTAACATATGCTTTAACGGTGACACAATTCAGTCTATGGCACAGAGGAAACTCATACTCCAGCAGATAATAAAAATTTTTAAAAATTGTCGTATGTTCAAAGACATACTTCTTCATTAACAGAATACACAATAAAAGCTACTGGTGGACATAATAACTACCATACTTTAAAAGTAATTATGAATGTCAATAATAGCTTAAGATATGTACAAGAATTGAAATGTGATATAAACATATCCATGATTATTTGGTGACCAAGTCATATTAAGCTAATGCTACTGTGGTTCGGTTTAAATTGCTATTAAGAGTTAGTGGGAGTCAAGATGGAATTTTTCCCCATTTGAATTCACAGATCTGCTCTGTCCTTGCTCTCCAGGTTGGCACACCTTGTTTTACACACTTCTCAATTGCTCAGGAGCCAAAGAGGTACAAAAAACAGCAAAATCCCACTTGTACTGCCCTCCAGACGGCCACTAGGTCCTTTTTTGAAGAAGCCCTGGACACATGGAGGATGGAGTGAATCTCAAAATTGATCCACTTACATTCCCTCCTGTGATGCATGAAAACTGGTCTTGAACCAGAAAATTCACTCTTTGATTTGGACATGGCTGTGAATGCTTGCCCAAGAGTAGCTTCATTGAAGGCTTGTAATAAAGACC
The DNA here is from genome assembly GCF_002201575.2 of Neomonachus schauinslandi. Taxonomy (NCBI): domain Eukaryota; kingdom Metazoa; phylum Chordata; class Mammalia; order Carnivora; family Phocidae; genus Neomonachus; species Neomonachus schauinslandi. Next base: position 95,244,905 of record NC_058419.1, on the reverse strand, counting down.
TCCCCTCCCTACTGGAAAAGGTTTGAGTAGGAAGTCATTCTTGGGGCTGATTTATTCAAGCTCTGAATAGAACCAGTTCAATGTCATTTTGGTCATTTTAGTTTGAAAAGAGCTGCATATCACTCCTGCAGAGAAAAAAGAAATGTCATCCCTTCACACCTCATAAGTAGGTTTCACTCCCTGACTTTAGCCCACTACTAAATTAGTGGAAGATATTCCCTTGCTTGATCAACAGTATTTTGTATAATTTTAGCCTCTTTTGATGCTATTTCTTCTTTAAGACCAAGGGTTTAAAAATGCTCCCTCTGCCATAGCTTCAGTAATAATTGGTGAGCATTTAGGAAAATGATATAGACTTGAGGTGCAGGGAGTAACCAAAAGGTAAAGTTGGCTTTCTGTTCTGTCTTTGGATCTGCAAGATACTGGTTTTATAAACAAGTTGGGTTTAGCACTGAATTCCTAGACTCAAGAACATTGATCAGGGAAAATAGAATTTATCTGAACCAAATTATTTAATTAAATTATTTTCTGATGTCTCTGAATTAATCATGATAATAACCAGTTATATGGGCAAGGTAATAACATTTCTAAGTCTGCAATTTTTATCTATACATCTTTACCATAAATAGTACAGGTAACTCAATTTTTGTGGGTTTGAGAGTCTCCTTTGAGGAAAAGGCAACTCTGATTTATTCAAAAGGCACTTTCATTAGCTATTCTCCAAGAAAATAGGTAAAGAAAAGAAAAAGGAGACGAAGCCCAACTTGCTCTGCTTTTCTATTCATCATGAAAAAAATGGCTGAAGGGCTGGAGATTGCAAGTATTGAGCAAAATGAAGTTCTGAAATTACCTGAGGATTTTAATCAGGCATTCTACCCAGAGCTCCATTATAGATATGGCAGTGGAACCATGCATTGAGAAATAAGCATTCTTTGTTGTTTTTTCCACTCTCTGTATGGTCTCCCTTATAAATGCTAAAATATCTAGTATGTCTCTGATAGCCTTAAAGTGTCTATCAAATGTTCAAATTACATAAAATGCTAAAACGGCTAATCAGAATGTCTGTGAATTGAAGTAAAGCAGAGAATAATTACAAGATGCGGTAAACCTTATTAAGAACGTTGTATCAAGAAAAGGCAGTGGAGGGGCGCCTGGGTGGCTCAGTCGTTAAGCGTCTGCCTTCAGCTCAGGTCATGATCCCAGGGTCCTGGGATCGAGCCCTGCATTGGGCTCCCTGCTCAGCGGGAAACCTGCTTCTCCCTCTCCCACTCCCCCTGCTTGTGTTCCCTCTCTCCTTGTATCTCTCTCGGTCAAATAAATAAATAAAATCTTAAAAAAAAAAAAAGAAAGAAAAGGCAATGGAGAAAAAGAATCAATATGGCTAGAATTTTACTTGGAAATAGTCCATATATTTTTACAGCATCAAATTCAGACAAAAGCAAAGGTCGCCTGGGTGGCTCAGTTGGTTAAGCCTCTGCCTTTGCCTC